>NC_138771.1:335049928-335624928 GCF_965119305.1 Pelophylax lessonae | reverse complement strand
AGATGGATACATATGGGATCGTTAGGGCTAACCGGCGTGACATGCCCCCAACTGACAACACTGGAAGGAAAATCAATAAAGAAACTATTGTACTGATTGTGACATCGGACTTTGTGCTGTACCCTGTTTTAAAAATTTCCATACCCGGGACGTTTACTGAATATGACTTTAAATATTGCATCCTTGTTTGGCCAAATAAAAATGTCAGTGTTTTTGATGATATTTACTATAATATATTGAATAAAAAGTATTATTATTATTATTATATTATTATTTGTTATTATTTATAGTTATTTATTATATTGTAATTTATGATTTTGTTTTTCAAACTTTATCATACCGGAGATATTATAAAGAATAACGCACAGTAAAAAAAAAAAATCATATGTAAATAGATGGTTTGGGCAGCTCATCCTTAAGAATTAAATGCAAAATAATGGTACCGCTTTCAGCACCTAAAATCTGAAATAATCATACCGCCAGGGAGGTTAAGAGATCATCAGAAAGATAACGGTGGCTCTTAGACAAATGGGTCAGCCGACTTCCTCCTTTTTTATGCATGAAAACTCCAAAAGGCATACCACAACTTCACTCCTGGGGATGCTAAGGTTAATGACTGCCTGAGGATGGGGATTCTAACCTGTCTGTAGGTGGCAACAGCTTTCAGAGCACAGCGGGTGTATTATTATGCATTATTCAATTGTAATGGAAACCCAAAAACTCTAAATCAACTAGCTGAGATAGTTGACAGATACATGACAAAAGAAGAGCCGCTCACCCATGTCAATGTCCTGGTCTAGGTTCAGGCTCGGAGGTCAAAAGCTGTAGCAGTAAAAAAATTCAAGAGTAGTCAGTAGTCAGTCGGCCACACTTGAAGAATCAGTGGAAGCACATAAGTCACCTTTGAAGCCATGCTGCACTGATTTGACCCTGCACTGGAGCACCTATTGACTATTAAATACTAACTCTGGAGAGTTATACTTCACTCCTAAGCTAGCGATAGATAACTCATTATGCATGCCTTTTTGTATCTGATTTTTATCTACCTCCTCCCTTTATCATGCAATTTTGGAATCGCACCACATTGCACTGTTAATTATTAGCACTTTCCTATTTATATTACTAATTGGGATACTATTCAGTATTCACTTGCACTTACCCCTTTGGGGTTTGCTCTGCTTGCTTGATGGAGCTTATTCACAATCAGTCATTATAGCACTTTAATTCTATATCTTGATTGTTATTTGCACTTTACCTAGTTTACCAAGGATATTTGAGTTACCGATTGGAGACACCCTGTCACCTTAAAAGCACCTTAATTTTTGCAGAAGGATCACTTCCTTTTCAAATCCCCACTGGTTACTTAGTTGTTAGTTAATCTGCATAACTATCCATTTGATGTATTATTTGTACCTTTGGAGTATATTAAGTGTTTACATTTTTTAAGTCATTATTAATACACTTATTTATCACTTAGCTATTTATTTGACATTATTGGATAGTGTGATCACAATTATATTTATTTTTGTACACCTTCACATATATTTGGCAGCGCCATTTACCTCCCTATCTAACCCTGAATTTGGAAGCTGTTTGGTTACTATGCACAGCTGCACCAGATTATGTGTGAGCCAGTTTTGTTAAATCTCCCTAATTTTTTCTGGAGTAAAGCTTTAATTATAGTTATTGAAAACATAATAACATAATTTAGCATTTTTATATCTGCATTGAAGTGGTATTAAACCTAAAAGCAAACATTTATTATATTGCAGTTTACCAATTCCTTAATGCGATGATTGCATTTGCTTTCTTTTTTAGGCTTTTTCACTTTGTGATCTGGGCAGTAAGTCTGTTATTTTCAAAACGAACAAGCTCTCCTGCAGATGTAGCATTTATAGGGATGAGACAAACCATTAAACACTGACAGGGGTGCTTACAATGATCAGCTTTATTTATGTAAAATCTTTATCACAAACGGAAAAATAAAAAACCTTTGCTGTAACTACTTATAAAGTGTGAGTTGAAGTTTGGCTTCAATTTTGTTAGTGTTAAAAAGTGTTAAAATCTAAATCTGCTAGTACATACTTCCCCTCCCCTGAGACTGACAATGCTGCTTTTCCAAATGTGTCCCCTATGCTCCTCGAGAGTGGGGATACTTTAATAATAGTGGCGTGTTACTGGTCAGATCACCAGGTGAAAACAGAAAGAAAAATAACTAAAGCGGCTTGCGTTTCATTCCACTTTAAGTACAGTTTTAAACAAACACTAAGCACTGAGTGTTTAACTTATTTGTGTTATCCCTATTTTTGTCTATTGTTGAGCATTTTTGGGGACTATTTGGTAACTAGTGGATAAAATGAAATCACTGTTGTTTTATATAAAATGATAGACATATGACTGGGGGGGGTAGCAAGGGTCTAAAAATATTTGTGTAAAAGGGCACTCCTTACACTCATGTTGGAAAGTTGAGAGGTTTGATTGCCTGCCATTGCTAAGACAAAGATAGTGCTGCCATGATTTTTCCCAGTGTACCAACACAATACAGAAACTACAAAGCACAACCTGAGTGTATTATAGAGTACTGTGCAAAAGTTTTAAGCAGCTATGAAAATATGCTGTAAATCATGGGTGCTCAAGCCATGGTCCTCTGATCTGGCCTGCGACCTGAAGCCAAGGAAATACATGCCCCTTCACTGGGATGGCCAGTCGGCAAGCCCAGATTATGATCAAACGTGTTGCCAATCTGCCATCCCAGAGCATCCGAGTGCATGCAGCTGGCGCCAGCAGCCAAGGGAGCAGGAGCCACATAAGCCGATGCTTACTCTGTAGCGCCAGCTCCTGTCTCAGGTGGAGTGATACCAAGTGCACTTCTAGCAGCCTGGAAAGGAACGCCAGCAAAAGCTGGAAGAGGAAAAGGTCAGTGTATCAAACATTGCATACCCTGCACTTTTCCAATAGGCATATTAGCACTTAAAAAAAGTTTTACTAGGCCGCTTTTACACTAATCCACAGGTGCAGTCCAGTGCACCTGCAGCTTTTCTGGGGGTTAGCTGCACTGAGCTATAGACTTCTATTATATCCTGTGGGTTTGGTGCACTTTCCTGAATGCAGTAGTTTTGGTACACTTTTAGAAAGTGCACTATATCTGGAAGATGTAATAGAAGTCTTTGGCAAAGTGCAGTTAACCCGCAGGAAAGTCACGGGTGCACTGCTCTGCACCTGCTGTGTGGATAAACCGCTGTGCATCAGTGTAAAGCAGCCTTATAGGGGGCTCAGAACAGCAAGGGCTCATTTACATTTGTAGTTTGGGGAATTGTAAAACCCCATAGATCATTGTGGCCCATGTATGGTTACTAGATCACTTTATCTACTTTTAGCTACTGACTTAGCTTGTATAGATCTGGAAACATCAACTTTATTGAACAATCTCACACACAATATAAACAGCACAGGGAACACCCCCCTCCTGATCAAATTATCACACCAGGTCAGGTGCCTGATTACATTATCATATGCAGATGAAATTGTGTACAGAAATATAATTAACATATCTAAAGATCAACCACCTATCTACCAGTAACTAATAGACAGGGCCAGATTAACATAGGGGCTATTGGAGCTGCAGCTCCAGGCCCCTACCTTAATATAGGCCCCGGGTTGGCCATATTCACTGTTACCGCTCTTCTGTCACTTGTAAACAAAGAAGCCTGGCTTCTATGTTTGCTTCCCCAGGCAGCTCCCTCAGAACCTCCCCACACAGCACGAAGGCCGGACAAGGAGGGACAGTTGCCGATGCATGGATGTGTTTATGGGCTTCAGAGACAACATCCCATGTTGAATTAGGCATGCATGGCTGCACCCTTCCTCCTCTGGGTGCATGCCAAGGCACGGCCCTTAAGGCCCTTCAAAATCCTCAGCACCAAGCCCATGATGCTCTTAATCCGGCCCTGCTAGATGACAGTAATTCAATCAACCTGGGTCAAATAACTAGCAAACTGCCATCCTCGAGCTTTTGAAGTATAATACACATTATCATTAATGTAAACACAGAACCCACAGTAAACAATAGGTGGGTAAATCAGCATAAACAATGATATGTGTAAGACAGGTGGTTGAGCTGATGATATTAGCATCTGCTATGAGTCTTACTGTGTGAATCACTCTCTTATTGGCAATAGGCAGCTAGGCCTAGAGTCCCAGAGTCTTCATATATTCCTTGAGATATATTGTTGACAAATATTACTGTCCCATTTGAGTAATCCATACCATATTCTCAGTGTCTATTAAGTAGCTGTCCATCATTTCCTTGGTCCCCCTATGTCCCTAATAGACACAGTGTGACTTACACATAAGAGGGGCCTAGGGAGCTGGGAGAGGGATTTCTCAACCTCCCAAAGGTAAGCTGGGTTCCACGGACCCCCCAACCAAAGTGACACCCGTCACAAACACAATGTAAAGTAGCCGAACAGAAGAGGGATCCAAATCAAATCAATATTTGGTGTGACCACACTGTGCCTTCAAAACAGCATCAATTATTCTAGGTATACTTGAACACAATTTTTGAAAAAGAACTCAGCAGGTAGGTTGTTCCAAACATCTTGGAAAATGAACTGCAGTTCTTCTGTGGATTTAGGCTGCCTTGAATCCCCTCTGCCTTTTCATGTAATCCCAGACAGAGTCGATGATGTTGAGATCTAGGCTCCGTGGGGGCCAAGCCTTCACTTCCAGGACTCCTTGTTCTTCTTATTTAAACTGAAGATAATTCTTAATGACATTGGCTGTATGTTTGGGGCATTGTTCTGCTGCAAAATACATTCAGAGCCTCCCTGATGTTATGGCATGATGGATAAGTATCTGCCTGTATCTCTCAGCATTGAGGACACCATAGACCAAATCTTCAACTCCATTTGCAGAAATGCAGCCCCAAACTTGCAAGAAACCTCCACCATGCTCCACTGATACCTGCAGACACTCATTATTGTGTTGCTCTCCAGCCCATCAGCAAAAACACTGCCTAATGCTACAGCCAAATATTTACAATTTTGACTCATAAGTTCAGAGTACCTGCTGCCATTTTTCTGCACCCAGTTTCTTTGTTTTTGTGCATAGTTAAGTCACTTTGCCTTGTTTCCACATCAGAGGTATGGCTTTTTGGCCTTAGTTCTTCAATAAAGAACAGCTCTGGCCAGATCTCTCTGAACAATAGATGGTTGTACCTGGGTCCCACTGGTTTTTGCCAGTTATGTGCTGATGGCACTGCTAAACATCTTCCAATGTCGAAGGGAAGTAAGCATGATGTGTCTTTCATTAGAGATGTCCCGAACTATTCGCCGGAGAACAGTTCCCAGCGAACATCGCTTGTTCGCGTCCGCCCCCTATACTTCATCATTGAGGCAAATTTTGACCCTGTACCTCACAGACAGTAGACACATTCCAGCCAATCAGCATACCCTCCCTCCCACACCCTCCCACCTCCTATAAAAAAGCAAGGGCAGCATCCATCTTAGATTCATTCTGAAGCAGTGTTAGTGAGAGCAGGGAGAGTGCTGCTGCTGCTGTTAATAGGGACAGTTGTTAGATAGTGTTCTCTGTCCACTCCTGCTGTAAGGACAGCATCCTGACAGCTCCCCAAAAAAGCCCTTTTTAGGGCTGGTATTTCTCTGAAATTTTTATATATATATATATATATATATATATATTGTGCAGTTGCCTGCCCACCGTGTGTGAGAGGCCACAGACCCACCATAGACTGTACTGTGTGCACACCACACTCATATCGGGTGGCACAGTACCTTGCAGTTTAAAAAATATATTTTTTTACTCTGTCATAATTGCAGTTGCCTGCCGGCTGCCAGTGAGTGTCAGGTCCACAGAGTGTACTGTGCCCACTGCAGTGCCCACCACTGATATATACGGTGGCACAGCACCTTGCAAATTAAAAAATATATATTTTTTATAATTGCAGTTGCCTGGCCTGCCAGTGAGTGTCAGGTCCACAGAGTGTACTGTGCCCACTGCAGTGCCCACCACTCATATATATATATATACGGTGGCACAGCACCTTGCAAATTAAAAAAAAAATACTTTTTTATAATTTCAGTTGCCTGGCCTGCCAGTGAGTGTCAGGTCCACAGAGTGTACTGTGCCCACTGCAGTGCCCACCACTCATATATATACGGTGGCACAGCACCTTGCAAATTAAAAAAATATATATTTTTTATAATTGCAGTTGCCTGGCCTGCCAGTGAGTGTCAGGTCCACAGAGTGTACTGTGCCCACTGCAGTGCCCACCACTCATATATACGGTGGCACAGCACCTTGCAAATTAAAAAAATATATATTTTTTATAATTGCAGTTGCCTGGCCTGCCAGTGAGTGTCAGGTCCACAGAGTGTATTGTGCCCACTGCAGTGCCCACCACTCATATATACGGTGGCACAGCACCTTGCAAATTAAAAAAAAATATATCTTTTATAGTTGCCTGCCAGTGAGTGTCAGGTCCACAGACTATACTGTACCCACTACCCAACACTCATATAGGGTGGCACAGCACCTTGTACGCATAGTACCACAAATCTAAAAAAAATGACAGGCAGAGGCAGGCCACCCCGCAGGGGCCGTCATGGTCGTGGTGCTGTGATTTCCTTTGGCCCTAGAATAATGCCCAGTGTTCAGAAGCCACGTACCCTGAACTCAAAAAATTCTGAGGACATAGTTGACTGGCTTACACAGGACACCCAATCTTCTACAGCTTCCGCTCGGAACCTTGATGCACCATCCTCCTCCAGCTTCGGGCACCTCTCAATTTACCACTCGCCCGCCCGCCGGCACCACGACCAACACTAGCACCACAGCCGCTTCACTTGATCTGTCAGAGGAGTTATTTACACATCAGTTGGAAGAAATAAGTGATGCGCAACCATTAGTGCCAGAGGATGTAGATAACGGGGATATGTCTCAGTCAGGCAGCATTATACACATGGACGTACATTGTGATGATGATGATGATGTTGTACCTGCTGCTGCTTCCTTTGCTGAGTGGTCAAGTGAAGTGGCTGATGATGACGATGTGTCCGTGGATGTCAACTGGGTGCCTGCTCGAAGAGAAGAAGAAGAGGGGGAAAGTTCAGATGGGGAGACAGAGAGGAGGAGGAGACGAGTTGGAAGCAGGGGGAGGTCATCGCAAGGAGCTAGTGGCACAGTCAGACAGCATGTATCGGCACCCGGGGTCAGCCAGACAGCACGCCAATCAACGCAAGCTGTTGCCACCACCAGAATGCCGTCATTGCAAAGCTCAGCAGTGTGGCATTTTTTTTGTGTGTCTGCCTCTGATAACAGCGATGCCATTTGCAACCTGTGCCAAAAGAAACTGAGTCGTGGGAAGTCCAACACCCACCTAGGTACAACTGCTTTGCGAAGGCACATGATCTCACATCACAAACGCCTATGGGATCAACACATGAGTACAAGCAGCACACAAACTCAAAGCCACGATCCTCCTCCTGGTCCAGCATCTTAAGCCACGTCAACCACTGCTGTCCTCCTTGCCCCCTATCAACAACCCACCACTCCGCCTCTCACCTTCAGCAGTTCCTGCTCATCTGCCCACAGTCAGGTGTCTGTCAAGGAAATGTTTGAGCGTAAGATACCAATGTCACAGAGTCACCCCCTTGCCCGGCGTCTGACAGCTGGCTTGTCGGAACTCTTAGCCCGCCAGCTTTTACCATACAAGCTGGTGGAGTCTGAGGCCTTCAAAAAATTTGTCGCCATTGGGACACCGCAGTGGAAGGTACCCGGCCGAAATTTTTTTTCACAAAAGGCAATCCCCAACCTGTACTCTATTGTGGAAAAGGAAGTCATGTCATGTCTGGCACACAGTGTTGGGTCAAGGGTCTATCTGACCACTGATACCTGGTCTGCAAAGCACGGTCAGGGCAGGTATATCATTTACACTGCACATTGGGTAAACCTGCTGGTGGCTGCCAAGCATGGAATGCGTGGCTCTGCAGAGGAGTTGGTGACACTGCCATGACTTGCAGGCAGGCCTGCTGCCACCTCCTCTACTCCTCCTACTCCATCCTCTTTGCTTACCTTCTTGGCTGAGTCCTCTTCTGCTGTTGCGTCTTGCTCCACACCAACTGCACCCCCCCCCCCCCAGCTCCCCAGGGGCTATTCCACATGCCGGATACGACAGTGTCACGCCGTCTTGGAGTTGACTTGCCTGAAAGCAGAGAGTCACACCGGACCGGCACTACTGTCCGCCCTGAACACACAGGTGGATCAGTGGCTGACCCCGCACCAACTGGAGATCGGCAAAATGGTGTGTGACAACGGAAGCAATTTGTTGGCGGCATTGAATTTGGGCAAGTTGACACATGTGCCGTGCATGGCACATGTGTTGAATCTGATTGTACAACGCTTTGTGCATAAGTACCCAGGCTTACAGGACGTCCTCAAGCAGGCCAGGAAGGTGTGTGGTTATTTCAGGCGTTCCTACACGGCCATGGCGCACTTTTCAGATATTCAGTGGCGAAACAACATGCCAGTGAGGCACTTGATTTGCGACAGCCCGACACGTTGGAATTCAAAATTCCTAATGTTCGACCGCCTGTTCCAACAAGAAAAAGCCGTCAACGAGTATTTGTATGACCGACCATCTTTTTCCATCTCCCGGTTCCTAAAATCTATTCCATACACCGGCCCCTGATAGGGGATGTAACGTAACAGGGATTAAACTAATAAGAACAGATTTTTTTTAATTTAAAAAAAAGAGGACAGCCTCTGCGGAGCTGGGTATTTTTTTGCCACGTTACTGGACGCTCATGCGCAATGCCTGTAGGCTCATGCGTCCTTTTGAGGAGGTGACAAACCTAGTCAGTCGCACCGAAGGCACCATCAGCGACATCATCCCATATGTTTTCTTCCTGGAGCGTGGCCTGCGAAGAGTGCTGGATCAGGCCGTAGATGAGCGTGAAGAGGAAGAGTTGTGGTCACCATCACCACCAGAAACAGCCTTATCATCGCTTGCTGGACCTGCGGCAACGCTGGAAGAGGAGTCTGAGGAAGAGGAGTCAGAGGAGGAATGTGGCTTTGAGGAGGAGGAACACCAACCACAGCAGGCATCCCAGGGTGCTCGTTGTCACCTATCTGGTACCCGTGGTGTTGTACGTGGCTGGGGGGAAGAACAGACCTTCAATGACATCAGTGAGGACGAGGAATTGGACATGAGTAGCTCGGCATCCAACCTTGTGCAAATGGGGTCTTTCATGCTGTCATGCCTGTTGAGGGACCCTCGTATAAAAAGGCTGAAGGAGAACGACCTGTACTGGGTGGCCACGCTACTAGACCCCCGGTATAAGCAGAAAGTGTCTGATATGTTACCGAATTACCGGCAGTCGCAAAGGATGCAGCAGTTACAAAACAAGTTAAAAAGTATGCTTTACACAGCTTATAAGGGTGATGTCACAGCACAAAGGGGAATCTAACAGTGGGAAGAGGTGAAAGTAATCCTCCTCCTACCACGACCACGCAGGCAAGGACAGGACGCTTTACAGACGTGTTGTTGATGGAGGACATGCAGAGCTTTTTAAGTCCAACGCATCGCCACAGCCCTTCGCGGTCCACCCTCAGAGAACGACTCGACCGACAGGTAGCAGACTACCTTGCCTTAACTGCAGATATCGACATTCTGAGGAGCGATGAACCCCTTGACTACTGGGTGTGCAGGCTTGACCTGTGGCCTGAGCTATCCCAATTTGCGATAGAACTTCTGGCCTGCCCCGCTTCAAGTGTCCTGTCAGAAAGCACCTTCAGCGTAGCAGGAGGTATTGTCACTGAGAAGGGAAGTCGCCTAGGTCAAAAAAGTCTAGATTACCTCACCTTTATTAAGATGAATGAGGCATGGATCCCAAAGGGACTGACAGTGGGGGATGCATTTGACTAAAAAAGGCCTGATGAGATGCCTTGGGCTAAAAATGGTCCACATGCTGCTGTATTTAATCTCTGCATGCCGGATGACTTACGTGACTTCTCCGCCACCAACTACGGTTCAAGCCGCAATGTTTTAGTGCACTTTCTGCCTGGAAAACCTCAATTTTTCCGGCAGCTGCAACAATACCTACTTTTTCAGGCATTGCCTAATTTTTCTGGCCTCTGGTACTACACTGTGGCTGCAAAAAACAAAACACAAAAAAAAGGCACGTACATGTGTCAATTCCCCTTTGTGATCGTTACCTTGTTGTGGTGAAGGGGCTTGCGTATCACAATGAAGCGATCACCTCTAGGAGTGTGTTGGCAATGTTGGCACACCCCAGATGATAAGGTCGTTGCTTCATTGTGAACAGACCAAAAGCGATCCGCTGGATAATTTTTCATAGAAAAAACATTAATTTTCTTTATGATCATCTTGGGTGATCATTAAAGCCTACTAGTCCAACAATGGGCCCACACTGCAGAATCATTGTTTTCTGGGTCACTGAACTACCTCAGCACGACCATAGGCTTTGAAAAACCGACATCGCCTGCAATCTCCCAAACGTGCGCATGAGCACAGTCATCACTACAGCAAGATTGACGCATAGAGGAATAAAATTTATGTCATGAGTGTGTCAACTATTGACAACTCTTTGCAGTTGTCTAAAATCTATTCGATACAGGTCCCCTGATAGGGGACGTAACAGGGATTAAACTGATAAGAATAGTACTACTTAACACACCACTCATATAGGATGGCACAGTACATTGCACGGCGCACGCGCAGTGCCCAAAATTGGAAGTAAGAGGACAGACCAACCATCTTTTTCCATCTCCCGGTTCCTAAAATCTGTTCCATACACCGGCCCCTGATAGGGGATGTAACGTAACAGGGATTAAACTAATAAGAACAGATTTTTTTTAATTTAAAAAAAAGAGGACAGCCTCTGCGGAGCTGGGTATTTTTTGGCCGCGTTACTGAATGCTCATGCACAATGGCTGTAGGCTCATGCGTCCTTTTGCAGAGGTGACAAACCTGGCTTAGTCAAACCCAAGGCAACATCATCGACCTCATCCCATATGCGTTTTTTCTGGAGCGTGCGCTGTGAAGAGTGCTGGATCAGGCCATAGATGAGCATGAAGAGGAAGAGTTATGGTCCCCATCACCACCAGAAGCAGCCTTGTCGTTGTCGATTGCTGGACCTGTGGCAACGCAGAGAGAGGAGTCTGAAGAAGAGAAGTCAGAGGAGGAAGGTGGCTTTGAGGAGGTGGAAGACCAACCACAGCAGGTGTCCCAGGGGGCTTGTTGTCACCTTCTGGGGACCCTTGGTGTTGTACGTGGCTGGGTGGAGGAAGAGACCTTCAATGACGTCAGTGAGGACAAGGAACGGGACATGGCTAGCTTGGTATCCAACCTTGTGCAAATGGGGAGTTTGCGGTTGTGCAAATGGACTGACTGTTAAACGGGGAGTTTGGTCTGTCAGAGTTTGGTCTGTCACTGTGAAGCGGGCGTAACCCTTACACTACCTGATTGATACAACATCATACCTGATCGTATACACACACTGGATGTTTTAAAGCACGTTATTCCAAACAATTTAGGAATGTTAAAAGTAAGCAAAAGAAATGGTCTCACATGGTTCCATGTACATACCTCCATCCCGATTCATACTAGAAAAAAGAGAGAAGGTGCCCTTGGGGTGGGACTTTGAATGAGGTATGTACATTCAGTGACCATAGTACAAAGATGGTAAAAAATGACAATTTTTATTTGATGTAGTTGCATATGAATGATGACAACAATAAAACAACAACACAATGGGCATGCGGCATAATAGCATCAACAATACACATGAATAACAATATCGATAAAAATGTGGGTTGCACTCATATATTGTAGTAACTGGACGCGTTTCGTGAGTCTTCAGTAAGCTCACTCATCAGGAGTATATATATGAGATAAATTGTCTAAAAATGAATGAGACAGTAAACAACATGTTACTATATATGATTGAGGAGTGTGATATTGTAACATCTGTACATGAACAGAAATGAAAAAGATCACACTCACACATGACCCAAAGATAGATGGTGGATGCGTGTTCTCACGATGCGGGGGCTGCCATGGTCTAACCCGGGAGCTGACAGGACTTGAACCATTGGCGAACACGTTGGGGAGACAGGAGAGGAATCAAGATTGTGGAAAATGAAGCTTCTGCTTGATAGCGAAGTATAGGCTGAAAATAAATGAATATGCATCTCAATGGAGTATATAATTACATTGTTTGTATCACTAAGTGATATCCAAAGGATCAAGATAAGTATAATTGTATAATAAACTGCATAATGAGTCAGTCCAAGTAAATATTATATGAAGCAGGGACCAGTTGCCTCTAGAAATATAGAAGGATCGAGATAAGTATACTTGTATAATAAACTGCATAATGAGTCAGTCCAAGCAAATATTGTAGGAAGCAAGGACCAGTTGCCTCTAGAAATATAGATTGTATTGTATGTAGTTCAAAATTAGATTTAAAGGGTAAGATACTATATCCACTTGGTGATACATAAAAAGTGAATGGGGTGTGGTAAAAGGGGGGACCAAGGTGAAAAAAATTAATTAAGAATGATATATAAGAAGCAGAGTGGAACCTAAAATAAATGGTGATGAGTGATAATAAAAAACATGTAGTGATTAGTGAATCCACTTGGGAATGGGTGAGAAAGACAAGGAAGGATGAGCCTCAGAAAGGGTGAACAAACTTTTAATAGTACCCGGGTGGAAGACACCCATGCCCGCTTTCGGTCCCACACGGTCCCATTGTGACACACACAGGCCTATGGCTGCATACAATCTACAATTTTTACCCTATTTTATTTATACAACCCATGGATTGGTTGTGCGCCTCTGGTGGTGGCTGTGTATCTCTCCCGGGAGCTGTGATATACGAACAGGAAGTTTAGTCTCCCTGGCTGCCCCCTCCCCTTCGGGGGCAGGGCCACCTGTATATCAGCACCATGTCCTTCCCCCCAACGTACGAGCACCGTCACAGGTGCACGTATGTTTTGGTGGGGGAAATCAATCTGAGGCTGCGGTTGCCAGCACAAGCTGACTTCTACCGCTGGACAGCATGGATGCACTGGTTGCACCCCTGCCTCCACCATCCTCCACATGGCGTTCTAGGACTAGAGCCAGGTGCCTATGCGTTGTGTTTTCAGGTGAGGTCTCCTTTCACAATCTCTTCTGCTGCCATTTCGCTTTCTTTCCCTCTTTGGGTCCTTTCATGATGTTTCACCTCCCCTGCATCCCTTTAGTTTTTTCACCCTTTCTGAGGCTCATCCTTCCTTGTCTTTCTCACCCATTCCCAAGTGGATTCACTAATCACTACATGTTTTTTATTATCACTCATCACCATTTATTTTGGGTTCCACTCTGCTTCTTATATATCATTCTTAATTAATTTTTTTCACCTTGGTCCCCCCTTTTCTTACCACACCCCATTCACTTTTTATGTATCACCAAGTGGATATAGTATCTTACCCTTTAAATCTAATTTTGAACTACATACAATACAATCTATATTTCTAGAGGCAACTGGTCCCTGCTTCCTACAATATTTGCTTGGACTGACTCATTATGCAGTTTATTATACAAGTATACTTATCTTGATCCTTCTATATTTCTAGAGGCAACTGGTCCCTGCTTCATATAATATTTACTTGGACTGACTCATTATGCAGTTTATTATACAATTATACTTATCTTGATCCTTTGGATATCACTTAGAGATACAAACAATGTAATTATATACTCCATTGAGATGCATATTCATTTATTTTCAGCCTATACTTCGCTATCAAGCAGAAGCTTCATTTTCCACAATCTTGATTCCTCTCCTGTCTCCCCAACGTGTTCGCCAATGGTTCAAGTCCTGTCAGCTCCCGGGTTAGACCATGGCAGCCCCCGCATCGTGAGAGCACGTATCCACCATCTATCTTTGGGTCGTGTGAGTGTGATCTTTTTCATTTCTGTTCATGTACAGATGTTACAATATCACACTCCTAAATCCTATATAGTAACATGTTGTTTACTGTCTCAATTTATCTCATATATATACTCCTGATGAGTGAGCTTACTGAAGACTCACGAAACGCGTCGAGTTACTACAATATATGAGTGCAACCCACATTTTTATCGATATTGTTATTCATGTGTATTGTTGATGCTATTATGCCGCATGCCCATTGTGTTGTTGTTTTATTGTTGTCATCATTCATATGCAACTACATCAAATAAAAATTGTCATTTTTTACCATCTTTGTACTATGGTCACTGAATGTACATACCTCATTCAAAGTCCCACCCCAAGGGCACCTTCTCTCTTTTTTCTAATTTAGGAATGTTAGGTGATTTATGCCCTTTATGGATTAAAACCAGACTCTGCGTCAACTACGTAATTTTCCATGGGAGTTTTGCCATGGATCCCCCTCCGGCATGCCACAGTCCAGATGTTAGTCCCCTTGAAACAACTTTTCCATCACTATTGTGGCCAGAAAGAGTCCCTGTGGGTTTTAAAATTCGCCTGCCTATTGAAGTCTATGGCGGTTCGCCCGGTTCGCCCATTCGCAAACATTTGTGGAGGTTCGCATTCGCCGTTCGCGAACGACAAATTTTAGGTTTGCGACATCTCTATCTTTCATCTGCTGCAGTACGTTTCCTTGGCTGACCACTGCGTCTACTGTTCTCAATATTGCCTATTTCCTTGTGCTTCTTCAAAAGAGCTTAACCTCCCTGGCGGTATGATTATGTCAGGAATTATATACCAAAAGCGGTACAATTTTTTTCATGGAAATTTGGCGTTATGTATTATAGGCCTACAATTCTTAGTAATTACTGACTTAAACCTGACCAAAACAAGAGTCTAGTAGACATCCCAGATGTGATATATATATATATATATATATATATATACGTGTGTATATAGGTATATATATATATATATATATATATATATATATATATATATATATGTGTGTGCATATATAAATATATATATATACATATATACACATATATACATATATATTTATATATATGCATATATATATATATATATATATATATATATATATATATAATATAAAATGTGTTATGTGTTTGTATTTTGTGCAACGTTTTTTGAATTTCCCTCCCTAGTTCCGCTCCCATGCAGCATTGCTGGTGCAGGGAACGGAACTAGGAAGTCATCACACCGACGAAGGACGGACGAGCAGCGGGACTCTCGGCTGGCGGTCACAGCAATGAGAGATCATCGCTGGATCGCCAGGAGAAGGTAAGAAACACCGCTGCGCTCTCTGCACATTCACCCCGAGCGTGACTCGGGGATACCGATCCTGGACTAAAAAATCCACCCCGAGTCACGCTCGGGATTACCGCCAGGGGGGTTAAACAGCACAACTTGAAAACCCAGTCTGCTTTGAAATCTTTGCCTGCAAGAGACCTTGCTGGCACAGGATAACTACCTTATGTATTGTTGCTGGGTTTCAATTTATATACACCTGACTCTAATCCTACAAAATCCATGACTTTGTTCAAGTGTGAAATTGTAAGAACTGATGCTGGTTTGAAGCCAAAGGGTAGTCACACCAAATATTGATTTGATTTAGAGTTTTCTGTTCACTCGCTTTGCATTTTGTAAATTGATAAAAACAAACAATTAAAATATATATTTTTGAAAGCATTCTTACTTTACAGCATGTGTTCACATCTGCCTAAAATGTTTGCACAGTTCTATATATTGCACTTATTTTAATATTATAACAAAAAAATTTATAGGCTATAAATGTATTAGATTCAGACCTAGTTTGTCCATTGAAATATCCTTATATTTTACTCTACTGTAAGTTAAAGTTAGCCAGTTCTTATCTGTGGATTTTTTTATGAGCATTGTAAACAGTGCAGAGTTTCTATAAAAGCATCTGTGATGCAGCAAAACTCCAGGATTTCCTTTGCAGAATTTAAAATCCAGGCATAACACAGAAATCATAGGTATTCTAGGAAATGCCTAGACATTCCTTAGAACGTCTGGACCATTTGGAGATGAACAAAACTGCTTGCTTATTTCAAATTTGGCCAAGAAAATCCAGGGAAACACATCCAACTGATGATTGATGTGAGTAAGAGCAGTCAGCCCTTTCAAAACATTATACATTTGCCAATCCACACAATATTTTTCATTATGGAATTGGTATAGATTCACATTTTGCCTGAAAACAATGTTAATGGAAGCCAAAGGTACAAGTGGACAGTGCTTTCATGGAGTTGTAAAACTGCTGTTCTGTGCCCAAATATTATTTTTAACAGATTTTGTAGTGCACATGGCTTGCCAAGAATGTGTGTACTAGGTGCTAAACTTTTAATAAAAATTCATACATAGGGGCCCATTTATGAAGCAGCCTGATTATGACCACAACTCTTCTTTTAAAAAAAGGCACATTTATAAGGCACAGCACTTTGCTTTACAAATATGTCTTGGTACTTTGCTTGCTTTCATGGGAGAAGACAAGGATGGTCACATAACTTGTCAAATTCCTGTGACTTTAGATTGACAGAGCACCAGGGGGTTGTCTTATTAATCCATAAACTTTTATTTCCAATAAACTAGAGACAACAGTAAAATTAAAGATATCCATTGTGTATTAAGGGCAAAACAATCCCTCTTCATCAGACCTAACTTTTGTGCATCCTGAACAGGCCAATGGATGCCTCTTCACAGCGTGTGTGTGCTTTGATCCACCCATCATATGTCACATTAGACAATTTAAAGTGGAAGTAAGTGGACATAAGACAGGCCTTGGTTGACACTGCACAATTTGGGCCCTGATGAATGGGAAATTTTATCAGAAATAAATGTTTACAGACTTATAAAATAGGAAGCATATGCTGTTTTTGTTAGTGGATTATTTTCCCCTCACTGGGTAGACCCCTCTTTGTGGTACAACTTCCAAAGTTCAGTCATCAACCTCAACTAATGCTCCCTGATTTATAGACAAAAGATCTGACTCCAGTACCTCATATTCACCTTTTTCTAGAAAATCATGTGACCCTTTCTCCTGTCATACACTGTTTTCTGCATTATGAGGTAATCTTTACACAGCAGCTTTATGGATTGTTGTATCATCAGCAACAGCTTTATGGGTCATAGCCAGACCATGCTGAACTGGAAGACTGCAAGGCTAGCTTGGAATGGGACCTTTCGACATGTCACTCATTGGTCTTGCTCTACTGCCCCCTACAGTGACTTGGTCACCTCCAGCCACCATTGACCCTTATCAACACAAATTTTGGGCCTAGCTGTTTTTGAGTTGCATGGTGTAACATGTGTTTTCAAAAACACACAGGGCACCATCCAGCTGCAACAAGTTATATCAGCCCATATTCTCCTACTGCTTCTACAGGCTTTACTTGGTATCCCCTGAAGGAACCAATGCCTACTGTATAACCTAGATCCTAGGACCCATGGTATTATAGGGCAGTTCTAATTGAAATCTTCTTTAGCTCTGCTGGGTAAGGCTGATACCTCCCCTGTGTCCACAAGGCCACTTATATCCACTCTTGATTTTTTGTTGGTTTGTTTAAAATTAATGGGGGAATGTACTTGCAGGGACTCTAAGTGCACTCTGGTAAAATTCTGACTCTTCTGGCCTCCACAACCAAGTTTTCCTGAAGACCCTATTACCATCTCCGGTTTAGAGTCCCCACATAGATACATACCTAAATAGTTATTCAGGTTAAAAGATGAAATAATTCCATTTAGTTCAACCAATAGAAAAAAATATATAGAAAACCTTCATATACACAATATTTTTCCCACAGTCGATCCAGAGGAAAGCAAAAAAATCCAATAAAGCATGATTCAGTTTGCATCAACAGGGAAAAAATAAATATCCTGATCCTCCAGGAGGCATTCAGATATTCCCTGGATCAACTTCTCCTGGTGCTATTACCTATATACAGTATGTTAGAATCCAGTTGTATTTTGTGCATTTAGGAATGCATTCAGCTCTTTTTAAAACAATCTACTGAACTGGTCAGAACTAGTTGTTGAGGAAGTCTTTTTCACATTTTCACTGCTCTTACTGTGAAGAATCATTTTGGTATCTTGAGGTTAAATATCTTTTTCTCCAGATATAACGGAGTTGATTTACTAAAGGCAAATAGACTGTGCACTTTGCAAAGTGCAGTCGTACTCTGCAAGTGCAGTTGTTTCAGGGCTTAGTAGATGAGCAGAAGCTCTGCTGAATTCAGTCATCCAATCATGTGAAAGCAAAAATGCTGTTTTTTTTTTTTACATTTTTCCTTCACGTGATTGGGTACTCTTTGCAAAGTAAACCTTTACCTCATTTACTAAGCTCTGGAGCAACTGCGCTTGTGGAGTGCAACTGCACTTTGCAAAGTGCACAGTCTATTTACCTTTATCAAATCAACCCTGCAGCATGCCCCCTTGCCCTCTGTAATGACCTGAAAGTGAATAACCCTACACCAAGTTCACTATATGGACTACGTATGTATTTATAAATAGTGATCATATCCCCCTTAATTGCCTTAATTGCCTCTTCTCAAGAGAGAATACATGCAGGGCAGCCAGTCTTTCCTTATAGCTTAGCCTGACTCATTGAATGGCCCGCTTGAATGCTTAGGGGATACTTGTGGTTCATTGGAAAATTCAGCCACAACATTGCCTTCTATGAGCTGGAATGGCCTTACATAGTTACACAGTAGTTAAGGTTGAATAAAGACAATGGTCTATCCAGTTCAACCTGTTTAGGTGTGTGTGCTTCAGTGATGATAATTATTTCCCATATCCCTGTAGATTGAGTTCTTTGTGATGCACGTCCAAGAGTCTTTTAAAGTATCAATACTCCCTGCTGATACCAGGGAGAGTTCCACATTCTTATGGCCATGACAGTGAAAAACCCGCTACGCAACTTAAGGTTAAAACCTCTTCCCCTCCAATCTCATTGTGTGGCCACGTGTCCTCTTATACTCCCTGAGACTGAATCGTTTTTTTTTTCTATGCTGGGATCACCATTGAGGTATTTGTAAATTGCTATCGTGTCCCCTCCCAGGTGTCTCTTCTCCAGCGAGAACAAATTTAGCACTTTTTAGTTTTTCCTCATAATTAATGTCCTCCAATTACCTAATTAGTTTTGTTGCCCTTCTTTGGACTCTCTCCAGCTCCAGCACATCCCTTCTGAGGATTGTTGACCAGAATTGGAGAGATTACTCCAGATGTGGCTGGACCAGGGTTTTGTAAAGTGGCAGGATTATAGTTTTATCTCTGGAGGATATCCCCTTTTTTATGCATGATAATATTCTGCCGGCTTTGGCAGCTGCAGCTTGACATTGCATGCTATTGCTCAGTCTTTCTTCCACTGGGACCCCCAAATCTTTCTCCATCCTTGATTTCACCAGAGGCCCCCCCCCAGTGAGTAGTTTGCATTTATTTTTTTAGCCCCCAAGTGCACTACCCTACAGCTCTCCACATTAAACCTCATTGCCCACTGCATTATCTCGTTCAGGTCATTCTGTAAGATTTCAATATCCTGATGTGAAAGTATTGCCCTGCCTATTTTTACATCGTCCACTAAAACTGAGATGGAGCTATTAATTCCATCCTCTATATCATTTATGAATACATTAAACAGAATGGGTCCCAGGACACAACCTTGGGGGACTCCACTTACCACTCCAGACCAGTCTGAGTACACGTTATTTATCACGACCCTTTGGACGGCCCCCTGTACCCAGTTTTCTATCCAAGAGCAAACTTTATGGTTGATGCCTGCAGACCTTAGCTTGTAGATTAAGCGTTTATGGGGAACTGTATCGAATGCCTTTGAAAAATCCAGATACACCACATCCAAAGGCCTCCCCTGAAAATAAATAGCGACTGGTAACCTGACATTGTGGTACAGCACATTCTGCACATTCACAGAAGATGGCAGAATCTACCAGACAAAAAGGCAGAAGTTGTAAAGCCAGTAGGTTTGACAAGCTTGCATTTAGACACTGGGCATGTCGGTGGCAGTGACTTTTTGTTCTGCAGCAGATGGGGGCAGAGAAATTTCCTGGCTACAGTCTACAGTTGCTGTGCTACTGGCAGATGTGCTGCAATAACCTGGGACACCGTGCGCTATACCATCATCCCTGTCAGAGGAGGCTGCTGACAGGTCATGAGGTATAGTGGGGTAAACTGAAGTGAGTAAGGAGGAGGAACAGAATTTCATCCCTTTTGTGTGGCTTTTAGGTGCTCTTCCCAAAGGGCTGAGTGGTGGGAGGTTAAATGCCTTGTCAAGCATGTGGTACCCAAATGGCTGGTGTTTTTGCCACGCTTGATGAGCTTGAGACAAAGTTTTAAAAGTGCAACAGTGCAATTGGCTGCAAATGTGCTAAAAAAGGCCCAGACAGCTGAGCTCTGCGAAGTGGGCTGGGTGATAACAGCTCCACAATGTGATGGATTAGGGTGACTGCACTCTACTCTTCCATGATGGCTGCCTAATTGGGGTTGTGCCTTACCCTCACTTTCCTCCTCTGCTCTATCCGGCAATCAAGTCACGTCAGTGACATCGTCATCATCTCCTCTATCCTCATTACCACTGGAGACAATTTGGCAATATGCTGCGGCTGGGGAACATGACTGCCAATTTGTGTACCAGTGTTCTTCCTTCTCTGTAGGCTCATGTCCCTACCTTCCTCAACCTCATAACCAAGATCTAAATCAAGTAATGGCTGTGCATCATCAAGAAGCAAGTAGCTGATGCTGTGTTCTAAAAATTTAGCTGACTCCTCTATGCCTGATGCTGGGGCTATGGCATGAATAGCTGTGGACAAGGAGGCAGATTTAGCCACTCTGGCAACTGCAGTGGATGGCGCATTAGTCTTTGCTTGGGTTACGGAGGATGAGAATGGTTTAGTAAGCCAGTCCACAACCTCCTTTGCATGCTGTGGCTGGATAGCATGGGCAACATCACTAAACAGAGGAAATGATGCCCTGCCTGAAGACTGATCACGTCCTCCTTTGCCTGTGGACACATACGCTGCTGGCCACCTCACAGTGCCATAGGAACGTTTGCCTCTCCTCGTTGGCCTCCCAGACATGATGGGGCAGGGGGGTGCTTATGAACAAAATGTAATAAGATGTGGAAATGTGTACATAAATGCACTTTAATCAATGTACCAAAAGTGGTGTTTGGTGTACTTTAACCTGAGTACTCACCTCAAAGAAACACTCCACCGACAAACTACAATATACTGCAGTAAAACTGCACTGATGCACTGCAATATACTGCATCAAAGGTGCAGTAATGCAAAGAAATATACTGTGTTAAACGTGAATTAACACACTGAAATATTCTGCGGTAAATGGCATCTAATGCACTGAAAAATGCTGTGTTAAACGTGCCCTAAGGCATTGAAGTATACTGCGTTAAACAGCACGTAATGCACTGAAATATACTGCTTTAAATGTGCACTAACACACTGAACTACACTGTGTTAAATGGCATGTAGCACACTGAAATTACTGCGTTAAACATGCACTGAAATATACTGCGTTAAACGGCATGTACGTAACCCACTGAAATATATTGTGTTAAGCATGCAATATCACACAGAAATATACTGTGTTAAACGTGCACTAATGCACTGAAATATTCTGCTTTAAATGTGCACTGATGCACAGAAATGTACTGTGTTAAAAGGTGCACTAACGCACAGAAATATACGTTGTTAAACATGCATTAATGCACTGACCTATACTACGCTATATGGCATGTAACACACTGAAATATACTGCTTTAGGCATACATTAAAGCACAGAAATATACTGCGTTAAACATGCACTAATGCACAGAAATATACTGCGCTAAACGTGCAGTAATGCACTGAAATATACTGTATTAAACCTGCACTAATGCACTGAAATATAATGTGTTAAACATGCACTAACACACAGAAATATACTGCATTAAACGTACACTAACACACAGAAATATACTGTGTTAAATGTGTAGTAACAGACAGAAATATACTGTGTTGAACGTGCACTAACGCACTGAAATATACTGCGTGAAACGGCACGTAATGCGCCAAAATATACTGCGTTAAATGTGCGCTAATGCTCACAAACATACCGCGCTAAACATGCACTAATGTACTGAAATATACTATGCTGAACGTGCAGTACACACTGAAATATACTGCGTTAAATCTGCAGTAATGCACAGAATTATAATGCTTTAAACGTGCAGTAACACACAGAAATATACTCCATTAAACGTGCACTAAAGCACTGAGCTATAATGCCGTAAACCTGCCCTGACAAAATAAACTGACACTAATGTAAAAATGAATGGTCACTACACCCACACTGACTGAACTATCGCTAGATTCCCAATTCCCACTACCATTTCTTCAGCCAATCAGGGCTTCCAATGCACTATTTTTTAACTGCAAAAAGATGTGTATTTATTATTTTTTTATGAAAGGTATACTTAACCTTTAAATTGAGTATTGAGGTCAGCTAGCACAACAGGTTGGAGACATCCTGTAAAATCATTATTCCACTGCACTTCCACTTGGTGTCATCTGCAAACACTGACACTGTACTTTTAATCCCAAACTCAATGGGCTCAATTCATGAAATGTTATGTACCACTTTATGATCAGTGGTAAAATAGCTCACAGTGTTTAAATTTTTTTTTTTTTGTAATTCACTAAAGAAAGCTACTAAAATACTACATATACTATTTCTTGAATTGATGCAATATTTCAGTACTGAAAACTTGCAGTATTTTAACGCTGTCATCCTTAACAACCAGGGAATAGTTGGATGTTAAAGTGTTTTTAACCCTAAAAAAAAAGAAAACAAAAAGGCATCCTGTTCCCTTATAGCAGATTAAACAGCACAGTGCTTGTGCTGTCTAACCTGGCCCTCTCTAAAATGTAAAAAACCTGGCTGATCCTGCCACTTCCTGTGTCCCCCTCTGTGAGCTGACCATGATAAATCATGGCTGCTGAGCCCTGACTACTGTGGTCAGCTTATGTCCCTCCATCATCTGCAGCTCTCCTGTCCTCCTCACCCCCTCCCTCTCTGCCTGTCATCTCCCATGTCTGTGTGAGCAGTTTCCCCCCCCCCCCCCCATTGCTATTTGCAGTAAAAAAAAAAACCTTTACAAAATATCCTGGCAGCCCCTCTCCTTTATCTGGCGATAACGCACTGTATAAGTGTTTGTTTAAATAGATGGCTCTAAATGCCCTTTTCCAGTTATGTTCAGGCCGGTCACATGACTCCGGGCTGCTCTGCTACTATGATCAAGGGCTATAGTGGAAGGTGCTGAGAGTCCATGATGGCAGTCCCAAGACCTCCTGGCCAACATCAGAGGGAGATCTCAGAAATCGCACAGGTGATCAAATGCCACCAAAAGAAAGATCTATTTGTGGGAAAAAAAAGGACATACATTTAATTTGGGTACAGTGTCGCACGACTGCGCAATTGTCCGTTAAAGTAACGCACTGCCGAATTGCAAAATATAGCCTGGTCAGGAATGGGGTAAAATCTTCCGGTCTTAAAGCAGTTAAAAATACATTTTGGCTTAAATATATGACATAAATTGAATATATTGGATATTTTTTAACTGTCAAATTAGAAAATGTAAATTTTTTTGCAAAATTTTTGCTCTTTTTTTATTAATATCGCAAAAAATGAAAAGCGCAGAGGTGATCAAATACCACCAAAAGAAAGCTCTGTTTGTGGGAAAAAAAGGGAGGTAAATTTAGTTTGGGTACAGGGTTGCATGACTACGCAATTGTCAGTTAAAGTCGCGCAGTGCCAAGTTGCAAAAAGTGGCCTGGACGTTAAGCAGGAAAATCCTCCGGTGGTAAAGTGGTTAAAGTCCCATGGAAAATGTTTCTAGTTCTTCTTATATGCAAATAAGGGATGGAGGCATGACATTTTAAGGCACCAGCACACATTCTTATTTATATGATATCAGTGCTTTGTTGTTGGTTCCTGCTATAATTTCATAATTTATTGCTCAAAAAATGCTCTCTAAGGGATTTCTATCTTGCCTTTTAAGATTAGAACACTTTTCATCTCTTTACCTCAACTCATTACTGTTTCCTGTAGGTAATACATATTTAATAAAATTATCATCTTATTTGTCTGCATGAGCTTTTGGGGATTTCTATTGGATTACTAATATGGATAATTTCCACTTTTCTTTAAAGGTTTTTATTTTTAGAATTTTCCATTAAAAAGGGTTCCAAAAAGTACAAAACATATTACCACGTGACACTGAATAATACTAATTCTCTGTTATTCTTTGCAGAGCCCATATAATCATATTACAGATAGAGATGTCCCGAACTGTTCATCAGCGAACAGTTCCCAGCGAACTTCGCATTTTCGCGTTCGCCTCGCTGGGCGAACATATGCGATGTTCGGTCCGCCTCCTATACATCATCATTGAGCAAACTTTGACCCTGTACCTCACAGTCAGCAGACACATTCCAGCCAATCAGCATACCCTCCCTCCCAGACCCTCCCACCTCCTATAAAAAAGCAAGGGCAGCATCCATCTTAGATTCATTCTGAAGCTGCAGAGTTAGTTAGAGCAGGCAGGGAGAGGGCTGCTGTTGCTGCTGAATTGATAGGGAAATCATTAGCTAGGCCAGTGTTCTGTGTCCACTCCTGCTGTAAGGACAGCATCCTGACAGCACCCCAAAAAGCCCTTTTTAGGGCTGGTATATCAGTCTGCTTTTATTTATTTCTTTTCTATATATTTATAAGGCATTTTTGGAGGCAGGCATGACTTTTTTTGGATTAGTGTCGGGGGGGGGGGGGTGTAAAAAGTGTACCTGTGAAGTTTCAGCTCTGTAGCATGTCCAGAACCAGAAAAGAAAGATCATATAGGTGTAAAAGGAGGGTCCCACCATCCCTGCTCTACTGAAAAATTATCTTTTTTTCTGGTTCTGGACATGCTACAGAGCTGAAACTTCACAGATACACTTTTTAGACCCCCCAGACACTAAATCACACACAAAAAAAAACGTTTTTAAAAATTGTTATTTTTGATAGAGAGCCAATTATTGGAAAAATTAAAAAAAAAATAATAAAAAAAAAAATCTTTGGATTTATTGTCTGGGGGGTCTAAAAAGTGTACCTGTGAAGTTTCAGCTCTGTAGCATGTCCAGAACCAGAAAAAAAATAGAATTAGGGTTAGGGCTAAGCCCCTAACACTAAACCTAACCCTAACCCTCTAACCATAACCCTAACCCTCTAACCTTAACCCTAACCCTCTAAGCCTAGCCATAAAAATAACCCTAAACCTAACCCTAACCCTCTAACCTTAAACTTAACCCCCTAACCTTAGCCCTAACCCTAACCCTAGCCCTAACCCTAATTCATAATTTTTTTTCTGGTTCCGGACATGCTACAGAGCTGAAACTTCACAGGTACACTTTTTAGACCCCCCAGACACTAAATCCAAAGAATTTTTTTATTTTGTTTTATTTTTTTTTAATTTTTCCAATAATTGGCTCTCTATCAAAAATGACAATTTTTAAGAACTTTTTTTGTGTTATTTGGTGTCTGGGAGGTCTAAAAAGTGTACCTGTGAAGTTTCAGCTCTGTAGCATGTCCAGAACCAGAAAAAAAAATAGAATTAGGGTTAGGGCTAGGGTTAGGGTTAGGGCTAGGGTTAGGGTTATTTTTAGTGCTTAGGGTTAGAGGGTTAGGGTTAGAGGCATAGGGGTAGGGTTACTAACTCTAACCCTAAGTATCTCACCATAACCCTAACCCTATCCCCTAACACTAACACTAAACCTAACCCTAACCCTTAAAGCCCAGTTCCTGTCCCATTTTGGTCAGTTCTGGTCTGTTTGCGGTTCTTACGGGGAGTTTGGTCTGTCAGAGTTTGGTCTGTCACTGTGAAGTGGGCGTAACCCTTACACTACCTGATCGATACAAAATCATACCTGATCGTATACACACACTGGATGTTTTAAAGCACGTTATTCCAAACAATTTAGGAATGTTAGGTGATTTATGCCCTCTATGGATTAAAACCCGACTCTGCGTCAACTACGTAATTTTCCATGGGAGTTTTGCCATGGATCCCCCTCCGGCATGCCACAGTCCAGGCGTTAGTCCCCTTGAAACAACTTTTCCATCACTATTGTGGCCAGAAAGAGTCCCTGTGGGTTTTAAAATTCCCCCTGCCTATTGAAGTCTATGGCGGTTCGCCCGGTTCGCGAACATTTGCGGAAGTTCGCGTTCGCCGTTCGCGAACATTACATTTTATGTTCGCGACATCACTAATTACAGATAAATGCTGATTTAGTTGCATATGCAAGTGGTATATGCATATAATAATCAATTGTGATAAAATGAGAAAAGAAAAGAAAAAAGACAAAACACAGATGGAGCACACATTCATACACCACACACACACACACTTCCACTCTCCCCACTCAGAAAACAAGCAAGGGTTTGCAAGTAGTACGGTCAACATTAATTAGTACACTATCCCAATGAACCACCTACCCTAGGAAAAAGGCGAGTAAGGAGTAAAACGACACTAAATTGCTTACTGAGAAGAAGAAATTACTCTTTAGTCCGTGTTTTGCATCAAAAGAGAGGAACTGCTTATTACAGAACGTGTGAGAGACATAAATAACTCCCCTAGCCAGCCACCAAGGTGCATCCAGGTGCCTATACAATTACTTACATTTCTGATTATACCATAAGGGGGCATGTGGTGTAACACTATGACTCTCAGGAGCTAATATCTTTTCCCCCTCTATCCAGGCCAGGTAGCAAACATCCTCTGCTGGGAATTTATAACAGTGTGATTGAACAGCTCTATGTAATTAATCTACAGGGCACTGGAAGACGCCACCCAAAGCTGCCATGAGGCCTGGGGGAAGGGTTAGGAGTCTCAAAGTGTAGCCAGTCATATACATATGTAAGCTGAGCCACTAGAGTAAGCTAGGCCACTGTCTTCTGGAGAGGCCTGTAATGAGGCCCTAGAACACCCGGGCAATGAGTTGTTCAAAATGAAGGAAGAAATAATAGAGTCTATTCGTTGGAATACAGTTCTAGGGTGGAAGATAGGGGTTGCCCTTAGAAGATATAGTAATTTAGGCAAATAAATCATTTTTACAATATTATTCCGGCCTATCAGATTGAGAGGCAGAGTGGACCAGACACATACATAATTTTCCTTCCATTTAATTCACTATAGGGAGAATTTTGAGGGGTTCATACTCTCAAGTCTGAGACTGGAAACTTTGCCAAAACTCTCCACCCACCTTATCAAAGCATGAAAATAGCTCAGAACTTTTTAAGTATATCAACGCATCATCTGTATACAAGGAGATTTTCTCTTCCAGAGGGCCCCAGCATATGCCCACCCCCTCCAAATTCTGTTAAGCTTAAATTTCAATAGCAAGCTAAAGTGGGGTAAGTGGGATCCTTGGTCTGGTACCCCTAGAGGGGAAAAAGGGTGAGAAACATTATTATAGGTATGGACCCGAGCCTGTGGGTGGCAATATAATCAGTGGACCCATTTAATGAGGGATGGAATGCAGCCTATATGTGACATAACTTCCCAGAGAAATTCCCAGCTAACAACTTCAAATATGAAAATTTTCACTTTTTCCTTAAAAGATTGTCATCCCTGTCTAGGGCACAAACAACAAATTTAAATCTAAAGGTTTTATCGCAGACTTGTGAAATTTAGAGAAATTAGGGTGACACTGTGTGCAACCCAAATTCCTCAGTCTTCCCACCCACTCAGTTTAGGGTCATCAAACCTCAATATAGTCAAACTATCATTCTCCCATTTACCCTTTCAAGGTTTGTTGAATTTTTGGGGATTCCCTTTTAACATGGCCACCTTCCACGCAGTCATACTTTTTTTCTGTTTCTTCCTTTAAGTTAGATTGTCTGGAATTTGGACAAGGCAACAGACTTGACGAACCTACTCTCTGGACTTTGGCCAGAGTGGGATTGTCTCCCACCCTTCCACCCCAATCTTGGAGGACTCCTTCCACAAATGCATTCTCTGGCTTACTCCTTGAGTCTGATTGTCTGGAACAGAAAGTTCCTGAGTCATTGAGGGATCCCTTTGTTGGTCTTTTGACTTGACCTCCGCTTGACAATATTTAGATGCTGCAAATCCTTTATCTTTGGAAAGGTTTATGAACTTCCCCTGCAAAAAGACAGGGTGACCTACTCATACGTCATTCAATTTGAGTGTTTCATTCATAACCACACTTTTTTCCACAGTCATGGTATTGACTCCTGGAGAAGAGCAGAAGACAGTGCTTTCTGTACAATATTGGTGCACAGAGCAGGTACTCAGGTAAATACTGTATTACCTCTTTTTTTTTAAATTAGAGTTTAGTATCACTTTAAGCCTCTGGTTTTGACTGTTTTATGTTTTTGTTTGAACAAGTTCTGGCTACCTAAACTTCCTTTCCCAGTAGTCAGGTGTAAGGTCTGCTAGGCTTAAGCCTTTTCAAAATGAAATAGTCTAATAGATTTGTCTGAATAGTTTTTTTTTGTCTTGTTTTATTTTTCCCTAAGAGATTTATTTTTCCTCTGGGACCTCATCCGTGCCTCATCTATGCCACGTCAGTGCTCATCCATGCCACATCAGTGCTCAACCATGCTACATCCATGCCACGTCAGTGCACATCGGTGCCACATCAGTGCTCATCCATGCCACATCATTGCTCATCTGTGCCACAATTATGCCACATCAACGCTCATCCATGCCACATCAGTGCCACTAAAGTGCTTATCAGTGCCCTACAGTGCCTCACAAAATTGTAATGGGAAGTCAGGAAATGACGGTGCTCTGTTGGGCCTCTGTATGTTCGCCTCTGTATGTGGCCAGGCTGTGTAAAAGTGTCACATATGTGGTGTCGCTATACTGAGGAGAAGTAGCAGAATGTATTTTGGGGTGTCATTTTTGCTATGTACATGCTATATGTTAGAAATATCTTATAAATGGACAACTTTGTGTAAAAAAAAAAAACGCATTTTAATTTTCTTTAGACATTTTCCAAAAACTTGGGGAAAAAATTATGTTCAAAAGAAGCATTAGATTATGTGTTGGGATGTTTTCTTTCCTAAATGGGGTCATTTTGTTTGGAATTTACATTGTCCTGGTGCTCCAGGGCCTTCAAAAATGTGATAGTTTGTCAGGAAATGATATGTGTAATTTTTGCTACTAGAACACCTGGAGGTGCTACTTGGATGTTGGACCTCTGTATGTGGTCAGGCTTTGGAAAAGTCCCCCACATGTGGTATCGCCATACTCAGGAGAAGTAGCAGAATGAATTTTGGGGTGTAGTTGCAAGTATGCCAATAAAGTGTGTGAGAAATAACTTTGTAATATGACCATTTTGCGAAAAAAAATCTTCATTTTGCAAAGAAATGTGCAAAAAAATTACAAGTTCAAAAAACTCACCATGCCTCTTACTAAATACCATTTAGTTTGCACCCCATGGCTTTTTTGTGCAGCCATGCGTTTTTCATTGCCAGTCGTGGATTGGAGCAGGTGGGGGAGGATTGGGCGGTCTCCAATCCCATCTGTTTCCAATCCACCTATTAGCAAGCATGTACTTCCCTTTGTGAAGACACTTATACACTCAGGTTGAGCAGTGTTATTTAGTGTTAGGTTCTGCAAGAACGCAGGATGCCTTGTCGCTGGCCTTGCAGCTTCCGCATGCATTTGCAAATATGTGTTAACTAAACCCCTGCTTTTAACTCATTTGTTAGACAGGTTTATTTTGGTTTGTTAGCAGACTGGTGGGTAAGTATTTCAAACTAGGGATCGGCTGTTTTTTACACACCCTCATTTATCCCATCTTGTTTTTCAATTGACAGGGATGGAGACACTGTGCAGTGCTCGCCAGTTCTCATATAAAGTCCCAATTTGCCCATTTCTTGTATCTTACTAGGGATGGAAACGCTTGCTTTACAGGCGGGTGTCTCACTCAAAGTCCCCATTTGCCTATGGCATCTTTACTAAAGGGATGGGGGTGTGTGTCTCCCAGCTGATCACATTTAGTTTGCACCCCATGGCTTTTGTGTGCAGCCATGCGTTTTTCGTTGCCAGTCGTGGATTGGAGCAGGTGGGGGAGGATTGGGCGGTCTCCAATCCCATCTGTTTCCAATCCACCTATTAGCAAGCATGTACTTCCCTTTGTGAAGAAGACACTTATACACTCAGGTTGAGCAGTGTTATTTAGTGTTAGGTTCTGCAAGAACGCAGGATGCCTTGTCGCTGGCCTTGCAGCTTCCGCATGCATTTGCAAATATGTGTTAACTAAACTCCTGCTTTTAACTTATTTGTTAGACAGGTTTATTTTGGTTTGTTAGCAGACTGGTGGGTAAGTATTTCAAACTAGGGATCGGCTGTTTTTCACACACCCTCATTTATCCCATCTTGTTTTTCAATTGACAGGGATGGAGACACTGTGCAGTGCTCGCCAGTTCTCATATAAAGTCCCAATTTGCCCATTTCTTGTATCTTACTAAATACCTTGGAATGTATTATTTCCAAAAACTGGTAATTTAGGGGGTATTTGTACTTAAATGGCTTGTTAGGGTCTCAAAAAATGAGATAAGCCATCAGTACATCAGGTGTGATCAATTTTCAATGATTGGCACCATAGCTTGTAGACTCTATAACCTTCACAAAGACCAAAAAATGTAAACTTATTTGGGTTATTTTTACTAAAGATATGTAGCAGTATACATTTTGGCCATTATTGATGAAGAAAAATGACTAAATTTGCAAAATTTTAAAACCGAAAGAAGAAAAATGTTTTTTTTTTTTTGCAAAATTTTTGGTCTTTTTTCATTTATAGCGCAAAAAAATAAAAAAACCCAATGATGATTTTATACCACCAAAAGAAAGCTCTGTTTGTGTGAAAAAAAGGACAAAATTTTCATATGGGTACAGTGTTGCATGACGGAGTAATTGTCATTCAAAATGTGAGAGCACTGAAAGCTGAAAATTGGTCTGGTTAGGAAGGGGGTTTAAGTGCCCAGTGGGTAAGTGGTTAACAGAGGAAATAAACTAAAGCTGGCCATAGACTTCTACTTTTACTGCTCTCAGCCAAGCTTGCAAACTCCATGAAGAGGGAGGGGACGTGGGATGAATAGCAGAGATGTGCTGGCTTATTGTGCAAGGAACAACAATGATTGATTCTCCTGAGTGTCATTTGGAAAGCTTCTTACGGACATGAAAATTTGTCTCCTGATCCTGCTGCAAACAGCTGGATTCGACAACTGTCATCGTATGTTTATTAGTCTCCACTCACATTACTAACTTATTAACTGACATATCAGCATGGATGTCACACCACTTCTTCAATCTCAATCTTTCTAAAAAACTTCATAATTTTTTTATCTGGCCCATGCTTCCTCTCCTGACTCCATCAAGATCAATAATACAACGGGTGCTAGGTGTAACCCTGGACTCTGACCTGTCCTTTCAGCCCAAAATCCAATCGCTGTCCAAATCTTGCAGATTTCACCTCTGTAACATCTCCAAAATACGTCCCTTTTTAACTGTTGATACCACTAAGCAACTTATTCACTCCCTTGTTATCTCTCAACTTATCTATTGTAAATCCCTCCTCATTGGCCTACCTCTCCGCAGGCTATCCCCTCTTCAGTAGGGATGATCGAACTTTTCAAAAGTTTGGTTCGGCCAGAACATCCGAACTTTCCGAAAGTTCGGCCCGGATTTCAGAACCCCATTGAAATCAATGGGACCCGAACTTCGGTAATCAAAAAACACCATTTTGAAGCCCTAAAACCCAATAAATGCCCCTAAAAAGTGCCTAGGGTTCTGGGTCATGCCCCAGGGACTATTAATCACACAAAAAAAGTTCTTAAAAATTGTCATTTTTGATAGAGAGCCAATTAGTGAAAAAATTAAAAAAAAAACTTAAAAAAAAAAAGTTTCTTTGGATTTAGTGTCTGGGGGGGGTCTAAAAAGTGTACATGTGAAGTTTCAGCTCTGTAGCATGTCCAGAACTAGAAAAAAAAAGATTGTTTGTATTAGGTCACTTATAGGACAGGGATATGGCTCCGCCATTTTCACACCTCGCCGGTTTAGTAGCAAGCGTTTTTTTGGGCATTTTTTTGGGGTCTTTGGAGGCAGGCAAAACATCTGAACTTCTGTATAGGGGTATATATACACATACACATATATAGGTGTGAAAGTAGCAGAAACATATGCTTGCGCTAATTAAATAATTAACAGGCATATGTCTCCGCTCCTATAACACCTATATATGTGTATGTGTATAAATACATACAAGTGTGTGTGTATATATATATACCCCTATACAGAAGTTCAGATGTTTTGCCTGCCTCCAAAGACGCCCAAAAAATGCCCAAAAAAATGCCAGCTACAAAAACGCCCAGGTGTGTTTTTGAAGCTGGCGTTTTTTTTGGGCATTTTTTTGGGGTCTTTGTAGGCAGGCAAAACATCTGAACTTCTGTATAGGGGAATATATACACACACACTTGTATGTATTTATACACATATATACGTGTTATAGGAGCGGAGACATATGCCTGTTAATTATTTAATTAGCGCAAGCATATGTTTCTGCTACTTTCACACCTATATATGTGTATGTGTGTATATATACAGACATGGGTGTATGTATATATACACCTACACAGATGTTCAGATGTCATGCCTGACTCCAAACATCTCCTCAAAAAAAGCCCTATAAACGCCTGCAGCAAAAATAATGCTCACAGGTGAGAAGCCATATCAGTGCACTGAATGTGACCTAAGAGAAACGATCTTTTCTCTATAGCGGTCACCCTGATATGGAAGGGTTTTGTCACCCTGCCATAGCAGTCAACCCTACACTACACTATGGTCCCCTTACACTTAACACTTTCCCTACAAAAAGTAAATTATTAAAGCTAACTATAGTGGAAAATAGTACCCTAACTACACTAGATATCCCTTTCCTCACACTAATAATTGCTAAATGACACTTTGTAGCATAAGTAACAGAACTGCTTCCACTCTCTTACATGTCCCTGTATAGCAATGCTAGGAATTTGGCGGGGGCTATCTTATATACTGGGGGGGCGTATTCACTAATGATTGGCCTATGGACCCCCTAGTCACTCCAATCACATTCCTAGCATTCTCCTGCCCCCTCAATTGGCTTTTACTGATGGTTCTGGTCCAATCACGGGTTTTTAAAGCCCATTTCCTGAACCATTGCATTTTGGTCGGTTCTGGTTGCTGAATTCCGAACTTTTTCAGCAAAAAGTTCGGAATTCGGCCGAACCTCGAACAGCCAATGTTTAGGTCGAACCGATGGTCGACCCGAACCGTTCGATCATCCCTACTCTTCAGTCTATTATAAATTCTGCTGCCAGACTCATCCACCTTACCAACCTTTCAATGTCTGCCACCCCTCTCTGTCAATCTCTGCATTGGCTTCCCATTGCCCAACAAATAAAATTAAAAACACTAACAATAACATACAAAGTCATTTACAACTCTGTCCCGAGCTACATCACCAATCTTGTCTCTAATCACTTAAATTGTTCTCTCCACTCCTCCAAGACCTCCTGCTCTCTAGCTCCCTTGTCCCCTCCTCCCATGCTCATCTCCAGGACTTCTCCAGAGCCTCCTCTATAATAATAATATGAATAATAGTAATAACAGTGGTGGCTGGTGCTCCAAATTTTTGAGGGGGGGCGAAAAAAAAGAAAAATTTAATAGGCATTGCTTCGTGGCAAAAAACACGGTAAAAAATTGCGTGACCACATGCACCTCTTGGATCTTTTGGACTTTACTAATAATTTTAAAATTGCGCTGTACTTTTGGTTTATGGAATATTAAAGTGGAGTTCCACCCAATTATTAAGTTGAGATATATGTAATCCCCTTTAAATATGCTTTTACTAATGCAAACTATTTTTTTTCTTTTTTATTCATCCGCACTTCTGGGTCCTGCTGCCTATAGGCGATTTCGTCACTTGGCGATTCACAAGGGCTCCTGGGATAGCAGCATCATGTATCCCAGCAGCCCTTGCGAATCGCCAAGTGACAAAATCATGCGTTATTGCCAGACCAGCATCAGCTGTTCTCAGGGATGTATTGCATTCAGTCCACACTCCACCCCGCCTCCTCTCAGTGAGCGCGGACTGAAAGCGTTACATCCCGTAGAGCTCACTGAGAGGAGGCGTGCGGAGGTGGGGCGGAGCGCGGACTGAATGCAATACATACCTGAGAACAGCTGATGCCGGTCTGGCAAAAACGCAAGATTAGGTAAATAGGCGAATCGCAAGGGCTGCTGGGATACATGACGCCGCTATCCCAGGAGCCCTTGCGAATCCCCTAGTGACGTAATCGCCTATAGGCGGCAGGACCCGGAAGTGCGGATGAATAAAGAAAAAAAATGGTATTTCCTTTCAAAAAAAAAAAAAAAAAAGTTTGCATTGGTAAAAGCATATTTAAAGGGGATTACATAAATTTCAACTTAACAAATGGGTGGAACTTCATTTTAAAGAACTATAGTGCATTAAATGCACCCTTCATGAATGTACACCTGCTCTGGTAAAATGTTTGGAGCCTATATGTTTTCCCCTAGCAGGGCAGCCATCAGAAATTGTGGGGCCTCTTACACAGCTTTAGAACCTGGCCCCCCCGGGCCTGACCACCAACATTCAGCAGGGCCTGCCCATGGGCCATCCCACCGAATCCACCCACTAGCCATAACAGTGAGTCCTTCAGTGTACACTTTTATTTTAACACTTACAACATAATATATGAAAATGAAAATTGTATTCCAAGTCATCAGTGCTATCAAGATTTAACAGTAAGGAATTATATTTTGTCCAAAAGATCCCAATTCAGCACCTGTACGCACTCAGCCCCCTCTCATACCTGTACGCACTCAGCCCCCCTTACGTCTGTACAAACTCAGCCCCCCCTCACACCTGTACGCACTCAGCCCCCCCTCACACGTGTACACACTCAGCCCCCCCCTCACACCTGTACGCACTCAGCTCCCCTTCACACCTGTACGCACTCAGCCCCCCATCACACCTGTACGCACTCAGCTCCCCTCACACCTGTACGCACTCAGCCCCCCCTCACACCTGTACGCACTCAGCCCCCCCTCACACCTGTACGCACTCAGCCCCCCCTCTCACACCTGTACGCACTCAGCCCCCCTCACACCTGTATGCACTCAGCCCCCCCTCACACCTGTACAAACTCAGCCCCCCTCACACCTGTATGCACTCAGCCCCCCCTCACACCTGTACGCACTCAGCCCCCTCTCATACCTGTACGCACTCAGCCCCCCTTACGCCTGTACAAACTCAGCCCCCCTCACACCTGTACGCACTCAGCCCCCCCTCACACGTGTACACACTCAGCCCCCCCCTCACACCTGTACGCACTCAGCTCCCCTTCACACCTGTACGCACTCAGCCCCCCATCACACCTGTACGCACTCAGCCCCCCTCACACCTGTACGCACTCAGCCCCCCCTCACACCTGTATGCACTCAGCCCCCCCTCACACCTGTACGCACTCAGCCCCCCTCACACCTGTACGCACTCAGCCCCCCCTCACACCTGTACGCACTCAGCCCCCCTCACACCTGTACGCACTCAGCCCCCCCTCTCACTCCTGTACGCACTCAGCCCCCCTCACACCTGTATGCACTCAGCCCCCCCTCACACCTGTACAAACTCAGCCCCCCTCACACACCTGTACGCACTCAGCCCCCCCACACCTGTACGCACTCAGCCCCCCCCCCACACCTGTACGCACTCAGCTCCCCCTCACTCCTGTACGCACTCAGCCCCTCTCGCACACCTGTATGCACTCAGCTCCCCCTCACACCTGTACACACTCAGCCCCCTCACACACCTGTATGCACTCAGCCCCCCTCACACCTGTACGCAGTGGCATAGCGTGGGGGGTGCAGGGGGGGCGGGCCGCACCGGGCGCAACATCTGGGGGGGCGCATCCGCAGTGTCACTCTGTCTGTCTGACTATGACATACACAGTTCACACACTGTCTGTGGCTGCCTCCATCTTTAGGCTGGGAGATGTCCAGCGTGGCCGCCCTATGGCTGAAAATGGCGGGTCGGGGAGGGGCTGGACTGTGCCTCACCTGTCCATTGGTGTAGGGTGGGGTGGCGTTGCAAACCAAGCCCTGCCTATGCCGCCTCTCCTCACTGCTCAGTCAGTTTAGCAGTGAGTGAGTCAGCAGCCTGGCACTGTCACAGAGTGTTTTTTTTTTTTAATCACCTGATTAGAGCCAGAGGCTCTAATAGGCTTCAAAAAAGGATGGATCCGGGGCGCAGAGCAGTGCGCCCCGAGCCCACCCATTGTGTGACAATAGAGAATGAAAATTTGCTATTGTCACATGGATCCTCCTCCTGGCCAATCAGGAAGCGGGTCCGAGACCCGTTCCTGATTGGCCGAAAGGAGGAGGCGGGAGGACTCGAGGAAACGCGGGGAACTCAGGAGAAGCCACCGCTGCAAGTAAGTCTCTTTGCATTGAAGGGGGCACGCTGGTCTGTCTGCATTGAAAGGGGGCATGCTGGTCACTCTGCATTGAAAGGGGGCAGGCTGGTCTCTCTGCATTGAAAGGGGGCACGCTGGTCTTTCTGCATTGAATGGGAGCACACTGGTCATTCTGCATTGAAAGGGGGCATGCTGGTCTCTCTGCATTGAAAAGGGGCACGCTGGTCTCTCTGCATTGAAAGGGGGCACGCTGGTCATTCTGCATTGAAAGGGGGCGTGCTGGTCTCTTTGCATTGAAAGGGGGCACGCTGGTCATTCTGCATTGAAAGGGGACATGCTGGTCTCTCTGCATTGAAAGGGGGCATGCTGGTCATTCAAACTTGTATTTAGATGCATTTTACTTTGAAAGGGGGCACGCTGGTCATTCAAACTTGTATTTAGATGCATTTTACTTTAATTACATCAGTATTTTCATAACAAACAATACATGTGCTTAGGGGGTAAGGGTTTCTTAAACTAATCTAGTGGAAGAGACTCGAGTGCTAAAATCCCGCGGGTTAGGGGGCGCAAATTACTTGCCTTGCCCCGGGTGCTGACAACCCACGCTACGCCACTGCCTGTACGCACTCAGCTCCCCCTCACACCTGTACGTACTCAGCTCCCCCCCTCACACCTGTACGTACTCAGCTCCCCCTCACACACCTGTACGCACTCAGCAGCCCTCACACATGTATATATTTCACACACACACAGACATGTGCACACACAGAGACATGTATGCACATATGTATGCTCACAGATATATACACACACACAGACATGTACACACACACACACACACAGACACGTGTACACACACATGTACACTCACAGACATGTACGCACACGCACACAGTCACATGTACACACACATGTACACTCACATATACACACAGACATGTACACACACACACACAGACACGTGTACACAGACATGTACACTCACACACACACAGGTACTCACAGACACACACCCACCTCCATGTACACACACAGACATACCACACAAACCTGAATGGGTCGGTAGGGGTGACTGTATAGTAAATGGGTAAGCACACTAGTAAAAAAAAAAATATATGAAATTCTATATTTGTAGAGGGGAGGAATAACATTCTTTGATTTTGAGAAGGCATTACCTCCCTATGAAACTGCTCATATAGCATTGCCAGAAACCTGGGGGATTTTCCAGGAATAAACCCTAAGTGCCGAAAGCAAAACAAACGGAAAGGGGTTGAAAAACGTATCCTTGAAAAAGTATATCCATACATTCATGTCAAAGTAGTTGCTTAAAACTTATCATAAAAAAATCTTGTGCTGTTATTTTCTGCATTAAGCAGGCAGCATTGCAACAGTAATACACATTTATAAGTCTAAGGGCTCATTTAGCATGTAGGGAGGATCTTTCTACCACCCCTCTAAAAAGTGATCCAAGGTAGAAACTGCTACCTTTTGAATGCCACCTGTTTTTAGCCCCCCCAAAGATCTCCTTTATCCAGGTCATGATATAGCTAATATCAGCCACAATTGTCTGGACTTTTTCTGTAATGTTGAAGACATTTCAATACTTCAAGTGCCAAGAACATATCCAATCAACTCCTTAGTTGTAATGAGTCTCAAAAACACACCCCAGCTAACCTTTCAGTTCTCAAGCATGCCATGAACATACCCAAGCAATTCCTTAAATCTAATGAGTATCAAGAACATATCCAAGCAATCACTTAGTTCTAATGAGTGTCAAGAACATACCCCAGTAATTCTATAGTCCTAATATGCACCAAGAGCATATTTCAGCATTTCCTCAGTTCCGGTAATGCTGGGGTTTTTTCAGAGGCATAGCTTGAAGCTTGTGGGCACTGATGCAAAAGTTGACCTGGAGCCCCCCTACTACCACCCACTGCTTCCATACCAAGATACTCCAAGCTGGCTATTTTTTGGTACGTCAATTCGTTCTAACATTTTAACCTGAGCTGGGGGCTGAGGGGGGAGCTGCATTTAGAAGGTTTTTTAACCTAATGCATAGAATGCATTAAGGTAAAAAACCTTGAACCTTTAGAACCACTTTAATTCTGTGCCCTAATAGTCTACATAGGATTGTAGCCCTTTACCACAATCCTTCAGCACAAGTTTGAGCTAATGATACAGTATCTCACAAAAGTAATTACACCCCTCACATTTTTGTAAATATATTATTATATCTTTTCATGTAACAACACTGAAGAAATTACACTTTGCTACAATGTAAAGTAGTGAGTGTACAGCTTGTATAACAGTGTAAATTTGCTGTCCCCTCAAAATAACTCAACACACAGCCATTAATGTCTAAACCTCTGGAAACAAAAGTGAGTACACCCCTAAGTGAAAATGTCCAACTTGGGTGCAATTAGCCATTTTCCCTCCCCGGTGTCATGTGGCTCTTTAGTGTTACAAGGTTTTAGGTGTGAATGGGGAGCAGGTGTGTTAAATTTGGTGTTATTGCTCTCACACTCTCATACTGGTCACTGAAAGTTTAACATGGCACCTCATGGCAAAGAACTCTCAGAGGATCTGAAAAAAATAATTGTTGCTCTACATAAAGATGGCCTAGGCTATAAGCAGATTGCCAAGACCCTGAAACTGAGCTGTAGCATGGTGGCCAAGACTATACAGCTGTTAAACAGGACCGGTTCCACTCAGAACAGGCCTCGCCATGGCCGACCAAAGAAGTTGAGTGCAAGTGCTCAGCGTCAGATACAGAGGTTGTCTTTGGGAAATAGATGTATGAGTGCTGCCAGCATTGCTGCAGAGATTGAAGTGGTGGGGGGTCAGCCTATAAGTGCTCAGACCATACTCCGCACACCGCATCAAATTGGTCTGCATGGCTGTCGTCCCAGAAGGAAGCCTCTTCCAAAGATGATGCACAAGAAAGCCTGCAAACAGTTTGCTGAAGACAAGCAGACTAAGAACATGGATTACTGGAATCATGTCATGTGGTCTGATGAGACCAAGATAAACTTATTTGGTTCAGATGGAATCAAGCATGTGTGGCGGCAACCAGGTGAGGAGTACAAAGACAAATGTGTCTTGTCTACAGTCAAGCATGGTGGGGGGAGTGTCATGGTCTGGGGCTGCATGAGTGCTGCCGACACTGGGGAGCTACAGTTCATTGAGGAAACTATGAATGCCAACATGTACTGTGACATAATAAGGCAGAGCATGATCCCCTCCCTTCGGAGTCTGGGCCTCAGGGCAGTATTCCAACTTGATAATGACTCCAAACACACCTCCAAGAGGACCACTGCCTTGCTAAAGAAGCTGAGGGTAAAGGTGATGGACTGAACAAGCATGTCTCCAGACCTAAACCCTATTGAGCATCTGTGGGGCATCCTCAAATGGAAGGTGGAGGAGCGCAAGGTCTCTAACATCCGCTCCATGATGTCGTCATGAAGGAGTGGAAGACTACAGTGGCAGCCTGTGAAGCTCTGGTGAACTCCATGCCCAAGAGGATTAAGGCAGTGCTGGAAAATAATTGTGGGTCCCCCAAATATTGACACTTTGGGCCCAATTTGGACATTTTCACTTAGGGGTGTAGTCACTTTTGTTGCCAGCTGTTTAGACAATAATGGCTGTGTGTTGAGGGGACAGCAAATTTACACTGTTATAAAAGCTGTACACTCACTACTTTACATTGTAGCAAAGTGTAATTTCTTCAGTGTTGTCACATGAAAAGATATAATAAAATATTTACAAAAATGTGAGATATATTGTCAGATCCTATTCAGATTCACAATGGCACACAACAGGGGTGCCCTCTTTTCCCAATATTATACATTCTGACAATGGAACACGTAGCTGTGGTGTTGCATAGCAATGTTGATGTTACAGAGATTTGTGTGGACTCCCAACACTATAAAATTTTCTCTTTATACAGATGATCTTCACCTACTGTATTTGTCACAAATCCACACATATACCTCCCATCCATTATATATGAATTTGAAGACTTCAGATTGGTAAGTAACTTTAAAGTTAATTATGATAAAACATAAAAAAAAATGTTATCTCATGTACGCCGGCCATACGCATATATGTAGTCTCTCGGCGGCTGTGCTTTATTGCTGGTAGGCTGCATTTATGCGGCCCTAAGTAAACACATTACTGTGCTGAGTACAAGCTCCCTGTATGCATTAGGGACAGTAACTGACGGGTATCAGAAAACTCCTAATGCATACTTGCAATCGGGAGCTTTCCGATCATGTGACCACTGTGACTTGCAATCACAGTGGTCACATGATTGGATTGCCTGCCTCCACCTCCCGGAATTTAGAACCTCTTAAAGGGCCATGAGGCAGCAGTGGGAAGGGCTTAATGGCTGCGTGTGTCTGTTAAATATTTAGGCATACATTTACCAACATGCATAGCTAGAACTATTATCCCAGTTATGAACAATTCTTACCTTCCTCCAATGTTACAACAAACCCACATTTTCTTGGTTGAAATGCATTAATAATGTATAGTTAAAATAGATATCTTACCCAAATTACTGTACATATTTCAAACAGTACCAGTATCTCCACCTTCCGGATTCCCCTCTCCCATCCACGTTCCAAAAAAAAAAACACTAAAAACCAATACCCCTGGACTGTTTATTGAGTGACAAGCCATCTGGAGTAAGGAGGGATGTGTGGACTGTACCCTAAGTGACTGGTGTGCAGAGGAGGCCAAACAAGCCATCATACAGCAAGCCCTACAGGGGCAGTGCTACATAATTATACAGTCTCCTCTAGATGTTATCACTGCCTTATGGTGCTATATAACTTAGACCTCTCCGGCTGGAAGTACCTAAATGCTCCAGATAAAATGATTTATACTTGGGGTACTTGCCCGCTAATATTTCCCTTCTGGGATAAAATCCTGCAGTTATACCACAAGCTTGTGGGAAATACATTTCCTAATATCCCTCGAATCAATTTACTGTCTATGTTACCTGGCTCTTATAAACAAATCGAAAAGGGACTGCTTCCCCACTTCCTAACTTCAAGGCAAACTATTTTTTCTAGACAATGGCGGAAACCCCTCTTATGTCAGAGTGGGCATGTGAAATGGATTCTACATGTCATATGGAACAAATGGTCTCTTGGAAAATGGTACCTTGGATGTGTATAAACTCATGTGGACAGTGTGGACTCATTTCAGATACTCTTTGAATTGTGCATTTTTTGTGAGCTATAACTTGATGCTACATTGGGAACCCTTTTCTATTCTTGTCCATGGGAGGTATTAGAGTGGGTGTTAGCAGTGCTGGATTTACAGTAAAAGAGAGTAAAATGGGCAATTGCGCCAACCATCCCTGCCAGAGGGGGCCTTAGTCTTCCTTTATAAAAAATGTAAACTTATTTTCTCCCGAGACTTCACTAGGTTGTTCGTTGAGGAAATTGTCCAAGCTCTGATCACATCTCAACATGCAGTTTTTTTACATGATGAAGAGTTTTCTGATACCTTTCAAGTGTTATTGTAGCTCTTGAAATATATTTGAGCATGATGGTCACTAGGTGTTCAGGAGAAAGACTGTTCAGCAAATTGGCACAGATAAAGAGTTATCTGAGAACAGGCCCGGACTGGGACAAAAAATAGGCCCGGGCATTTTGGACTGAGCAGCCCGGAAGGGTGTGGGGGGGGGGGCGTGACAGGGGCGTGGTGTTCATCGGGATGGTTGATGACAGGGTTTAATGTTCCAGGATGTGTGGATTCGATTACGGTTCCTTTTTTAGTTTAATCTGACAGACTGGGTCCAATTTAGATCAGAGTGTCACGGAACCATGAACCAGACGTACAACAACAGATAAGTGAAAATAAGAAAGCTTTATTGAAAAACAAGCTATAAAGCAAAAGTCCAAACGGATGGCGAAACCGATGCAGAGTCTTTGCGAAGCCAGGGGTCAGGAACCAGCAGGGTAGTCAGACGAAGCCAGGATCAGGAACCAGCAGGGTAGTCAGACGAAGCCAGGATCAGGAACCAGCAGGGTAGTCAGACGAAGCCAGGAACAGGAACCAGAAGTAGCAGCAGTCTTAGAAGCATGTGAACACAGGAGGACCAAGCAGGGAACTGAAGCCACAGACCTCCTATATATATGAGCTAGGCATCCAGCTCCTCCCAGTGGGAAGGAGGAGCCGCAGGGTGGGAGGCTACAAGAAACCCAGAAACCAAGATGGCCGCCAGCACATGTCAAACGAAGGAGAACAGCAAGAAGGTAAGACCATGACAGTACCTCCCCTTCAAGGGCCCCTCCTCCGCGGAGTAAAGAACGGTCTCTGAGGGAAGCGTGCGTGGAAGGCTCGGAGCAAGGCAGGAGCATGGACATCTGCGGAGGGAACCCAGGAACGCTCCTCTGGACCATAACCACGCCAATGAACCAAAAACTGCACCCGACCGCGGACCAGGCGTGAGTCCAGGATATTGCTCACCTCATACTCCTCACGATTGCCCACTCGGACCGGACGAGGCAGAGGAACCGAGGAAGTGAAACGATTACACACCAGAGGCTTCAACAGGGAGACATGAAACACGTTGGAGATCCGCATGCCAGGAGGAAGCGCAAGGGCATAGGCTACCGGGTTTACCCTGCGAAGCACTCGGAAGGGACCAACAAAGCGAGGCGCCAGCTTGGGAGTGGGCACTCGAAGGTTGAGGTTGCGGGTGGACAACCATACACGGTCTCCGGCCTGGTAGGAAGGAGCAGGCGCTCGTCTGCGATCAGCCTGGAGTCTCTGGCGCTGCGCAGAGACCTCAAGGGACTTCTGGATCTGTACCCAAGAAGCACGTAGGACGGAAAGGTGATCCTCCACAGCCGGAATATCCTGGGGAGAGAATACCTCCGGTAACACGGCAGGTTGGAACCCATAGTTGGCCATGAAGGGAGACGTTCCAGAGGAAGAGTTCACCGCCGTGTTCCTGGCAAACTCAGCCCAAGGCAGGAGGTCAACCCAATTGTCTTGGTGATCGGAGACATAGCAACGAAGGAATTGCTCCAAGGCCTGATTGGATCGTTCTGCGGCCCCATTGGACTGAGGGTGGTAGGCCGAGGAGAAGGAGAGATGAATCCCCAACTGGGAGCAAAAGGCGCGCCAGAACCTGGACACAAACTGACTCCCCCGATCCGACACAATCTCCTTGGGCAAACCGTGCAACCGGAAGACCTCCCTGGCAAAAATCGTGGCCAACTCCTGTGCAGAGGGTAACTTCTTGAGAGGAACACAGTGGCACATTTTGGAAAACCGATCCACAATCATGAGAATGACCATATGGCCTCGGGATGCAGGGAGGTCCACAATGAAATCCATCCCCAGGTGTGACCATGGGCGCTCCCCGGTGGCTATGGGTTGCAGAAGGCCCAACGGAAGGTGCCGAGGGGACTTACTCTGGGCACAAACGGAGCATGCCGCTACATATGCGGCGATGTCGGAACGTAGGGAAGGCCACCAGAACAGACGTGAAACAGCCCAGGACAGCTGATTCTTTCCAGGATGCCCCGCGGTCTTGGAGTTATGGTAGGTTCGCAACAACCGAGTGCGCAACTCCTCAGGCACAAAACATCTGCCGTTGGGTCTCCCAGAGGGAGCACCAGATTGAGCCGCCAAAATCTGCTCACCCAGGGGAGAGGTCAGGCTGGTGCGAATGGCAGCCAGGATCTGATTCGGAGGTATGACCGAAGTCGGAATCGACTCCTCCCTGGACAGGTCGGAGTACTGCCGTGATAAGGCATCCGCCCTGATGTTCTTGGAACCGGGTAGGTAGGAGACCACGTAATTAAAACGTGACAAGAACAGAGCCCATCTGGCCTGACGTGGTGTCAATCTCTTGGCCTCAGAGAGGTAGGTCAGATTCTTGTGGTCCGTCAGGATGAGGACCGGAACCACCGAACCCTCGAGCAAGTGCCTCCATTCTTTAAGAGCCTGCACGATGGCCAATAACTCCCTGTCACCAATCTGGTAGTTGCAATCCGCGGAAGACAGTTTCCGGGAGTAAAACCCACAAGGAAGCAGAGGACCCTCTGGTGTTCTACGCTGAGACAGAAGGGCGCCTACTCCCGTCTCAGACGCGTCCACCTCGAGGACAAAGGGCAACCCAGGGTTGGGATGCGACAGAATCGGAGCCGACACAAAGGCGGACTTTAGAGCCTCAAAAGCTCGGATGGCCTCGGGCGGCCAGACCTGGGAATTACTGCCCTTCCTGGTCAGATCCGTGAGAGGCTTGGCTAGCATGGAAAAGTCCCTGATGAACTTCCGATAATAATTGGCGAAGCCCAAAAAGCGCTGCAGGGAGCGAAGACCACTGGGCTGGGGCCACTGTAAGACAGCCGAAACCTTCTCAGGATCCATGGAGAACCCCTCAGCGGAAATGATGTAACCTAAGAAGGTTACCTGGGATCGGTGAAATTCGCATTTCTCAAGCTTACCGAACAGCTTGTTCTCTCGTAACTAGTGTTGAGCGAACACGGACTGTATTATTCGTGTTCGTACCGAATAATTGGATTTTTTGTACCCGAACACGGACACGGACACTTTACTGTATGTTCGGGTAAAAATCCGTGTTCGGTCGTTTTATTTCCGGGTTTTGCATGCTTTGGCGCTCTTTTCATGGCGGGCTTTCAACAGCCAATCAACAATCGTTTAACTGGTGTGCCTTAAGCCATCCCAGCCATGCCTGCAAATGTCTCAGTAGCTGTGATTGGCCGTCTGAAGCATGTGACCAAGTCTTTATAAGTTCGAGGCAGCCGCAGCGGCGTCATTATGCTGCTTAGATTCAGGGACAGAGCACACATCAACGTGCTGGCTGCTGATTAGGGAAAGATAGGCAGGAAAAAACCATTTGTGTCCGGATAGAATTGAGGGACAGGTCGGAGTGTTTAGGCAGGGCGAGTTGTAGGCATTTTAGGGATAGAGTCTGCTGAATTATATAGGGTCAGTGTCTTCTACAAACTACAATCGATATTGCTGTGTGGGGGGTGGGGTGAATCTGCACTCAATCCTGATCTACGATCTCTTCTCAATCCTGTTAGGGACAGAGTCTGCTGAATTTTAGGGAAACTGTGTTCTACAAACTACAATCGATATTGCTGTGTGGGGGGTGGGGTGAATCTGCACTCAATCCTGATCTACGATCTCTTCTCAATCCTGTTAGGGACAGAGTCTGCTGAATTTTAGGGAAACTGTGTTCTACAAACTACAATCGATATTGCTGTGTGGGGGGTGGGGTGAATCTGCACTCAATCCTGATCTACGATCTCTTCTCAATCCTGTTAGGGACAGAGTCTGCTGAATTTTAGGGAAACTGTGTTCTACAAACTACAATCGATATTGCTGTGTGGTGTGGGATTGGAGATAGGCAGGTGTCAGTGATCCACATCCATTTTTCTGTGTGTGAGCTGCAGTGAACACAATCTTTTTGGGCTGCAGTGAACACAATCTTTTTGGGCTGCAGTGAACACAATCTTTTTGGGCTGCAGTGAACACAATCTTTTTGGGCTGCAGTGAACACAATCTTTTTGGGCTGCAGTGAACACAATCTTTTTGGGGTGCAGTGAACAAAATCTTTTTGGGGTGCAGTGAACACAATCCTTTTTGGTGTGCAGTGAACACAATCTTTGTGGGGTGCAGTGAACAAAATCCTTTGTGGGGTGCAGTGAACACAATCTTTTTGGGGTGCAGTGAACAAAATCCTTTTTGGGGTGCAGTGAACAACATCCTTTTTGGGGTGCAGTGAACACAATCTTTTTGGGGTGCAGTGAACAAAATCCTTTGTGGGGTGCAGTGAACACAATCTTTTTGGGGTGCAGTGAACACAATCTTTTTGGGGTGGAGTGAACAACATCCTTTTTGGGGTGCAGTGAACAAAATCCTTTTTGGGGTGCAGTGAACAAAATCATTTTTGGGGTGCAGTGAACACAATCTTTTTGGGGTGCAGTGAACACAATCTTTGTGGGGTGCAGTGAACACAATCTTTTTGGGGTGGAGTGAACAACATCCTTTTTGGGGTGCAGTGAACAACATCCTTTTTGGGGTGCAGTGAACACAATCTTTTTGGGGTGCAGTGAACACAATCTTTGTGGGGTACAGTGAACAGAATCTTTGTGGGGTGCAGTGAACACAATCTTTGGGGGGTACAGTGAACACAATCTTTGTGAGGTGCAGTGAACACAATCTTTGTGGGGTGCAGTGAACACAATCATTGTGGGGTGCAGTGAACTCAATCTTTGTGGGGTACAGTGAACACAATCTCATACTGAAGGTTTGAGGGTGCTGCCTGTTCCATACTCCCCCTACTCCTCATCTAGCCTTTTAGGGGTACAAACAATAGTAATTGGGGCCTAGTGTGGTTGTGTACGTGTGATATACATACACTTTTTTGGGATCATATTTTCTATTCCGCTATTTAATCAAAAACCTTTGGGGATCAGTTAAATTGGGGGATAGTCTGTGTTGGTACGTGTGAGAGAGATCCACCTTTCCAAGTTGTTGGGGTTCATCTCATACTTCTGAAGGTTTGAGGGTGCTGCCTGTTCCATACTCCCCCTACTCCTAGCCTTTTAGGGGTACAAACAATAGTAATTGGGGCCTAGTGTGGTTGTGTACGTGTGATATACATACACTTTTTTGGGATCATATTTTCTATTCCGCTATTTAATCAAAAACCTTTGGGGATCAGTTAAATTGGGGGATAGTCTGTGTTGGTACGTGTGAGAGAGATCCACCTTTCCAAGTTGTTGGGGTTCATCTCATACTTCTGAAGGTTTGAGGGTGCTGCCTGTTCCATACTCCCCCTACTCCTAGCCTTTTAGGGGTACAAACAATAGTAATTGGGGCCTAGTGTGGTTGTGTACGTGTGATATACATACACTTTTTTGGGATCATATTTTCTATTCCGCTATTTAATCAAAAACCTCTGGGGATCAGTTAAATTGGGGGATAGTCTGTGTTGGTACGTGTGAGAGAGATCCACCTTTCCAAGTTGTTGGGGTTCATCTCATACTTCTGAAGGTTTGAGGGTGCTGCCTGTTCCATACTCCCCCTACTCCTAGCCTTTTAGGGGTACAAACAATAGTAATTGGGGCCTAGTGTGGTTGTGTACGTGTGATATACATACACTTTTTTGGGATCATATTTTCTATTCCGCTATTTAATCAAAAACCTTTGGGGATCAGTTAAATTGGGGGATAGTCTGTGTTGGTACGTGTGAGAGAGATCCACCTTTCCAAGTTGTTGGGGTTCATCTCATACTTCTGAAGGTTTGAGGGTGCTGCCTGTTCCATACTCCCCCTACTCCTAGCCTTTTAGGGGTACAAACAATAGTAATTGGGGCCTAGTGTGGTTGTGTACGTGTGATATACATACACTTTTTTGGGATCATATTTTCTATTCCGCTATTTAATCAAAAACCTTTGGGGATCAGTTAAATTGGGGGATAGTCTGTGTTGGTACGTGTGAGAGAGATCCACCTTTCCAAGTTGTTGGGGTTCATCTCATACTTCTGAAGGTTTGAGGGTGCTGCCTGTTCCATACTCCCCCTACTCCTAGCCTTTTAGGGGTACAAACAATAGTAATTGGGGCCTAGTGTGGTTGTGTACGTGTGATATACATACACTTTTTTGGGATCATATTTTCTATTCCGCTATTTAATCAAAAACCTCTGGGGATCAGTTAAATTGGGGGATAGTCTGTGTTGGTACGTGTGAGAGAGATCCACCTTTCCAAGTTGTTGGGGTTCATCTCATACTTCTGAAGGTTTGAGGGTGCTGCCTGTTCCATACTCCCCCTACTCCTAGCCTTTTAGGGGTACAAACAATAGTAATTGGGGCCTAGTGTGGTTGTGTACGTGTGATATACATACACTTTTTTGGGATCATATTTTCTATTCCGCTATTTAATCAAAAACCTTTGGGGATCAGTTAAATTGGGGGATAGTCTGTGTTGGTACATGTGAGAGAGATCCACCTTTCCAAGTTGTTGGGGTTCATCTCATACTTCTGAAGGTTTGAGGGTGCTGCCTGTTCCATACTCCCCCTACTCCTAGCCTTTTAGGGGTACAAACAATAGTAATTGGGGCCTAGTGTGGTTGTGTACGTGTGATATACATACACTTTTTTGGGATCATATTTTCTATTCCGCTATTTAATCAAAAACCTTTGGGGATCAGTTAAATTGGGGGATAGTCTGTGTTGGTACGTGTGAGAGAGATCCACCTTTCCAAGTTGTTGGGGTTCATCTCATACTTCTGAAGGTTTGAGGGTGCTGCCTGTTCCATACTCCCCCTACTCCTAGCCTTTTAGGGGTACAAACAATAGTAATTGGGGCCTAGTGTGGTTGTGTACGTGTGATATACATACACTTTTTTGGGATCATATTTTCTATTCCGCTATTTAATCAAAAACCTCTGGGGATCAGTTAAATTGGGGGATAGTCTGTGTTGGTACGTGTGAGAGAGATCCACCTTTCCAAGTTGTTGGGGTTCATCTCATACTTCTGAAGGTTTGAGGGTGCTGCCTGTTCCATACTCCCCCTACTCCTAGCCTTTTAGGGGTACAAACAATAGTAATTGGGGCCTAGTGTGGTTGTGTACGTGTGATATACATACACTTTTTTGGGATCATATTTTCTATTCCGCTATTTAATCAAAAACCTTTGGGGATCAGTTAAATTGGGGGATAGTCTGTGTTGGTACGTGTGAGAGAGATCCACCTTTCCAAGTTGTTGGGGTTCATCTCATACTTCTGAAGGTTTGAGGGTGCTGCCTGTTCCATACTCCCCCTACTCCTAGCCTTTTAGGGGTACAAACAATAGTAATTGGGGCCTAGTGTGGTTGTGTACGTGTGATATACATACACTTTTTTGGGATCATATTTTCTATTCCGCTATTTAATCAAAAACCTTTGGGGATCAGTTAAATTGGGGGATAGTCTGTGTTGGTACGTGTGAGAGAGATCCACCTTTCCAAGTTGTTGGGGTTCATCTCATACTTCTGAAGGTTTGAGGGTGCTGCCTGTTCCATACTCCCCCTACTCCTAGCCTTTTAGGGGTACAAACAATAGTAATTGGGGCCTAGTGTGGTTGTGTACGTGTGATATACATACACTTTTTTGGGATCATATTTTCTATTCCGCTATTTAATCAAAAACCTCTGGGGATCAGTTAAATTGGGGGATAGTCTGTGTTGGTACGTGTGAGAGAGATCCACCTTTCCAAGTTGTTGGGGTTCATCTCATACTTCTGAAGGTTTGAGGGTGCTGCCTGTTCCATACTCCCCCTACTCCTAGCCTTTTAGGGGTACAAACAATAGTAATTGGGGCCTAGTGTGGTTGTGTACGTGTGATATACATACACTTTTTTGGGATCATATTTTCTATTCCGCTATTTAATCAAAAACCTTTGGGGATCAGTTAAATTGGGGGATAGTCTGTGTTGGTACGTGTGAGAGAGATCCACCTTTCCAAGTTGTTGGGGTTCATCTCATACTTCTGAAGGTTTGAGGGTGCTGCCTGTTCCATACTCCCCCTACTCCTAGCCTTTTAGGGGTACAAACAATAGTAATTGGGGCCTAGTGTGGTTGTGTACGTGTGATATACATACACTTTTTTGGGATCATATTTTCTATTCCGCTATTTAATCAAAAACCTCTGGGGATCAGTTAAATTGGGGGATAGTCTGTGTTGGTACGTGTGAGAGAGATCCACCTTTCCAAGTTGTTGGGGTTCATCTCATACTTCTGAAGGTTTGAGGGTGCTGCCTGTTCCATACTCCCCCTACTCCTAGCCTTTTAGGGGTACAAACAATAGTAATTGGGGCCTAGTGTGGTTGTGTACGTGTGATATACATACACTTTTTTGGGATCATATTTTCTATTCCGCTATTTAATCAAAAACCTTTGGGGATCAGTTAAATTGGGGGATAGTCTGTGTTGGTACGTGTGAGAGAGATCCACCTTTCCAAGTTGTTGGGGTTCATCTCATACTTCTGAAGGTTTGAGGGTGCTGCCTGTTCCATACTCCCCCTACTCCTAGCCTTTTAGGGGTACAAACAATAGTAATTGGGGCCTAGTGTGGTTGTGTACGTGTGATATACATACACTTTTTTGGGATCATATTTTCTATTCCGCTATTTAATCAAAAACCTTTGGGGATCAGTTAAATTGGGGGATAGTCTGTGTTGGTACGTGTGAGAGAGATCCACCTTTCCAAGTTGTTGGGGTTCATCTCATACTTCTGAAGGTTTGAGGGTGCTGCCTGTTCCATACTCCCCCTACTCCTAGCCTTTTAGGGGTACAAACAATAGTAATTGGGGCCTAGTGTGGTTGTGTACGTGTGATATACATACACTTTTTTGGGATCATATTTTCTATTCCGCTATTTAATCAAAAACCTTTGGGGATCAGTTAAATTGGGGGATAGTCTGTGTTGGTACGTGTGAGAGAGATCCACCTTTCCAAGTTGTTGGGGTTCATCTCATACTTCTGAAGGTTTGAGGGTGCTGCCTGTTCCATACTCCCCCTACTCCTAGCCTTTTAGGGGTACAAACAATAGTAATTGGGGCCTAGTGTGGTTGTGTACGTGTGATATACATACACTTTTTTGGGATCATATTTTCTATTCCGCTATTTAATCAAAAACCTCTGGGGATCAGTTAAATTGGGGGATAGTCTGTGTTGGTACGTGTGAGAGAGATCCACCTTTCCAAGTTGTTGGGGTTCATCTCATACTTCTGAAGGTTTGAGGGTGCTGCCTGTTCCATACTCCCCCTACTCCTAGCCTTTTAGGGGTACAAACAATAGTAATTGGGGCCTAGTGTGGTTGTGTACGTGTGATATACATACACTTTTTTGGGATCATATTTTCTATTCCGCTATTTAATCAAAAACCTTTGGGGATCAGTTAAATTGGGGGATAGTCTGTGTTGGTACGTGTGAGAGAGATCCACCTTTCCAAGTTGTTGGGGTTCATCTCATACTTCTGAAGGTTTGAGGGTGCTGCCTGTTCCATACTCCCCCTACTCCTAGCCTTTTAGGGGTACAAACAATAGTAATTGGGGCCTAGTGTGGTTGTGTACGTGTGATATACATACACTTTTTTGGGATCATATTTTCTATTCCGCTATTTAATCAAAAACCTTTGGGGATCAGTTAAATTGGGGGATAGTCTGTGTTGGTACGTGTGAGAGAGATCCACCTTTCCAAGTTGTTGGGGTTCATCTCCTACTTCTGAAGGTTTGAGGGTGCTGCCTGTTCCATACTCCCCCTACTCCTAGCCTTTTAGGGGTACAAACAATAGTAATTGGGGCCTAGTGTGGTTGTGTACGTGTGATATACATACACTTTTTTGGGATCATATTTTCTATTCCGCTATTTAATCAAAAACCTCTGGGGATCAGTTAAATTGGGGGATAGTCTGTGTTGGTACGTGTGAGAGAGATCCACCTTTCCAAGTTGTTGGGGTTCATCTCATACTTCTGAAGGTTTGAGGGTGCTGCCTGTTCCATACTCCCCCTACTCCTAGCCTTTTAGGGGTACAAACAATAGTAATTGGGGCCTAGTGTGGTTGTGTACGTGTGATATACATACACTTTTTTGGGATCATATTTTCTATTCCGCTATTTAATCAAAAACCTTTGGGGATCAGTTAAATTGGGGGATAGTCTGTGTTGGTACGTGTGAGAGAGATCCACCTTTCCAAGTTGTTGGGGTTCATCTCATACTTCTGAAGGTTTGAGGGTGCTGCCTGTTCCATACTCCCCCTACTCCTAGCCTTTTAGGGGTACAAACAATAGTAATTGGGGCCTAGTGTGGTTGTGTACGTGTGATATACATACACTTTTTTGGGATCATATTTTCTATTCCGCTATTTAATCAAAAACCTTTGGGGATCAGTTAAATTGGGGGATAGTCTGTGTTGGTACGTGTGAGAGAGATCCACCTTTCCAAGTTGTTGGGGTTCATCTCATACTTCTGAAGGTTTGAGGGTGCTGCCTGTTCCATACTCCCCCTACTCCTAGCCTTTTAGGGGTACAAACAATAGTAATTGGGGCCTAGTGTGGTTGTGTACGTGTGATATACATACACTTTTTTGGGATCATATTTTCTATTCCGCTATTTAATCAAAAACCTCTGGGGATCAGTTAAATTGGGGGATAGTCTGTGTTGGTACGTGTGAGAGAGATCCACCTTTCCAAGTTGTTGGGGTTCATCTCATACTTCTGAAGGTTTGAGGGTGCTGCCTGTTCCATACTCCCCCTACTCCTAGCCTTTTAGGGGTACAAACAATAGTAATTGGGGCCTAGTGTGGTTGTGTACGTGTGATATACATACACTTTTTTGGGATCATATTTTCTATTCCGCTATTTAATCAAAAACCTTTGGGGATCAGTTAAATTGGGGGATAGTCTGTGTTGGTACGTGTGAGAGAGATCCACCTTTCCAAGTTGTTGGGGTTCATCTCATACTTCTGAAGGTTTGAGGGTGCTGCCTGTTCCATACTCCCCCTACTCCTAGCCTTTTAGGGGTACAAACAATAGTAATTGGGGCCTAGTGTGGTTGTGTACGTGTGATATACATACACTTTTTTGGGATCATATTTTCTATTCCGCTATTTAATCAAAAACCTTTGGGGATCAGTTAAATTGGGGGATAGTCTGTGTTGGTACGTGTGAGAGAGATCCACCTTTCCAAGTTGTTGGGGTTCATCTCATACTTCTGAAGGTTTGAGGGTGCTGCCTGTTCCATACTCCCCCTACTCCTAGCCTTTTAGGGGTACAAACAATAGTAATTGGGGCCTAGTGTGGTTGTGTACGTGTGATATACATACACTTTTTTGGGATCATATTTTCTATTCCGCTATTTAATCAAAAACCTTTGGGGATCAGTTAAATTGGGGGATAGTCTGTGTTGGTACGTGTGAGAGAGATCCACCTTTCCAAGTTGTTGGGGTTCATCTCATACTTCTGAAGGTTTGAGGGTGCTGCCTGTTCCATACTCCCCCTACTCCTAGCCTTTTAGGGGTACAAACAATAGTAATTGGGGCCTAGTGTGGTTGTGTACGTGTGATATACATACACTTTTTTGGGATCATATTTTCTATTCCGCTATTTAATCAAAAACCTTTGGGGATCAGTTAAATTGGGGGATAGTCTGTGTTGGTACGTGTGAGAGAGATCCACCTTTCCAAGTTGTTGGGGTTCATCTCATACTTCTGAAGGTTTGAGGGTGCTGCCTGTTCCATACTCCCCCTACTCCTAGCCTTTTAGGGGTACAAACAATAGTAATTGGGGCCTAGTGTGGTTGTGTACGTGTGATATACATACACTTTTTTGGGATCATATTTTCTATTCCGCTATTTAATCAAAAACCTCTGGGGATCAGTTAAATTGGGGGATAGTCTGTGTTGGTACGTGTGAGAGAGATCCACCTTTCCAAGTTGTTGGGGTTCATCTCATACTTCTGAAGGTTTGAGGGTGCTGCCTGTTCCATACTCCCCCTACTCCTAGCCTTTTAGGGGTACAAACAATAGTAATTGGGGCCTAGTGTGGTTGTGTACGTGTGATATACATACACTTTTTTGGGATCATATTTTCTATTCCGCTATTTAATCAAAAACCTTTGGGGATCAGTTAAATTGGGGGATAGTCTGTGTTGGTACGTGTGAGAGAGATCCACCTTTCCAAGTTGTTGGGGTTCATCTCATACTTCTGAAGGTTTGAGGGTGCTGCCTGTTCCATACTCCCCCTACTCCTAGCCTTTTAGGGGTACAAACAATAGTAATTGGGGCCTAGTGTGGTTGTGTACGTGTGATATACATACACTTTTTTTGGATCATATTTTCTATTCCGCTATTTAATCAAAAACCTTTGGGGATCAGTTAAATTGGGGGATAGTCTGTGTTGGTACGTGTGAGAGAGATCCACCTTTCCAAGTTGTTGGGGTTCATCTCATACTTCTGAAGGTTTGAGGGTGCTGCCTGTTCCATACTCCCCCTACTCCTAGCCTTTTAGGGGTACAAACAATAGTAATTGGGGCCTAGTGTGGTTGTGTACGTGTGATATACATACACTTTTTTTGGATCATATTTTCTATTCCGCTATTTAATCAAAAACCTTTGGGGATCAGTTAAATTGGGGGATAGTCTGTGTTGGTACGTGTGAGAGAGATCCACCTTTCCAAGTTGTTGGGGTTCATCTCATACTTCTGAAGGTTTGAGGGTGCTGCCTGTTCCATACTCCCCCTACTCCTCATCTAGCCTTTTAGGGGTACAAACAATAGTAATTGGGGCCTAGTGTGGTTGTGTACGTGTGATATACATACACTTTTTTGGGATCATATTTTCTATTCCGCTATTTAATCAAAAACCTTTGGGGATCAGTTAAATTGGGGGATAGTCTGTGTTGGTACGTGTGAGAGAGATCCACCTTTCCAAGTTGTTGGGGTTCATCTCATACTTCTGAAGGTTTGAGGGTGCTGCCTGTTCCATACTCCCCCTACTCCTAGCCTTTTAGGGGTACAAACAATAGTAATTGGGGCCTAGTGTGGTTGTGTACGTGTGATATACATACACTTTTTTTGGATCATATTTTCTATTCCGCTATTTAATCAAAAACCTTTGGGGATCAGTTAAATTGGGGGATAGTCTGTGTTGGTACGTGTGAGAGAGATCCACCTTTCCAAGTTGTTGGGGTTCATCTCATACTTCTGAAGGTTTGAGGGTGCTGCCTGTTCCATACCCCCCCTACTCCTCATCTAGCCTTTTAGGGGTACAAACAATAGTAATTGGGGCCTAGTGTGGTTGTGTACGTGTGATATACATACACTTTTTTTGGATCATATTTTCTATTCCGCTATTTAATCAAAAACCTTTGGGGATCAGTTAAATTGGGGGATAGTCTGTGTTGGTACGTGTGAGAGAGATCCACCTTTCCAAGTTTTTGGGGTTCATCTCATACTTCTGAAGATTTGAGGGTGATGCATGTTCCATACTCCTCTTCCTCATCCTCCCTTTAGGGTAGGAAAAAATTTAATCGGGCCTAGTCTGTGTTTGTACGTGTGAGATACACAGTTTTTTATCCTATTCCGCTATTCAATACACACCCTTTTGGTGTAAAAAACATTAAATTGCGGCATAGTTTGCATATTTGACATTTGCATATATTGTGCCTTGTTGCGCTGTTTTGGGTACTCCACCAACATGGCCAGTGGCAATGACGCCATTCTCAGCTGAACTATCCCACTTCTATGCCTCCTTGAAAAAACAATTTGGGCGATGATGGAAGAGGATGTGGCACAGGATGAGGAGGAGGAGGAGGAGGATGAAGAGGTAACATTTCAAAGGCTTTCAGGGCAGTCATTCGCAAGGGGCTCCGAGGGTGGGTTCCTGCACACACAAACGCCAGGGACACAATTGTCCAGCAGGGGCACAGTTCTGGAGGATGAGGAGGATGAGGAGGATGAGGAGGAGGAGGAGCTGGAGGAGGAGATGGAACCATGTTCACAGCAGGGTGGCACCCAGGCCAGCTCATGGCCATCACTGGTGCGTGGCTGGGGGGATACAGAGGACACGGACGATACACCTCCCACAGAGGACAGCCTTTCGTCGCCTCTGGGCAGCCTGGCACACATGAGCGATTACATGCTGCAGTGTCTCCACAACGACCGCCGAGTTGCCCACATTCTAACTTGTGCTGATTACTGGGTGGCCACGCTGCTGGATCCCCGTTACAAGGACAACGTACCGTCCTTAATTCACTCACTGGAGCGCGATCGCAAGATGCGCGAGTACAAGCGCACGCTGGTAGACGCCATGCTGCTGGCATTCCCATCTGACAGCGGGGCCACAGTGGAAGCACAAGGCAGAGGAGGAGGAGGAGGAGGTCGCCAACGCAACCAGGGCACCGCCAGCACCTCAGAAGGCAGGGTTAGCATGGCCGAAATGTGGAAAAGCTTTGTCAGCACGCCACAACAAACAGCAGCACCAGCAGCTCAGATGGAACGTCTTAGCAGGAGGCAGCATTTTACCAACATGGTGGAGCAGTATGTGTGCACACGCCTACATGTAGTGAATGACGGGTCTGCCCCCTTCAACTTCTGGGTCTCCAAATTGGGCACATGGCCTGAGCTTGCCCTTTACGCCTTGGAGGTGCTGGCGTGCCCTGCAGCCAGTGTATTATCTGAACGGGTATTTAGCACGGCTGGGGGCGTTATTACAGACAAGCGCAGCCGCCTGTCCAGAGACAATGTGGACAAGCTCACGTTCATTAAAATGAACCAGGCATGGATCCCACGGGACTTTTCCGTACCTTATGCAGAATAGCAATGGATACCGACCTTACCCACCCATTGTTCCATTTTTGCTCTTTCTCACTCTTTTGGGGTGTACCCTCATTTAAAATTTTTGAAAAGAAGCAGTGTTGGCTACCTCGTCCTCCTCCTCAGGGCCAGATTAATGTAGGGGCTATTGGAGCTGCAGCTCCAGGCCCCTACCTTTTATATAGGCCCCGGGTTGGCCATATTCACTGTTACCGCTCTTCTGTCACTTGTAAACACAGAAGTCTGGCTTCTATGCTCGCTTCCCCAGGCAGCACCCTCAGAACCTCCCCACACAGCGTGAAGGCCGGACAAGGAGGGACAGTTGGCGATGCATGGATGTGTTTATGGGCTTCAGAGACAGCATCCCATGTTGAATTAGGCATGCATGGCTGCACCCTTCCTCCTCTGGGTGCATGGCAAGGCACGGCCCTAAGGCCCTTCAAAATCCTCAGCACCAAGCCCATGATGCTGTTAATCCGGCCCTGGTCCTCCTCCACCGCCGCTTCCACCTACACCGCCCATAGGTGTGCGCAGCCTATTGCATTAAGGTGTGCACCCCAAAGTTGAAATACACATGCATGTGTTTGCCAGCAGGGAGAGTAATGTATCGGGGCCATGTACCTGTAGGCAAGGAGAAATAGAGCAGAGCAGGTCCCAGGGAGATCTTTCCCATCTCCTCACTGGCAATGCTATGTGCCCTAGGTGATTAGGGTGTGCCCAGGCACACCCAGCACACCCTGTGCGCACGCCTATGTCACCGCCACATCCACCACCACCTCAACCTCCCTCCTACTCCATATGGGCCTCGTCCTTCAGAGATGAAGAAGAACATTGTTTTATTTTTCTGTTTTTTTTTGTTGTTTTAAGTTATTTCCCTATCCACATTTGTTTGCAGAGCACTTGCCATGCTCTTAATTACGTTTTGCTGCCATTTGCAGCACTCTAGCCCTTTCCTTTGGTGTTTTAGAGCCATTTTAGTGCCTTAAAGTTCGGGTCCCCATTGACTTCAATGGGGTTCGGTGTCCGGGAAAAGTTCGGTAAAAGTCCGGGACACGGACCCGGACTTTTTTTTAAAGTTCGGCCGAACCCGTCGAACACGGACATCTAGGTGTCCGCTCAACCCTACTCGTAACCGTTGCAACACTCGTTTGACATCCAGAATGTGGGTCTCCATGGACTCAGAATATACCAAGATGTCATCCAGGTAGACCACCACACACTGCTGCAACAGGTCACGGAAAACATCGTTGATGAATTCCTGAAAGACTGCGGGCGCATTGCACAGCCCAAAGGGCATAACCAAGGATTCATAATGACCGGTCCTGGTGTTAAACGCGGTCTTCCACTCATCGCCCGCCTTGATCCTTACGAGGTTATATGCCGCCCTCAGGTCGAGTTTGGTAAAGACCGTGGCCCCTTTAAGGCGATCGAACAGCTCGGAAATCAAGGGTATCGGGTAAGCGTTCTTGATCGTGATGCGATTGAGACCCCTGTAATCGATGCAAGGCCTCAACTCACCGCCCTTCTTTTTCACAAAGAAAAATCCAGCCCCTGCCGGGGACGAGGATTTGCGAATGTGTCCGCGTGAAAGCACCTCCCTCACGTACTCCTCCATGGCCTCATTCTCCGCTACCGACAGTGGATAGACTTTGCCACGAGGAGGAACGGCACCAGATTGTAACTTGATGGCACAATCGTATGGGCGGTGCGGAGGTAGGGCAACCGCGCGCACCTTATCGAATACATCCCGGTACTCCTCGTATTCAGGGGGCAACAGAGAGTCCGAGGAAGTACACAGCAACTTGACAGGCCCATGGATGCAACTAGCCCCACACTGCGGTGACCACGAGAGGATCTCGGCCGATCTCCAATCGAAAATCGGATTATGCTCCTGGAGCCAGGGGTACCCCAAGACCACCGAGTAGTGTGGAGACGAAATAACCTGGAAGCAGACCGACTCTCTGTGGATGGCACCAATGGCTAACCCCACTGGAAGGGTCTCATGAGTCACGTGTGGGGGCAGAAGGGGTCTGCCGTCTATCGCCTCAAGAGCCAGAGGAGAACCTCGAGCCTGCAGAGGAATGGAATTGGCGGCAGCGAACACACTATCAATGAACAAACCACCAGCACCAGAGTCCACCAACGCCTGGGTCGTCACCGAGCCCCCGACCCAGGAGAGGACAACAGTGATCAGTGGTTTGTCAACACGGGAAACCGGGGACGAGGAGACTCCACCCAAGATCTGCCCCCGACAGGATCTCAGGTGCGAGCGTTTCCCGGACGGTTCGGACATGCCAACCGAAAATGCCCACCGAGACCACAGTACATGCATCGGCCCTCGCGTCTCCGGAGTACCCTCTCCCCCTCGGACAGGCGAGCAAACCCCAGCTGCATGGGTTCACCCCCAGACAAGTCATCCCCAGGAGGCGTGGGAGGAGAGGGAGGCACAGGTGGGACAACAAAGGTAGGCGCCAATCTGTTAGGAGGCCTCCGCAGACTCTCCTTAAAGGAAGGTCTCTCCCTGAGTCTGGTGTCAATCAAAATCAGGAAAGAAATAAGAGACTCGAGCTCCACTGGTAGGTCCTTAGCTGCAACCTCATCCTTCAAGGCATCCGAGAGACCATGAGAGAAAGCAGCGACCAGAGCCTCATTATTCCAGCCCACCTCTGCTGCCAGGGTACGAAACTCAATGGCGTATTCAGCTACGGATCGTGAACCCTGTCTGATGGACATAAGGAGCTTCGCAGCAGAGGCAGCATGAGCCGGCACATCGAATACCTTCCGAAGAGAAGCAACAAAACCAGAAAACTCGGCAACCACCGGATTGTTGTTCTCCCATAAAGGGCTGGCCCAGGCCAAGGCCTTGTCCGAGAGCAGCGAGATTAAGAAGCCCACCTTTGATCTCTCAGTAGGAAAGGCATGTGGCAGCAACTCGAAATAAATGCCCACCTGGTTAAGGAAACCTCGGCACTGAGTTGGCTCTCCCCCAAAGCGCTGTGGAAGGGGGGCAGAACCGGACATACCCCGAAACACCGCAGGCGCAACAACAGGTGTCGGGGTAGACTCTGGCGCAACAACCGGAGCGGCAGTAGGAGCGGGCCCAGGAGCGACAACCGATCCATCGGCAACGGGAGCGAAATGAACCGTGCGTTCAAGCAGGGTTTGCAACGCCACGGCGAACTGACCCAACAGGTGATCCTGCTGATCAAGTCTGGCAACCAGCGTGGGTAGTGAGGATGGCCCTGTACCGTCAGAATTCGTGGCCTGTGGTACCGTGCATTCAAGCAGGGTTTGCAACGCCACGGCGAACCGACCCAACAGGTGATCCTGCTGATCAAGTCTGGCAACCAGCGTGGGTAGCGAGGATGGCCCTGTACCGTCAGAATTCATGGCTTGGTCCTAATGTCACGGAACCATGAACCAGACGTACAACAACAGATAAGTGAAAATAAGAAAGCTTTATTGAAAAACAAGCTATAAAGCAAAAGTCCAAACGGATGGCGAAACCGATGCAGAGTCTTTGCGAAGCCAGGGGTCAGGAACCAGCAGGGTAGTCAGACGAAGCCAGGATCAGGAACCAGCAGGGTAGTCAGACGAAGCCAGGATCAGGAACCAGCAGGGTAGTCAGACGAAGCCAGGAACAGGAACCAGAAGTAGCAGCAGTCTTAGAAGCATGTGAACACAGGAGGACCAAGCAGGGAACTGAAGCCACAGACCTCCTATATATATGAGCTAGGCATCCAGCTCCTCCCAGTGGGAAGGAGGAGCTGCAGGGTGGGAGGCTACAAGAAACCCAGAAACCAAGATGACCGCCAGCACATGTCAAACGAAGGAGAACAGCAAGAAGGTAAGACCATGACACAGAGCTGCCATATGATGCTGTTTTTTTTGTCTTACTTTAAATCCTGTTTTGATGGTTGAGTCCTAAAAATAGTATGAAGCAGCACAAGATGAGGGTTACTCTAATCAAGGGGTAGACAACATTTTTGGGCACAGTGTGCTGAAAAATGTTTTCAAAGGAATTGGGAGTGCCAGGTACATAAAAAACAACTGTCAACTTCATATAAAGTAACTGCTGTAAACCGCTTGAATAATAGTAAGAAATCAAGTGAGCTTTGCACCTTCAAAAATCAGATGAGCCCCAATTCCTGCACCTTCACACATCAGATCACCCCAATTCCTGCACTATCACACCTCAGATCAGTCTCAATTCCTGCATTATCACACCTCAGATCACCCCAATTCCTGCACTATCACACCTCAGATCAGCCCCAATTCCTGCACTATCACACCTCAGATCAGCCCCAATTCCTGCACTATCACACCTCAGATCACCCCAATTCCTGCACTATCACACCTCAGATCAGCCCCAATTCCTGCACTATCACACCTCAGATCACCCCAATTCCTGCACATTCACACCTCAGATCACCCCAATTCCTGCACTATTACACCTCAGATCACCCCAATTCCTGCACCTTCACACCTCAGATCAGCCCCAATTCCTGCACTATCACACCTCAGATCACCCCAATTCCTGCACTATCACACTTCAGATCACCCCAATTCCTGCACCTTCACACCTCAGATCAGCCCCAATTTCTGCACCTTCACACCTCAGATCAGCCGTGGTAGGCTGGCACTGGCAGCAACAATTTTATTCAAATCAGGATTTCTTCTGCAAATAGCCTGGCCTGGCAGGCTGGCACTGGCAGAAAATATTTTATTCAAATCAGGATTTCTTCTGCAAATAGGCTGGCATCAGAGTCAGACAAATACCAAAACCAATGTCATCATGACACATGATCAAAAAATGAGGAAAAATAAGGATTTCTTCTGCAAATAGCCTGGCAGTGACATCATCAGATCAGGCAATTACCAAAACAAATCTCATCAGACACATGAATAAAAAATTAGGAAAAATAAGGTTTTCTTCTGCAAATAGGCCTGGCAGTGGCATCAGATCAGACAATTAACAAAAACCAATCTCATCAGACACATGACATGACCAATTCAAATCAGGATTTCTTCTGCAAATAAGCTGGCACTGGCAGCAACAATCTTATTCAAATCAAGATTTCTTCTGTAACTAGACTAGTACTATGCCTGTCACCAGTGCCAGGCCACCCTATTTGCAAAATAAATCCTGATTTGAATTAAATTATTGCTGCCAGTGCCAGTCTATTTGCAGAAGAAATCCTGATTTCTTTAAATAAAATTGTTGCTGCCAGTGCCAGCCCAGCCTATCTGCAAAAGAAATCCCTAAGTAGAAGTCACTCCTCTCTCCAGTCCTCCACTTACCTTGGGTGTGCTGTGCGGCTGCAGAGTGTTCCCGCTGCACTCTTATAAAACCACAAGGCGGGCCCTGAGTCACCTGACCCCTTTTTTCACCCCCCTGAGCTTCACACATTACTTGGATTGGCTGGTTTGAATAGAAACACTGGGAAGGGGGTGGAGCGAGCGAGCTAGAGAGGACCCACTTCTGCTTGATATTGACGTGAAAGAAGCGGGAACATTTGACTGTTGACTTGTCCGGCTCCGCGGCCAATCAGCCTTCTGCTCAGGGGGGTGTGACTCACACCCCCCCTGAGCAGAAGGCTGATTGGCCGCAGAGTCGGCCGCAGTGAGGGAAGTCGAGTCCACAGTCAAGTAAGTGTTCCCCGCTTCTTCACGTCGATATCAGGCAGAAGGGGGTCTCTCTGCTCTGCTCCACCCTCTTCGTTACCAGTACCACCCCCTGAGGCCTGGCTGTGCAGCATTGATTGGCCGCGCCGCGGAGCTGGGCTCAGCATCAGCCCCCTGCCCGGCTGACAGTGCTGTGTCTCCAGGGCTGGTGCAAGAATTTTTGACACCCTAGGCAAAACCTCCTTTTGCCGCCCCCCCCCATTGGCTCTGCCCATGCGGTGCCTCTCCACCTATTTCTTTAGCCGTGGTCCGCAGGCCTGCAGCTGCACCTCTGGACCTGGCCTGAAGACAAATAGTGGTGGCACCGGTTCGCTTCCTCACGCCAGCCATGGTCTACAGGTATATGTACAGGTTAGGGTAGTACAAAGACAGGCTAGGGTAGAAAAAATTATAAAAAATAAAAAAGCTATTTTTTTTTCTTACCTGCAAAAAAGTCGTCAAAATTCCTGTATTTACAGGCCTCAGATCATCACAATTCTTTCACCTTCACACCTCGGATCACCCCAATAGCTTCATCACTATAGTCCCCTGCACACCTGTTCATCACTGTACCACCATGAATGCCTGTTCCCCTCTGCACCCACTCCCACATCTTTTCCTCTCTGTACCCCCCCCCCCATACACACACACATCAGTTCCTTTCTGTGCACCTCCGACCTCCCTGCACATCTGTGCCCTTCTGTATCCCCACACATCAGTCCCTCTCTGTACCACCCCCACACACATCAGTTCCTCTCTGTACCCTCCTCCCACACACACACACACACACACATCAGTTCCTTTCTGTGCACCGCCAACCCCCCTGCACATCTGTGCCCTTCTGTATCCCCCCACACATCAGTCCCTCTCTGTACCACCCCCACACACATCAGTTCCTCTCTGTGCCCCACCAACCCTTCCTGTACATCTTTTCCCTTCTATACCCCCCCCTACACAACTTAGTTCCTCTTTGTGCCCCGCCAACCCCCCCTTTCACATCTGTTCTCCTCTGTACCCCCAACCCCCCCCTACACACACACACATTAGTTCCTCTCTGTAACACCCCCCCCCCCACACACACACACACACATTAGTTCCTCTCTGTACTCCCCAATCCCCCTGCACATCTGTTCCCCTCTGTACCCCCCCTAACTACCCCACACACATTAGTTCCTCTCTTTACCCCCCAATCCCCCCTCCCCCACATCAGTTCCTCTCTGTACTCCCTCCACACACATCAATTACTCTCTGTACCCCCACGCACATCTTTTCCCCTCTGTACACAATGCAATGCACTATAAACTTGCCAAAGAAATCAGTTTTTATTTTTGGTAAATGGATGCTGCACTGAGTGTGCTGCCTGTTCTTCCACTACAGGTGGTGGTCTCCCCTTGGCTCTGCTGCCTGTCCTCCCACACAAGATCCCTGATGGTCCAGGAGGAGGGAGGGGAAATTGCGGAAAGCCCGGACTTACATGCAGGGCTTCCATCTTACCCGCCCGGCCGGTGTTGTGCCAAAATCGGTTTCCCCAACTGCATCAGGCTGGAGGGGCATAGTTCTGATCACAGCCGAAAGCAAGGGGAAACAGGTTTCTATGGGGAAACCGATTGCAGCACAACACCTGTTCCATGTATCATGCAGGCACTTCCACTCAGCTGCTCTACGTCCCGACTCTCTTCCCTCCTCTTCTCGCTGCCACTGCTAGGGCGGCATTTCAGGCTGGGGGTAGGGTGGTCCCGACAGCTCTAGATAAGCAGACTGACGGAGTGGGGATGGAGAGGACGAATGATGATGAGTGAGAGCCGCGGCCCACCGGGAGTATGCCCGGTCTGCCCTATGGCCATTCCGGGCCTGTCTGAGAACCACAATGACCCATGAATGACTAAGTGCTCTGTGCCTACTGGCTGTAGAGAGCAGTGTCCTCAGAATGATACAGCTTGATGAGTTAGTTAAAGATTTTTCAAGTGCTACATGCAGGAAGAAAGATTTTTGTAAATATTATAGTGTGATGTATTACTTGCCAGTTCCAATTACCTATGTAATGTGTATTCTTACGGCAATAAGATTGAGAAAAGGAATCAGACAAGTGTCTTCTTTGGAACCTAAGTTAGGTTTTTTAGAACAAATGTGGTTTATCATTCATTTCAGTTCACTTTTTTATTTGTCACATAATTTAATTTCCATATTGAGGGGCCTCTGAAGTTGAAGTGCCCTGGGCCCCCCAAGTTCTAAAGAAGGCACTGGGTATTAGAGTTCACTTTTTTTTATTTTATCTCTTTTTCTACCCCTACCTTTTTTGTTTTTTCTTTCTTTTTTTCCCAATTCTACTCTTTCTAACCCTCTTCATATGATTGCAACTTTCCCATCTACAGTGTGTTCTCAAAGGCATACAGTACATGCTACCTTGTCAACTATGTACTTGATACATAGTTGACAAGGTAGCATGTACTGTATGTACTGTATACATTGTACAGGACGCCAAGGTTGGGTCCTGGACAATCGCTATATATCTCCTGTGTTTGGGTTGTGGTCTCTTTAAGGGAAGTTGGGAAATGTTCAGGGGGTCACCCAAGACGGGTGAGAAATTCCTGGAAATAGCTAAAATCAGGAGGACTGAATCGCAGTGCTCTCTGTGTTGAATAGAGCGATATTTGGGACCCGGAATTTGGGGGGCTCTGTAGTGATATTCGGGTGGGAAAGAGCCCCCACCCCTGACCATAAGGGATTCCAGCACATACAGGGTTAAGACCCATGAGAAGCAGTCCTTAAGAGACAGGAAGCAGCAATAGGTGAGTGTGGGGGAGGAGTAGTTTGGTGGTTGCACCTGTCTGAAGGAGCTGCAAGTTTGCTGGAAGCTGCTGAGAGGTCTATTAAGGACTGTTTCAAACCTTGGGGTGAAGACCCATCCACAAAACCGTATGTGCCTTTTTTCTTGCTTTATTCCTTTGTGCTGAAGAAAAGCGGACTTTATTTTGTGTTTGATTTATGCACTGCTGGAAGCCTGTTTAAGTTTGCTGAAATAAAGCCTTTTTGTTTATGTTTTAAACGGTTGTGCACTCAATCCGGTGGAGCTAGAACCCCCAAACTTTACAACTGGTGTCTCGGATGCGGGCAGAGTGCATTTTGCAGCCGCAAAAGCCGTTTAAAACCAAAAACTGACATTTAAAGAGACAGTATACCTATGGCATGTCTTGGGTGAAAACAGCTCAGACACTACAAACAGCAGGCATGGAGGAAGTGATTAAAGCACTGGTGCAAGCCACTGTGACCCAGCAGCAAGCCTCAGTAGAGGCAAACCGTCGCCATGAGGAAGCAATGGCTCAGCAGCAGCAAGCCCTGGCACAGGCTGTAAAGGCACAACAGGAAAGCACACGGTTGCTAGCTGCTCAGTTTACTGCCCAGCAGGAGTCCACTCAAGCACAGGTGGCTGCCTTGCAGGAGGCAGTACAGCGTTTGGCTCAGGGACGAGAGCAAGCAGTCATTGCCGATGGCAACCCAGTATCTGTGAGAGCCAGTCATTACTTGCAAAAACTGACCCCCAGTGATGATGTGGAGGCTTTTCTCACAACTTTTGAGAGGATAGCGGAGAGAGAGGGGTGGCCCCGTGACCAATGGGCTGGCATTATCTCCCCTTTCCTTACTGGTGACCCGCAAAAAGCCTACTTTGACCTTCCAACTGAGCACATCAGCGACTATGAGCGTCTGAAGGCAGAGATCTTGGCCCGCCTGGGGGTGACCACAGCTGTCCGGGCTCAGAGGGTGCACCGCTGGAGGTACAAACCTAATCGGCCACCCAGGTCCCAGATGCACGAACTGGTACAGCTGGTGAAAAAATGGCTGCAACCAGAGAAGCTGACAGGCCCGCAAATGGTGGAACGGGTAGTGATGGACTGGTACCTGCGGTCCCTACCAGATGACCTACAGCGCTGGGTAAGCCATGGTGACCCTGCAACCGCTGACCAGCTGGTAGAGTTGGTCGAAAGATACACTGTGGTGGAAGACCTGCTCGGGCCTGCCAAGCATCGGGAACCCACACATAGGGCAACCAGGCCAGCCACAGCACCTAGGAGAGAAGCTCCGCCAGACGTTGTCACCCACAAACCGGTATCTTCTTCAGCAGAACCACGGAGGTTGGTTCCTGTCCCAAGGATGGGAGACATACAGTGCTGGCGATGTCGGTCCTGGGGGCATACCCGGGCACAATGCCCACTTCAGGAGGAGCCTATGGAGTGTGGGACTGTTCGGAGAAGCTCTTTTTATGTGCAAAGAGCATGGGTCACCCATCTTGATATAGCGACCGGACAGTTTGAATGTGAACTATGGGTGAACCACCTTCCTGCCAAGGCTCTGCTGGACTCTGGTAGCATGGTAACGCTGGTACATACCAGGGTGATCGGAAGACTCGGCCCAGTAAGTAAGACTCTACGGGTAGTATGTATCCATGGGGACACCAGAGAGTACCCCCTGGTGCCAGTGACTGTTGCCTATGGTGGTACCTCTGTGACACAAGAAGTCGGGGTGGTAAGAAATTTGATACATGATGTCATAGTGGGGCGGGACTGCCCACTGTTTTTTGAACTATGGAACCAGGTACAGTGTGAACAGCCTGGACAACCAAGGGGACTGGGGACCCTCGGCCTCGAAGGAACAGAGTCTGAGGGGTCCGGGCCTGAAATCCCCACAACACAACCCCCTGATGGGGAGGTACCTGTCACTAACAATGACATTGCAGAAAATGTTAAATTGGACGATATTGTTTCTGTTTCAGGTCGCAAGACCGAGCTGACCTCTGAGGGGGGGGAAGTCTCCCCGTTACAGGTTATGCTGGGAGAGGATGATGAGGAACTCTCCCCACCACAGTCCCAGGTTGAGGAGAGTGAAGGGGAAACCTCCTCAAGGCCAGTGCATCCAGACCTGGACGTATCCAGGGGTGCGTTTGGCACCGCTCAATTGCAGGATCTTACCTTGGTCAATGCTAGAGAGCAGGTTTCTGTTATTGATGGGATCCCACAAATACCAGGTGCAGACCAGAGGTTTCCTCATTTTGCATTGAAAGATAACTTGGTTTATCGAGTGGCTGAAAGCCGAGGGGAAACTGTCGAGCAGTTGCTGGTTCCCCAGCCTTATAGGCGGATGCTTCTCGATCTAGCCCACAATGATGCACTGGGAGGACACCTGGGGGCAGAAAAAACAGAGGCCAGGGTAACTGACCGGTTTTACTGGCCAGGGGTAAAGGCCGAGGTTAAAAGGTATTGTGCGTCCTGTCCGACTTGCCAGTTAACTGCCCCGGTGTCCCATTACAGAAACCCCCTGGTACCCTTGCCAATTATCGAGGTACCATTTGAACGAATTGCAATGGATCTCGTAGGACCCCTGGTGAAGTCAGCAAGGGGGTACCAATATATACTAGTCATCCTAGACTATGCCACTAGATATCCAGAAGCAGTCCCTTTAAGGAAAACTTCCTCTAAGGCCATTGCCAGGGAACTGTTTCAAATGTTTTCCCGAACGGGGTTCCCCAAAGAAATATTGACGGACCAGGGCACCCCTTTTATGTCCAAAGTGATGGCGGACTTGTGCAAACTGTTCCAGATTAAACAGTTGCGGACGTCCGTCTATCACCCGCAGACTGATGGCCTAGTCGAGAGGTTCAATAAAACTTTAAAATGCATGTTAAAAAGAGTGGTCCAGAAAGATGGGAAGGATTGGGATATGTTACTCCCTGCCCTGTTGTTTGCCATCCGGGAGGTTCCACAAGCATCAACGGGTTTCTCACCGTTTGAGTTAGTGTATGGGCGAAGGCCCCGGGGGTTGCTAGATCTAGTAAAGGAGACATGGGAAAGTGAGTCTTCCCCACACAAAACTGTGGTAGAGCATATCTCCCAAATGCGAGAGAGAGTGGCTAAGGTAATGCCGTTGGTGAGGGAGCATCTGCAGAAGGCTCAAGATGCCCAAAGAAGGGTGTACAACCGGTCGGCTAAAATCAGACAATTTCAAATAGGAGACCGGGTGGCCGTCCTAATACCAACGGTGGAGAGCAAGTTCTTGGCCAAGTGGCAAGGTCCGTTTGAGATAGTGGAAAAAATGGGGGAAGTGAACTACAAGGTACACCAGCCTGGGAGAAGAAAGCCATACCAGATCTACCACATAAATTTGTTGAAACCCTGGAGAGATAGAGAACAGGTGTCTGCAGTGATAGGTGTCCAGTCAGGGGACCCTGCAGGGATTGACCTAGTGCAGGTTGCTGCTACCCTGTCTAGGCCCCAGACCCAACAGGCAAAAGAATTTCTGCAAAGAAATAGGGACATGTTTTCAGGGTTACCTGGTCTCACCAATGTCATCGAGCATGACATTGTAACCGAGCCCAATGAAAAAATCCGGTTAAAGCCGTATCGTATCCCAGAAGCTCATAGGGTGGCAGTGTCTGAGGAGGTAAAAAGAATGCTTGAGCTTGATGTCATTGAAGAGTCGCAGAGCGAGTGGTCGAGTCCAATTGTGTTGGTGCCTAAACCCAACGGCACTCTTCGCTTCTGCAATGACTTCAGAAAGCTTAATGAAATCTCCAAGTTCGATGCATATCCTATGCCCCGGATAGACGAGTTAATTGAGAGGTTGGGTCCAGCCAGGTATATCACCACGCTTGACCTCACAAAAGGGTACTGGCAGATTCCCCTAACCAAGGAGGCCAGGGAGAAAACAGCCTTCTCCACCCCGGAAGGCCACTTCCAGTACAAAAGGATGCCATTTGGTCTGCACTCTGCCCCTGCCACATTCCAACGGGCCATGGATAAAACTTTACGTCCACATCAAAGATATGCTTCCGTCTACCTGGATGACATAGTCGTCTTCAGCACTGATTGGGAGTCCCATCTTCCCCGGGTTCAGGCAGTCGTAGACTCCTTGAGAAGAGCAGGGTTCACCATCAATCCAGAGAAATGTGCAATCGGGATGGAGGAAGCCAAGTACCTAGGGTACATTGTGGGTAGAGGGCTGGTTAAACCCCAAATGAATAAGGTAGAAGCCATACAGGGCTGGCCCCGTCCCCTAACCAAAAAGCAGGTCAGAGCATTTTTGGGCATAGTTGGCTACTACCGGAGGTTTGTCCCCAACTTTGCCACCATTGCTGCACCATTGACTGACTTGACCAAAGGTAGAAAGTCAGTGATGATAAAGTGGAGCGCGAATGCCGAAGAAGCTTTTCAGAAGCTTAAGGCGGCATTATGCCAACATCCGGTACTCGTAGCTCCCGATTTCTCCAAGGATTTTGTAGTGCAGACAGATGCTTCAAGTGAAGGATTAGGAGCGGTCCTCTCTCAAGTGGTCAATGGGGAAGAACACCCCGTGGTTTTTCTGAGTAGGAAGCTAACGACAGCAGAGAGAAACTACGCTGTGGTGGAGCGGGAGTGTCTTGCCATCAAGTGGGCTTTGGACTCCCTACGGTATTTTCTCCTAGGTAGGAGGTTTCGCCTGGTGTCAGACCATGCCCCATTGACCTGGATGAGACAGAACAAGTACACCAATGCCAGGGTGACAAGGTGGTTCCTTTCTCTCCAGGAGTTCAATTTTGTGGTAGAACACAGACCCGGGAGACAGCATCAGAATGCCGATGCCCTCTCCCGAGTCCACTGTATGCTGTCGTGTGGTGCCTCCAACACCTCCGCGTTGAGGCAGAGGGGGGGGATATGTACAGGACGCCAAGGTTGGGTCCTGGACAATCGCTATATATCTCCTGTGTTTGGGTTGTGGTCTCTTTAAGGGAAGTTGGGAAATGTTCAGGGGGTCACCCAAGACGGGTGAGAAATTCCTGGAAATAGCTAAAATCAGGAGGACTGAATCGCAGTGCTCTCTGTGTTGAATAGAGCGATATTTGGGACCCGGAATTTGGGGGGCTCTGTAGTGATATTCGGGTGGGAAAGAGCCCCCACCCCTGACCATAAGGGATTCCAGCACATACAGGGTTAAGACCCATGAGAAGCAGTCCTTAAGAGACAGGAAGCAGCAATAGGTGAGTGTGGGGGAGGAGTAGTTTGGTGGTTGCACCTGTCTGAAGGAGCTGCAAGTTTGCTGGAAGCTGCTGAGAGGTCTATTAAGGACTGTTTCAAACCTTGGGGTGAAGACCCATCCACAAAACCGTATGTGCCTTTTTTCTTGCTTTATTCCTTTGTGCTGAAGAAAAGCGGACTTTATTTTGTGTTTGATTTATGCACTGCTGGAAGCCTGTTTAAGTTTGCTGAAATAAAGCCTTTTTGTTTATGTTTTAAACGGTTGTGCACTCAATCCGGTGGAGCTAGAACCCCCAAACTTTACAACATACATACACAAATCTCTTCCATTACAACCTAAGCTTGGCGACTATAGTTCAAATTACGAGTTGCATACTTGCAAACAAGAAAAATATCTACCACATGTATTGGTAGTGGCTTTTTTAAATGATTTATTACCACAAAGTACTGTACGCACATTATAACATGCTGTACAATACAATTGTATGTTCTGTTTTGAAAATTGATTATCACTTATATACTGATAATTGTAGCTCTTCTTTTTTCTGGAATAAAAAACAAGATTAAACGTAATTCATTATATATATATATATATATATATATATATATATATATATATATATATATGTCACAAAAGTGAGTACACCCCTCACATTTTTGTAAATAATTCATTATATCTTTTCATGTGACAACACTGAAGAAATTACACTTTTACTACTCTCAGGACTATTGGGGACTAAAAGGAATCATATAAGGCCCATACAAATTATTTTATACATATTGTTATATTGGGCAGCCTAGCAGCCATTTTGTCATGAGGTGAATTGTCCTTGGGTACATTAGATTAGAGACAATCTTAAAGTCTCAGCAAAGACTTTCTCAAGCAATAAATTAAAGGGGCCCTAGACTTCATGTCAAGATAAGGGCTAGTCATGGTGCCAAGCTGGGTTCTAATGAGTGATGTCATTTTTGTCTAGTTCTAATAATGAACAAGAGATCAGAATGTTTAATTTTTTTTTAAGGCTCATTTAAAAGTCTGCTTGAGAAAACATTATTATTATTTGTAATATTTGTATTAGCAACAAAATTATTACGTAATTGTATTATATGAAGCATATACATAGGCTTACCTAATTGAATAAGTTCTAGGAACATTTTATATATATATTTACGTTTATAATATTCAACCGATATTCATTATTTATTGGGGGGAGGTACTCCTTAAATTATGTGTGTATTATTATTGTTATAGTAGGTATAAGCTTTAAATATATAGAATAAGCTTTAAATATGTATATCATTGTTTTTTTTTTTTAAAGAGCTAAGTGCTAATTCTACTTCACTTACTCACTTAAAAGTAGAGATGTCCCGAACTATTCGCCGGTGAACAGTTCCCGGCGAACATCGCTTGTTCGCGTTCGCCGCGGCAGGCGAACATATGCGATGTTCGGTCCGCCCCCTATACATCATCATTGACCAAACTTTGACCCTGTACCTCACAGTCAGCAGACACATTCCAGCCAATCAGCATACCCTCCCTCCCAGACCCTCCCACCTCCTATAAAAAAGCAAGGGCAGCATCCATCTTAGATTCATTCTGAAGCTGTAGTGTTAGGTAGAGCAGGGAGAGTGCTGCTGCTGCTGCTGCTGAATTAATAGGGAAATCATTAGCTAGGCCAGTGTTCTGTGTTCATTCCTGCTGTAAGGACAGCGTCCTGACAGCACCCCAAAAAGCCCTTTTTAGGGCTGGTATATTAGTCTGCTTTTATTTATTTTTTTCTATATATATATATATATATATATATATATATATATATATATATATATATATATATATATACAGACTGTACTGTGTGCACACCACTCATATCGGGGGGCACAGTACCTTGCAGATAAAAAAGTAATTTAATTTTTACCCTTTAATATAATTGCAGTTGCCTGCCAGTGAGTGTCAGGCCCACAGACTGAACTGTGCGCACAGCCCACCACTCATATAGGGTGGCACAGCACCTTGCAGATAAAAAATTAATTTAATTTTTCCTCTGTAATATAATTGCAGGTGCCTGCCAGTGAGTGTCAGGTCCACAGACTGTACTGTGCCCACAGCCCACCACTCATATAGGGTGGCACAGAACATTGCAGATAAAACATTCATTTAATTTTTCCTCTGTAATATAATTGCAGGTGCCTGCCAGTGAGTGTCAGGTCCACAGACTGTACTGTGCCCACTGCCCACCACTCATATAGGGTGGCACAGAACCTTGCAGATAAAACATTCATTTAATTTTTCCTCTGTAATATAATTGCAGGTGCCTGCCAGTGAGCGTCAGGTCCACAGACTGTACTGTGCCCACTGCCCACCACTCATATAGGGTGGCACAGAACCTTGCAGATAAAACATTCATTTAATTTTTCCTCTGTAATATAATTGCAGTTGCTTGCCAGTGAGTGTCAGGTCCACAGACTGTACAGTGCCCACTGCCCACCACTCATATAGGGTGGCACAGCACCTTGCAGATAAAAAATTCATTTAATTTTTCCTATAACAAAAAATAAAATTCATCCAGAAAAAACAGGAACTGGCTTTTTCATTCAAATTTCAGTAGCGCAGGGATGGTGATAACCTCTTACCAAATAAATAGGATGATAACATATACCAAAACATATGAATCAGATGTGATAAATATAAGCATAAAATCATAAATACATAAAAGCATGAAATCACATCAATAGGAGTCCATAAAGTCCATAGGTATAAAGGGCATAGAGCAATGAAAGTGCAAACATGAAGGATCACAGGTGCGACTTACGGGGACCACCCTTGCTTGCCACCACCACACAGTGATGGGAGAAGTATCTGACATTCAGATTCACCAGACGCCTATGCCTAACCACTCTCATGGACTAGGCAACAACAGCATATAGTAAAATCAGGTTTCCTCCAGATCTCTGATTTGTGCTGCAAAGACTCCTCTGGAAGATTTCCTGGTAAATTTATAGTGCACTATTTATGATTTTATGCTTATATTTATCACATCTGATTCATATATTTTGGTATATGTTATCATCCTATTTATTTGGTAAGAGGTTATCACCATCCCTGCGCTACTGAATTTCGAATGAAAAAGCCAGTTCCTGTTTTTTCTGGATGAATTTTATTTTTTATTATATTTACTCATTTAAGTAGCAGCAATTTGTGTTATTTGTGTTATTCTGTCAGGTTTGTGTTACCTGTGTTTCCTAAAGCGCAGTGGATTACAACATCATCTATTAATTTAGTACAAGTATTGATATTTATATAATTAATTTTTCCTCTGTAATATAATTGCAGTTGCCTGCCAGTGAGTGTCAGGCCCACAGACTGAACTGTGCGCACTGCCCACCACTCATATAGGGTGGCACAGCACCTTGCAGATAAAAAAGTCATTTAATTTTTCCTCTGTAATATAATTGCAGTTGCCTGCCAGTGAGTGTCTGGTCCACAGACCGTACTGTGCCCACTGCAAATGGACTGTTTGCGGTTGTTTGCGGTGTGTTAAACGGGGAGTTTGGTCTCTCAGAGTTTGGTCTGTCACTGTGACCCTTACACTACCTGATCGATACAACATCATACCTGATCGTATTCACCCACTGGATGTTTTAAAGCACGTTATTCCAAACAATTTAGGAATGTTAGGTGATTTATGCCCTTTATGGATTAAAACCCGACTCTGCGTCAACTACGTCATTTTCCACGGGAGTTTTGCCATGGATCCCCCCTCCGGCATGCCACAGTCCAGGTGTTAGTCCCCTTGAAACAACTTTTCCATCACTATTGTGGCCAGAAAGAGTCCCTGTGGGTTTTAAAATTCGCCTGCCTATTGAAGTCTATGGCGGTTCGCCCGGTTCGCGAACATTTGCGGAAGTTTGCGTTCGTCGTTCGCGAAAATAAGATTTTATGTTCACGACATCTCTACTTATAAGGAATGTTGATTGAACTGGCAATATATATCTTAGTAGAGTCTGTATTATTGACAGGAAAGTGACATGGGGGGTAAACATTCATAAGATTTAAGTTTTCCTCCAAGGCTAAGGTCAGAAGGTTATCTTTGAGAAAATAGTTGAATTAAATTCAATCTCCCAAACTTTTATACAGGCAATAGTGCCCCCTACTGATATGGCAGAGTTATATCCATTTAGTGAATAAGCCCCTATTTGAGGTATTTTCATATGAAAAACAAAATCCATGCCCACATTCCCATAGGATAAATGTGTAGTGTAAATGAGAGATGGGGGAAAACTGAAAGGAGCTGGAGGGAAGCAGGATGTGGGATGAGGTTCTGACACACTGAAGGGAAGCATTTGAAGCTGAGGCTAGTTAAACGTGACATCTTAGACAACAGAAACAACTTTGGTAAAGTATCTATTTCTATATTTTCTACAGGCAATTCATTTGCCATATACATCTGACTGAACCATTGTTATCCTTATAGCATCAAGATTTGAATTTAGATCATTCTAACTGCAGTATGACTGGGCTATATTTTTTATCTTGGGAACTTTAGGCTGATTTTAGCCCATAGTAAATGGGGCAGTTGTAAAATATTCTTAAAATAGATTAACCTAATAGAAGTTTATTTTTCCAAAAACTATCTGGACTTCTAGCAAGTCTTGGTGCATGGTGTAACAATTTTTGTCCATGCATTTTCTTTAAACATTGAGTTGTGAAAATCTGTTGGCTGAAAGAAGTCACGTGTCAAATCTGTTAGATTTTGTTTCCATCTTTTGTGAGCTAATGGGAAGCTATTAAACACATTCCAGAAGTTGTGGGTTTTGGTTACCTTGATATTCTGTAATAAGATCCTTTGATTGCATTTCTCACATTACCTGTGTGATATATATTATTGAATTTTGTTACGCATTTTGTGTTAATCAGCAGTTATATTTTTTGTCATTATTCTGCACTGATTTTATTTAATAAATATATATATTTTTTTACAAAATTGTATTCCTCTTATCTTCAGGTTAGTGCCACTAAAACAATCTCAAACTTTTTGTTGATTTATGGAAATAAGTTGAGAATCTCCTTACTTACAGATCCTTGCTTATTTGCATAAATAGACACTGCTTATCAGAGCAGTATAAACATTCTGATACTACAATGTAAAGTAGTGAGTGTACAGCTTGTATACCAGAGTAAATATGCTGTCCCCTAAAAAAATAATTCAACACACAGATAATAATGTCAAAACCGCAGGCAACATATACACCCCTAAGTTGAAATGTTTAAATTGGACCCAAAGTGTCAATAATGTGGCCACCATTATTTTCCAGCACTGGAGTTCACCAGAGCTTCACAGATTGCCACTGGAGTCCTTTTCCACTCCTCCATGACGACATCACGGAGCTGGTGGATGTTAGAGACCTTGCACTCCTCCACCTTCCATTTGAGTATGCCCCACAGATTCTCAATAGGGTTTAGGTGTAGAGACATGCTTTGCCAGTTCATCACCTTTACCCTCAGCTTCAGCAAGGCAGTGGTCATCTTGGAGGTGTGTTTGTGTAACGCTCCTGCGTTTCTTATATGGTGTGGATTTTCAGCTGCAGAAATAGTTCCACGTCAGTAGTCATGTAAGAGATATGCTGAGATACCATTCCCAACCTCAATGACTCATCATGTGTGGAAGGTCTTATTTCAGCCAGTAAATACACACAATTAGCAAGCTGGTTCCTAGAATGACTTTATGTATGTGGTAACACAATGATGAAGGTTGAGGGATAGGTTGAGTGGAGGTGGTAGGTGATAGACACTTGAAGGTGAGACAGTAGCAGATGGATGCAGGAAGGTTTAGCAATGTTGTATGGTAGCAGATGACAAAATAGCAGGTGGACATACAAAAGAGATCAACCCAGTGCAGAAAAGTAGCAGTAGTCTCAAGAGCTAGCAATCTAGTTATGCAGATGTGATAAACAGTCTTTACTATGCAGAGCTAGATAGTGTAAGCTTAGTATAAGTTTATAGAGAATTCCCCTGCGGGGTACTTAGCACTATTAGCGATACAGCCGAAGGGTGGTTCAGGAGAGGCGGATGATCCAGTAGCGGGATACAGGGATCAGCGCAGCGAGGTTCCGTCAGCGAAGTAAGCTTGCAAGCATGGAAGCTTCAAGCAAGGTTAGCATCCAGGTAAGGGTGTTTGAACGAACACATGTGAGTGAGAACCGACGCCTTAAATAGCCATCTAGTCCGGCGCTGAGTGATGACAGCTCCAGTCTTAAAGGTATATGCGCACCTTTCCAAAAGTAAATGGTGGGGCGCATACACTTGTGGAAAGTGTAATTTAGGGTACCAAAGGTACCGGAACATTACAATACCCCCCCCCTTAAGGCCTGCTCCTGAAGGCCTCTGGAGCTCGTTTGTCTGGGTATCTCGCATGAAAATTGCGGAATAATCTAGGGGCATGTATGTCAGAGGTGTTTAGCCAGGTGTCGTCTTGGGGTCCATAGTTCTTCCATCTAACCAAGTACTGAAGTCTTCTTCTGTAGATACGAGAATCCAGAATCTCTTTTATCTCGTATTCTTCTCCACCTTCAACTTGTACAGGAGGGGGAGGTGGAATATTAGGCCTTATTCCTTGGTCCGGAACATGGGGTTTTAGTAGCGACACATGGAAAATGGGATGGATTTTTAGGTCCATTGGCAATGTAAGCTGCACTGCAGCTTTTCCAATAAGTTTCTTGATTGGGAAAGGTCCCAAGAACAGAGGTCCAAGCTTTTTGCTAGGGATCTTCAGTCTCAAGTTTTTTGTTGAGAGCCAAACGAGGTCCCCGATAGTATACTGTGGAGAAGGTCTTCTACGAAGATCATAGTACTTCTTTTGTTGACTGTGAGCGTGTGCAATGGTAGTATTTAGTAAACCCAGAGAATCCTTTATTTGGGTAAGATAGTCTGAGGCTACTGGGTTATTTGAAGGAAGGATGCGTGGAGGGAGAATAGAGGGATGGAACCCATAGTTCAAGTAGAACGGACTCTGCTTGGTTGTACTGTGAGTTGCGTTGTTGTAGGCAAATTCTGCCAGGGGGAGAAGATCCAACCAATCATCCTGTTGGTAAGAAGTGTAACAACGTAAATACTGCTCGATGCATTGGTTGACTCTTTCAGTCTGTCCGTTGGTCTGCGGATGGTAAGGAGAAGTGAGCTTCCGCTCAATCCGTAGTATGTGACATAGTTCTTGCCAGAATTTAGAAATAAATTTGGATCCACGGTCAGACAGAAGAGTTTTTGGGATACCATGTAATCTGAAGACATGTTTCATCAGGAGTTCTGCCGTTTGTTTGGACGAAGGTAGTCTGCGAATAGCAATGAAATGTGCCATCTTTGTCAGATGGTCCACTGACACCAAGATGGTATTAAATCCTTTGGAAGGAGGCAATTCTACGATGAAGTCCAATGACAAAACCTCCCATGGAGTTTGGGGTATTGGTAGACTGCATAGTAGACCGGATGGTCTCGTAGTGTCAATTTTGGACCTGGCACAGACATTGCATGAAGAGACGAATTTTTGTATAGATGTTTTCATGTCAGGCCACCAGAATTGTCGAGAAATCAAATTGAAAGTCTTTGTCATACCCATATGTCCTGCCATAGGCACATCATGCGATAATTCCAAGATCTTGGTGCGTAGGGTAGGTGGTATGTAAAGTTTGTCGTTGTAGTAGAGGAAGCCTTCTGCATCAGTATTTAGTTGTGGTGGGGGTGAATCCAAACTTATACCATGCAGAACCTCTTCCTTTAAGGAACGGACAACTCCAATAGTGCGTTTGTGAGGTATTATAGGAACGGAAGGGATTTCAAAGTAGTTTTCTTCAGTTAGTCGTGATAGTGCATCCGCCTTTTTGTTCTTATCTGCAGGTGTGTAGGTCACTAGGAAGTTAAACCTTAGAAAGAATAGTGACCATCGTACCTGTCGATGCGAGAGAGTTTTGCTAGTCTGAAGATATTGGAGGTTTTTATGGTCCGTGTATATAATTATTGGTAGTTGGGTGCCTTCGAGTAAATGTCGCCAATTCTCCAGAGCCAATTTTATAGCAAGCAGTTCCTTTTCACCCACGGGGTAATTTATCTCGGGACTGCTCAGGGATTTAGAAAAAAAAGCGACTGGATGAAGTGGTGAAGTGTGGGTAGGTCGTTGGGAGAGTATTGCTCCTACTACCATGTTTGACGCATCTACCTCCAGAATGTATTGGAGGGATGAGTCTGGATGGCGTAATATGGGAGCGGAAGTAAACCTTGTCTTTAACAAGTGGAAAGCCTTATTTGCTTCTTCTGACCATTTAAATGGTATTTTTATGCTAGTGAGCTGTGTGAGGGGTCTCACAATAGCAGAAAAGTTTTTTATGAACTTCCTGTAGAAATTTGAAAATCCCAGGAATCGCTGTAGCGCCTTGCGTGTAGTTGGTGTAGGCCAATCCTGAATGCAGGATATTTTACTCATGTCCATCTCGATTCCTGTTTTGGATATGATGTAGCCTAGAAAGAGTACCTCATCTTTATGGAACAAGCATTTCTTCAGCTTCACATAAAGATTATGTGCAAGCAATCTCGATAATACAAGTCTTACATGTCTTATGTGTTCAGACAGGGTCCGTGAATATATAAGTATATCGTCCAGATATACCACAACACAGACATCTAGTAAGTCTTTAAAAATATTGTTTATAAATCGTTGGAAAACTGCAGGGGCATTGCATAGGCCGAATGGCATCACAAGATATTCAAACAATCCGTATCTAGTTCTGAATGCAGTCTTCCACTCGTGTCCATCACGGATTCGAATGAGATTGTATGCTCCTTTCAGGTCTAATTTTGAAAAATAGGTAGCTCCACGCACCTGCTCAATGAGCTCAGGGATAAGCGGTAGAGGATAGCGATCTTTTATTGTGATGGCATTCAATTTCCTGTAGTCGATGATAGGTCTGAGACTTGAATCTTTATTGCGAACAAAAAAGAGTCCTGCTGCTGTGGAAGAAGTGGAAGGTCTAATAAAACCTTTTTCCAAGTTCTCATCCAAATAGGTTTTGAGATGGGCAAGTTCATCCTGTGAAAGAGGATAAACATGACTGAACGGCAATTTGCTATTTGGGAGTAGATCAATGCTACAATCATAGTCTTGATGAGGAGGTAATGCTTGAGCATTTTTCTCAAGAAAAACCTCAGAAAGATCCTGATAACATAGTGGTGCAATCTCATCTGTCACCACAGACAGAATCTTCCCAGAAAACGGGAGGTTACACGTTTCCTCGCAATAACAAGAAGGGAAGGTCAAGGACCGTTTCTTCCAATCTATGGTTGGTTGGTGTGTGTGCAACCAGGGAAGTCCCAACACAATGGGAAAGTGGGGTGATGGTATTAAATCGAAGGTAGAAGTCTCCCTATGAGACTCGTTAATAGTGACTAGAAGTGCTTGTGTCTGATCGGTGATCGGACCAGAGGATAACGGAACACCGGTAATAAGACTTACTGAGACAGGTTTGAGTTTAGAAATAATAGGAATTTTATTTAAAGCAGCAAAACATATATCCATATAATTTCCACAAGATCCTGTGTCAATCATGGCCTTAGTAGTAATCCTGTTCTGGTCCCACTGTAATGTCAAAAAAACAGAAATGTAGGGAATAGTGAATGAAGTTGTCAATCCTCCTAGGGAGACATGTGAACACTCACCCTTCTTTTTGTTGACTAGGGGACAGACGTTTATCTTGTGATCCGGGGATGCACAGTACAAGCAGAGATTTTCATTTCGTCTTTTGGCTTTTTCCATAGTTGATAGCGGTGGGCGTATGGTTCCTACCTCCATAGGAACGGCCAGACTCCGAAAGGAAACGGATAATGGCATTCCCATCTTTTCAGCCTTTCTTTCTCGTAGTCTTCTATCTATGGTAATACTGAGTTGTATTAATGCATCCAGGGTTTTTGGCAGATCCGCTCGGGCGAGCTCGTCCTTAACGGCTTCTGATAGGCCAAGCCTAAATTGGGTTTTCAGAGATGCATCATTCCATTCTGAATCAAGGGTCCATCTCTTGAACTCTGCGACAAAGTCTTCTACAGGCCTCCTTCCTTGTTTCAAGGATCTTAACTGAAGATCAGCAGTACTCTGCCTATTGGGGTCATCATATAGGCTAGTGAGCTCTGCCAGGAACAAGGCATAGGAGTTGAGAAGCTGGTCGTTTTTCTCAAAAAGAGAATCTGCCCAGGCTCGAGGATCGCTTGATAGGTAAGAAATAATAGTACAAACCTTAATGTGATCAGTAAGGTAGGTACGAGGTTTTAGCAAAAAAAGTAACTCACATGCGTTTTTAAATTCGCGAAATTTTTTGCGATCGCCTGTAAATACCAAAGGGGGATTTATCTTGGGTTCAGGGGACTGAGCAGAGGTAAGTTGTGTCAGTCTAATTACCTGCTGCGACAGAGCCTGATTGTCTTCTTTTAATTCAGCAAGTGCGTGTATTAACGCAGATACTTGCTGTTTTAATTGTGTCACCTGAGTGGCTATTTCTACTGAATCCATTTTTAGGTTCGTTCAATCTGTAACGCTCCTGCGTTTCTTATATGGTGTGGATTTTCAGCTGCAGAAATAGTTCCACGTCAGTAGTCATGTAAGAGATATGCTGAGATACCATTCCCAACCTCAATGACTCATCATGTGTGGAAGGTCTTATTTCAGCCAGTAAATACACACAATTAGCAAGCTGGTTCCTAGAATGACTTTATGTATGTGGTAACACAATGATGAAGGTTGAGGGATAGGTTGAGTGGAGGTGGTAGGTGATAGACACTTGAAGGTGAGACAGTAGCAGATGGATGCAGGAAGGTTTAGCAATGTTGTATGGTAGCAGATGACAGAATAGCAGGTGGACATACAAAAGAGATCAACCCAGTGCAGAAAAGTAGCAGTAGTCTCAAGAGCTAGCAATCTAGTTATGCAGATGTGATAAACAGTCTTTACTATGCAGAGCTAGATAGTGTAAGCTTAGTTTAAGTTTATAGAGAATTCCCCTGCGGGGTACTTAGCACTATTAGCGATACAGCCGAAGGGTGGTTCAGGAGAGGCGGATGATCCAGTAGCAGGATACAGGGATCAGCGCAGCGAGGTTCCGTCAGCGAAGTAAGCTTGCAAGCATGGAAGCTTCAAGCAAGGTTAGCATCCAGGTAAGGGTGTTTGAACGAACACATGTGAGTGAGAACCGACGCCTTAAATAGCCATCTAGTCCGGCGCTGAGTGATGACAGCTCCAGTCTTAAAGGTGTATGCGCACCTTTCCAAAAGTAAATGGTGGGGCGCATACACTTGTGGAAAGTGTAATTTAGGGTACCAAAGGTACCGGAACATTACAGTTTGGGGTCATTATAATGTTGGAATACTGCCCTGTGGCCTAGTCTCTGAAGGGAAGGGATCATGCTCTGCTTCAATATGTCACAGTACATGTTGGCCTTCATGGTTCCCTCAATAAACTATAGCTCCCCAGTGCCAGACTATGACACTCCCACCACCATGTTTGACTGTCGACAAGACACACTTGTCTTTGTACTCCTCACCTGGTTGCCGCCACACATGCTTGACACCATCTGAACCAAATAAGTTTATCTTGGTCTCATCAGACCACAGAACATGGTTCCAGTAATCCATGTCCTTAGTCTGCTTGTCTTCAGCAAACTGTTTGCAGGCTTTCTTGTGCATCATCTTTAGAAGAGGCTTCCTTCTGGGTCAACAGCCATGCAGACCAATTTGATGTGGTGTGCAGAGTATGGTCTGAGCACTGATAGGCTGACCCCCCACCCCTTCAATCTCTGCAGCAATGCTGGCAGCACTCATACATCTATTTCCCAAAGACAACCTCTGCATCTGACGCTGAGCACATGCACTCAAATCCTTTGGTTGACCATGGCGAGGCCTGTTCTGAGTGGAACCTGTCCTGTTTAACCGCTGTATGGTCTTGGCCATCGTGCTGCAGCTCAGTTTCAGGGTCTTGGCAATCTTCTTATAGCCTAGGCCATCTTTATGTAGAGCAACAATTCTTTTTTTCAGATCCTTTGAGAGTTCTTCTCTATGAGGTGCCATGTTGAACTTCCAGCGACCAGTATGAGAGAGTGAGAGCGATAACACCAAATGTAACACACCTGCTCCCCATTCACACCTTAGGCCTTGTAACACTAACGAGTCACATGACACCGGGGAGGGAAAATGGCTAATTGGGCCCAATTTGGACATTTTCACTTAGGGATGTACTCACATTTGTTGCCAGCAGTTTTGACATCAATGGCTGTGTGTTGAGTTATGTTGAGGGGACAGCAAATATGCACTGTTATACAAACTGTACACTCACTACTTTACACTGTAGCAAAGTGTAATTTCTTCAGTGTTGTCACATGAAAAGATATAATAAAATATTTACAAAAATCTGAGGGGTGTACGCACTTTTGTGAGATACTGTGCATATATATATATATATATATATATATATATATATATATATATATATATATTTACACTCTATAAAGTACAGTATATATTTGTCAGATCAAATTTTAAAAGATGGTGCCTGGGTGATTTTTGTTGGGTTGGTCTGCTGTAAAACTGAGAATTAAATTGCCCATACTAAAGAAAAATTGTGGTAGGGGAGATAGCGGCTTTTTAAACAGACATTCGTTGGCACCTCCCCGAAGAGCAAAAATTGTGTGTAGAGGGTAAAGGCTCGTGCTGGTCTGCACGACAAGGTAATGCAGGCCAGCCACAGAGCCTGGGGGTTTAAATGTGCCACATATACTGAAAAAATATTTCCACACTTCCAAGCAATATTTAAAACAATGGATACACATTTTATTAGTTTTTGTTTACAAAATAATACCAGAGAAAGGGAAAGACATACATATACAGTACAAAGATAGTATATTAATTATATTCATTATACTCCAGGAAGCCCAATAATAGGGGCTGTACAGATAGAAAAGGAGCTGGAACTACGCGTTTCGCAGAGAATGCTTCTTCGGGCTCCAGCAAGTTAAGAACATTAATTTTTCTATAACATTGTTGTATCGTTGATTCTTACTGAATACATATATATAGTCTGTTGACTGGGTATGTGTCTTTCAAAAGAACATAAATGGGGAAGGACTGGGGAGGAAGGGGTAGGGAAAAGAATGGAGGGATAACATTTGAAACCCTGTGAGGATGAGATGAATAATCTCAAAGAAATATGTATATGGCAAAATATAAGTAAGCTTCCAAGGAGATGGTTGACGTATGGTATTCAAAGGATTGGATATACCATGGGGATGTTGATATGAAATGATTAGCCGTCTCTTTAAATAGCGCTGTTTAGGGGTTCCACTGACTGGATACCAGTCTCAGAGACCCTGTCTTGTTCCATCAGCGCAGATAAAGAATCAAAGATTTGCTGGAAAGTTTATCCCCGTGTATCAGCTGGCTGTCATTTGCCAGCTGATACACGGGGATATACTTTCCAGCAAATCTTTGATTCTTTATGATCCGTATACTCTTTCAATCTGCGCTGATGGAACAAGACAGGGTCTCTGAGACTGGTATCCAGTCAGTGGAACCCCTAAACAGCGCTATTTAAAGAGACGGCTAATCATTTCATATCAACATCCCCATGGTATATCCAATCCTTTGAATACCATACGTCAACCATCTCCTTGGAAGCTTACTTATATTTTGCCATATACATATTTCTTTGAGATTATTCATCTCATCCTCACAGGGTTTCAAATGTTATCCCTCCATTCTTTTCCCTACCCCTTCCTCCCCAGTCCTTCCCCAATTATGTTCTTTTGAAAGACACATACCCAGTCAACAGACTATATATATGTATTCAGTAAGAATCAACGATACAACAATGTTATAGAAAAATTAATGTTCTTAACTTGCTGGAGCCCGAAGAAGCATTCTCTGCGAAATGCGTAGTTCCAGCTCCTTTTCTATCTGTACAGCCCCTATTATTGGGCTTCCTGGAGTATAATGAATATAATTAATATACTATCTTTGTACTGTATATGTATGTCTTTCCCTTTCTCTGGTATTATTTTGTAAACAAAAACTAATAAAATTTGTATCCATTGTTTTAAATATTGCTTGGAAGTGTGGAAATATTTTTTCAGTATATGTGGCACATTTAAACCCCCAGGCTCTGTGGCTGGCCTGCATTACCTTGTCGTGCAGACCAGCACGAGCCTTTACCCTCTACACACAATAAATTGCCCATACTTTTACTGATCACAGGTTTTGTTTTAATTGGAAGTAAAGGTAGACAGTTTATTTCACAGTTAATAATACATATGTGTGGATTGGCTTGCCTACCAAAACTTTTGCAGTTCTATTCAGTCAGTTTTTATTCAGACAATCTTTTCAGATGGTGCATCCAAAATCTGAAATTTCTTTTCTCTACTTCAGTATAAACAATGCAGCTTGGTCAAGGAACCACCTAGCCTGGCCCTGGATAGTTAAAGGATAAGTTAATATTTTACAAAAAAATAATAAATGCACATCTCTTTGCAGATAAATGTTTTTTTCAGGAAGTATCAATGGACTGCTCATCAGCGTCAGCCACAATAGCTCACTGTATTTGTAGGCAGAACTCTGTGAATTAATGATGTGGCCCTGTGTGTGGAGCGCCGCACAGCTCAGTTGCTTGTAAGTTGTGACAGCGGGTGCGGGAAAAAGATCCCCTGCCCGCTGCCACAGGGAGGGTGGATCAAGGAGAAGGCAGGAGCTGGAACATGTAACATGTTCCAAAGGTGAACTTGGCCTTTGGGGACTAGCAAGACACTGTGGAGGTCCGCCTTGTGTTCTTCTTTACTAACATCTAGTTTATAAGGCACTGTGCTATTTAAATAACCTGATTGTCCTTCATCCCTCAGTCTGAATCCTGCCATACAAGAGGCTTAAAGAAAGACAGAAAAAAGTCTAAATTCATCTTTGGGACATGTTACATTTTTCACCCATATTTAGGGTGGAACATGTAACATGTTTCAGCTCCTGCCCCCTCTCCCCCTATTCCCCCCTCCCTGTGGCATTGCAACCGTGATCTGCTCATTTTGGGTGCAATGCCTTATAGACTGCAGTGAAAAAAATATTAAATTCCCATTTTTTACCTGCAAAAAGGTGTGCATTTATTATTTTTTTGTAAATACATAGTGAATACAAGATCAATGGTAACTGCAATTGATGACACAATGCATAGAAACCACATTGCTCATGTTCATTTGGTTACAAAACTAACAACCAGTCTCAGGACATAGGTCATGACTTACTTGGCCAGTATCACAATACCAAAATCATGTATTTCATGTAAAAGGCTTATGCAAGGTAGAGGCTTTGACCATAAGCTGAAAAGAGAGCTGAAGTACTTTAGAAGAACTTTGAGCAGTTGTATCTTAAATCCATGCTCTACCTTGATATACGTACAACCCTGATTATATTTGAGTGGTTTACCAACTATTATTCGTAAATTCATGGGAATGCTTAAATACCACTTTGTTGATACATAATATATGTTTTTTCTTTTCATAATTGCAGTAAATTGTTGGCTTACAATGGTGGAAGAGGATGGATGCAAGGTATCCAAGTTTCAAATTTAGATCAGTAAAGCCTATAATAATATGCTTGGCCTATGAACCTTAAAAGTGTATCTAAACCTAAGAACAAAAATGTAAAATCTTGCAGCTTACCAATCCGTAGAATAATGTCTTTGGGTCGCTACACTCCTTTCTCCACTGTATGTATGGAGGAGAAATGTAGCCACCCTTGGACAGCATCATTGTCAATCTGCAGAGAGTGTAATGTTAGATGGACTAGTTGATTTAAATGGACATGTAATGCACAGCCTAATGCCTAAGCCAAGAATCATAGCTGGCTGGTGTGGCCAGACTCGTTAATCCACTAGTTGATGGTAAAAGCTTGAAAGCTGCCTAACATTAGCCCCCTCCCGAACCCTTTGAGGCAGCCTTGTCAGGGTGAGGGCAGTGGAACTTACTGTGCATACCCTTCGACTGTACACGGTACTAGAGCGAGTTCCTGATTTTTCTAGAATCTAAGATATGAGCCACTTAATATTCCTGTTGCCCGTTGACAATTAGGAGGTCTGAGAATAGATGGCTGAGCAAACTTTAGAAGAGGTAGGTGAAAAACATTGGGACTTCTCAGAGAAACAGGAAGTTGGATCCTGAAGGAGACTGGTTTACAGTAATGTGTTCAATGATCCTATAAGGGCCAATAAATCTAGGAGCCATTTTTTGGTAGGGATCTTAAGGGTTACATTTTTTGTGGAAAGCCAGACCTGATCTAATTTGAAGGTATGAACTCTAATTCACCAACCCACCCAACTCTATTTTGAATGGGAACAAAAGGGGTGTCCTTTTCTGGAAGACTGACGTGAAGGACATGCTATCTTGGGTGTTTTTTGCAAGAATGTCTAAACTGTATTGTTGACATCCAGAATATTCATGGAAATGTCAATAAAAGAACAAGACTTGGGATGAGAGCCAACACAAAAGGAAGGAGATAGTCTTGTGGATGAATGATGATTTGGAAGAGAGAAGATTGGGCAAAGGCACGAAGTGAGACATCTTACTAAAGCGAATGACTTTGTGCCCATGGAAGGAAGGTCTACAATTAAGTCAATAACCAAGTGAGTCCAAGGATGCTTAGAAAATGGTAGAGGAAGGAGTAACCTGGAGACTTGGAGTGAGGGTACCTGTACACCCAAGGCTGATCAGGCAGTAGACAGTGGCTAGTAGTGGAATCCTGGAACAGTCCAATGTTAGGGCAAGTAGTAAGCAAGTGTGATCCTAAACAGTTCCAAGTTCAGGGCTGGTAGGAAACAAGCAAAGTCCAGTAGCAATCTGAAGTCAAGTTCTGGTGACAATCCAAAGAGTAATCCAGGAACAAGGCAAACATCAACAACAAGATAATCCAGGATAACAGCAAGTCTGATTGTCTGTTTAGGCAAGGAAACAGACAGGGAACCAGGAAGCTGACGCTACTACAAGTACAAGGTCACTGGCTAATGATATTTAAATAAGGTACCTCCTATGCCAAGGATGAATCCAGCTAGGGGGTGTATGCAGGGCTGTAGATAAGGGGGGTAACACCAGTCTTCTTGTACAGGGCCCAGGCCAGCAGGGGGGCCCATGTAGCAGGGTGAATCAGATGTGGGTAGGGAGGGTGATCAGTGCTGCAGGGGGGCAATTACTGGAACCTATCCCCTGTATGGCTCTCTCTGCAGCATCTAAAAGCTGGCTTTCTCGCCTCTCCCTCCCATTGTCTGCTGCAGAGAGAGCCATACACAGGATTGGTTCCAGTAATTGCCCCGCCACACCAATCACCCTCCCTGTGCACCATATGTTTCCCCCCGCTGCCTGGGCCCCACTTTGTACCCCCCTTAACCTCCAAAGTGCTGTCAGCTTCCCCCCCTCTCCTTGCCACTGGCAGCTGCAAGCACACAACAGGATCCTTCAAGATTGAGAGTGGGTAAGGGTCCAGGAAATATGTCATCTTTACCAGCCTCTTCCTCTCCTGCATGAACACAATGCGTGATTGGTACAGATCACTCACTGTGTTCATTCATAACTAGAACATTGGCTGTATGGGGCTCCATGTCAGGTTGTCTGTATTGGGACCCTTGTCAGGTTGTCTGTATGGGGCCCCGTGTCAGATTGTCTGTATGGGGCCCCATGTCAGATTGTCTGTAAGGGGACCCGTGTCAGGTTGTTTGTATGGGGCTCCATGCTAGGTTGTGTGTCTGAGGCCCCGTGGTTTCTAACAGCAGCCCTGGGTGTATGACCAGACACAATCTCCCCGCAGCTGATGGAAGCTATTAGGAGCCTAAGAAAACTCATAATCTCTCAGCTGATGGGAGTAGGTAGGAGTCTCAGAAGATTTGTTAACCCACAGCTGACAGGAGAATCTAAAAGTCTGCCTAAAAGGAGATGAATTATAGCGCATACTGCGAACCAGGCTTTCTCTCCAACATCAGTGCCTGACCTCAGAAATGCATTTCTGGAAGAATGGTCAAACATTCTCATAGACATATTCCTAAAACTTGTGGACAGCCTTCCCAGAAGCGTTAAAGCTGTTATAGCTGCAAAGGATGGGCCAACTCAAAATCAAACCCTACGGACTAAGATTGGGAGGTCATTAAAGTTATTGTGAGTGCAAAGGCAGGCGTCCCAATACTTTTGGTAATATAGTGTATTTCAGACCTTCATCTAGGACAAGGGTCTGGTATACATGAAGGGAATCCCTGGCTCTTTGTTTAGAAATAAAAGTAAAGCAGCAGAAGTGGTCAATGACCAACCCCCATGCTATTTGTTTGACAATCCTATGTATGTTAGTCTAGAAAACTGCCATTACTGTTTTTTGTTTTGGTTCTTCTTTAGAGTTCAGATTCCAACATTTAAAATGTAGTTGTGTTCCGGCAACCTGACCTGAAATGAACCCAGGTACATTCAGCTGATCCCCACTAGCAAAAACTGGTAAATCTTGTTTGCCTTGGACAGGATCAGTCATTGATTTGTATGATGAGTTTTATTCGTTTCTTCTTTAGCAACATTTGTCTAATCCACTCTTATATGCAGCTTCACCAATGCCTCGTACACACGATCAGATAATCGGACGGAAAAAATCGCTTTAGAATTGATCGCACGATAATCTGATTGTTAGTACACAGCTTTCGACAGCCAATCGCGACATTTCGTCCAACAAAATCTGAAGGGACAAACACGAAAACTTTAGTCGTACGATAGCCTAGTCGTTTAATTAGTACAGCATGCGTCCGCTAAAAATCGATAGACAAAAACCACGCATAGTCAGAAACACGAAAATAACCTGGAAAAAGCCTGGCTGCCATTGTTTTTGTTTTGCACTATCCGATACAAAGCTACGCAACCAGGAAGCTTTTCCAGAATCATATGAAAAAAAATCATACGCTTAGAACGTATTGTTGAATTCAATACTAGTTTAAAGCAACAAAATGCGAACGATAAATCGTCCGATTATCTAATCATGTGTACGAGGCAGAAAAAGGATTGGAACACAATTTCATGCTAAAGGTCTTTAACCGCTTGCTATTAACCTTGATATATGGTGGCAAGGTGGCTCAGCTGCACCAGATCACGTACCTAGCATGTGATCTGACACTTCCGGGTAGGGATGTGTGTAGGTATGTCACCTCATCCCTTTAAACCAGGACACACAGGTTCTGTGGCTGATTAAGGTGGTAATTTAACTCACTTAGTGCCTTATGTGCATTATATTAGCCTCAGAACCTGTGTAATTCATATGTGTCCTGGTTTTAAGGGATGATGTGGCAACCCTAGGTGTGCGAGTGTGCCCCCGGAGACCCAGCCGTCCTGTGATTTAACACAGCAAATGTTAATCAGTGGGCACCGGCCAATTGGTTAATGCCGACACCCGGCGAACGTCTCAAATTTACACAGGACAGGGCTTTGCCTATGATAACAAGGAAGTAATAGATTGTCTTTCGCCGCAAAGCAGGTAATTAAATCTTTTACCTCCCTTAATAAAAGCACCTCACATAGTACACAAAAACACTGGCTAGGCACACATTTAAGCCTTTGATTTCCCTAGATGTTTACCCGCTTCCTAGCCAACACCATTAGTACAGTGACTAGTAAAAAAAGTAAAAAATAAAAATAAATAAATCAATAAAGATTCTAGTATATATCCTATAGTTTGTAGACGCTGTAACTTTTGTGCAAGCCAATTGTAGCACTGCCTCTGTAAGGATCACCAGTTATCCTCTCCAGGGGTCCGCCTGAGTTACTAGCACACAATCATGACAGATTACAATTTCTAAATTCCTCCACTCGGCTCACTCCAATAATCAGTCCAGGGGTATTTGGTTGTTTTGTGGTTTATTATAAATTGGGGATAGGAGGAGGAAATAGTGGGATACTCCAATTTAACTATAGACAATGTTGAGGACTCTTATCTTCTGATACAACCAGGCTGTTGATTCACCCTGCCACTTTTGATGAATTTGGATTGAGTCTCTTTTCCTCAGATGACTCGGTGAACAAACAATTATCTTCAGGACACTCTCCCTAGTATCCTCTTTCTCTTCCTCTGCTGACACCTGTCCAATGACTATCCAACAAACAGGGGTGACTCCCCTCAGGTCAGGTCCCTTGACACAAGTCCCTGTACTCACAATACTGCAGTCCCAGGGTCTTCAGTGTCTCCCCTCTAAGTCAGCTCTCCTGGACCTCAGGGTTCAGATCCTCTCAACTGCTCCTCTGGTCCTCAGAATGACCTTCTGTGACCGCATGACACCTCTACAGAGGAGGAGGCAACCGCATCCCTCCCTCCGGGACTCTGCTCTCCAGCCAAAGACCCCGCATCACATGTGCTTCTGCCTTTTATACAGCATCCCAGAATGCACAGAGGCGACCTGCCCTCTGTTAATCACCAGGAATGTATCAAAAGCCTATGCACCTATTCGTCAGGTTTCTTCCCACTGTCCAACATGCCTCCCTATTGGACCAGCGTGAAACACTCTTCAGACTGAATGAATTGCATACTAAGCACACCAAGCAGACCTCACTAATAGATCCTGCTCCCTGATAGGCAGAAAGCAATAAAGATTTACCTGAAGATCCTCTGGTAAACAGAACTTAAAAACTATACTCTCTCACTAGCTCCTACCTAGGAGGGTGCTACACAATCAATATACACTTATTGGGATTTTTTTTTTTACCAAAAATATGTAGCAGACTACATATTTGCCTAAATTTATCAAGACATTTTTTATTGGATATGTTTTATAGCAGAAAGTAAAAAATATAATTTAAATCATAATTGTCTGTCTTTTTTTGTTTAGAGCGCAAAAAATAAAAACACCCCAGTGGTGATCAAATACCATCAAAAGAAAGTTCTATTTGTGGGAAAAAAGGGCATACATTTTATTTTTAAAATGTCAGTCTGGTGCGCTAAGTGTGAAGGAATATGATTACATAATGTATAATCATAAGTGAGAAAACATGGCAATGCTAACCAGTAGTGTTGAGCGAACACGGACTGTATTATTCGTGTTCGTACCGAATAATTGGATTTTTTGTACCCGAACACGGACACGGACATTTTACTGTATGTTCGGGTAAAAATCCGTGTTCGGTCGTTTTATTTCCGGGTTTTGCATGCTTTGGCGCTCTTTTCATGGCGGGCTTTCAACAGCCAATCAACAATCGTTTAACTGGTGTGCCTTAAGCCATCCCAGCCATGCCTGCAAATGTCTCAGTAGCTGTGATTGGCCGTCTGAAGCATGTGACCAAGTCTTTATAAGTTCGAGGCAGCCGCAGCGGCGTCATTATGCTGCTTAGATTCAGGGACAGAGCACACATCAACGTGCTGGCTGCTGATTAGGGAAAGATAGGCAGGAAAAAAACATTTGTGTCCGGATAGAATTGAGGGACAGGTCGGAGTGTTTAGGCAGGGCGAGTTGTAGGCATTTTAGGGATAGAGTCTGCTGAATTATAGGGTCAGTGTCTTCTACAAACTACAATCGATATTGCTGTGTGGGGGGTGGGGTCTGCACTCAATCCTGATCTACGATCTCTTCTCAATCCTGTTAGGGACAGAGTCTGCTGAATTTTAGGGAAACTGTGTTCTACAAACTACAATCGATATTGCTGTGTGGTGTGGGATTGGAGATAGGCAGGTGTCAGTGATCCACATCCATTTTTCTGTGTGTGAGCTGCAGTGAACACAATCTTTTTGGGCTGCAGTGAACACAATCTTTTTGGGCTGCAGTGAACACAATCTTTTTGGGCTGCAGTGAACACAATCTTTTTGGGCTGCAGTGAAAACAATCTTTTTGGGGTGCAGTGAACAAAATCTTTTTGGGGTGCAGTGAACACAATCCTTTTTGGTGTGCAGTGAACACAATCTTTGTGGGGTGCAGTGAACAAAATCCTTTGTGGGGTGCAGTGAACACAATCTTTTTGGGGTGCAGTGAACAAAATCCTTTTTGGGGTGCAGTGAACAACATCCTTTTTGGGGTGCAGTGAACACAATCTTTTTGGGGTGCAGTGAACAAAATCCTTTGTGGGGTGCAGTGAACACAATCTTTTTGGGGTGCAGTGAACACAATCTTTTTGGGGTGGAGTGAACAACATCCTTTTTGGGGTGCAGTGAACAAAATCCTTTTTGGGGTGCAGTGAACAAAATCATTTTTGGGGTGCAGTGAACACAATCTTTTTGGGGTGCAGTGAACACAATCTTTGTGGGGTGCAGTGAACACAATCTTTTTGGGGTGGAGTGAACAACATCCTTTTTGGGGTGCAGTGAACAACATCCTTTTTGGGGTGCAGTGAACACAATCTTTTTGGGGTGCAGTGAACACAATCTTTGTGGGGTACAGTGAACAGAATCTTTGTGGGGTGCAGTGAACACAATCTTTGGGGGGTACAGTGAACACAATCTTTGTGAGGTGCAGTGAACACAATCTTTGTGGGGTGCAGTGAACACAATCATTGTGGGGTGCAGTGAACTCAATCTTTGTGGGGTACAGTGAACACAATCTCATACTTCTGAAGGTTTGAGGGTGCTGCCTGTTCCATACTCCCCCTACTCCTCATCTAGCCTTTTAGGGGTACAAACAATAGTAATTGGGGCCTAGTGTGGTTGTGTACGTGTGATATACATACACTTTTTTGGGATCATATTTTCTATTCCGCTATTTAATCAAAAACCTTTGGGGATCAGTTAAATTGGGGGATAGTCTGTGTTGGTACGTGTGAGAGAGATCCACCTTTCCAAGTTGTTGGGGTTCATCTCATACTTCTGAAGGTTTGAGGGTGCTGCCTGTTCCATACTCCCCCTACTCCTAGCCTTTTAGGGGTACAAACAATAGTAATTGGGGCCTAGTGTGGTTGTGTACGTGTGATATACATACACTTTTTTGGGATCATATTTTCTATTCCGCTATTTAATCAAAAACCTTTGGGGATCAGTTAAATTGGGGGATAGTCTGTGTTGGTACGTGTGAGAGAGATCCACCTTTCCAAGTTGTTGGGGTTCATCTCATACTTCTGAAGGTTTGAGGGTGCTGCCTGTTCCATACTCCCCCTACTCCTAGCCTTTTAGGGGGACAAACAATAGTAATTGGGGCCTAGTGTGGTTGTGTACGTGTGATATACATACACTTTTTTGGGATCATATTTTCTATTCCGCTATTTAATCAAAAACCTTTGGGGATCAGTTAAATTGGGGGATAGTCTGTGTTGGTACGTGTGAGAGAGATCCACCTTTCCAAGTTGTTGGGGTTCATCTCATACTTCTGAAGGTTTGAGGGTGCTGCCTGTTCCATACTCCCCCCTACTCCTAGCCTTTTAGGGGTACAAACAATAGTAATTGGGGCCTAGTGTGGTTGTGTACGTGTGATATACATACACTTTTTTGGGATCATATTTTCTATTCCGCTATTTAATCAAAAACCTTTGGGGATCAGTTAAATTGGGGGATAGTCTGTGTTGGTACGTGTGAGAGAGATCCACCTTTCCAAGTTGTTGGGGTTCATCTCATACTTCTGAAGGTTTGAGGGTGCTGCCTGTTCCATACTCCCCCTACTCCTAGCCTTTTAGGGGTACAAACAATAGTAATTGGGGCCTAGTGTGGTTGTGTACGTGTGATATACATACACTTTTTTGGGATCATATTTTCTATTCCGCTATTTAATCAAAAACCTTTGGGGATCAGTTAAATTGGGGGATAGTCTGTGTTGGTACGTGTGAGAGAGATCCACCTTTCCAAGTTGTTGGGGTTCATCTCATACTTCTGAAGGTTTGAGGGTGCTGCCTGTTCCATACTCCCCCTACTCCTCATCTAGCCTTTTAGGGGTACAAACAATAGTAATTGGGGCCTAGTGTGGTTGTGTACGTGTGATATACATACACTTTTTTTGGATCATATTTTCTATTCCGCTATTTAATCAAAAACCTTTGGGGATCAGTTAAATTGGGGGATAGTCTGTGTTGGTACGTGTGAGAGAGATCCACCTTTCCAAGTTGTTGGGGTTCATCTCATACTTCTGAAGGTTTGAGGGTGCTGCCTGTTCCATACTCCCCCTACTCCTCATCTAGCCTTTTAGGGGTACAAACAATAGTAATTGGGGCCCAGTGTGGTTGTGTACGTGTGATATACATACACTTTTTTGGGATCATATTTTCTATTCCGCTATTTAATCAAAAACCTTTGGGGATCAGTTAAATTGGGGGATAGTCTGTGTTGGTACGTGTGAGAGAGATCCACCTTTCCAAGTTGTTGGGGTTCATCTCATACTTCTGAAGGTTTGAGGGTGCTGCCTGTTCCATACTCCCCCTACTCCTCATCTAGCCTTTTAGGGGTACAAACAATAGTAATTGGGGCCCAGTGTGGTTGTGTACGTGTGATATACATACACTTTTTTTGGATCATATTTTCTATTCCGCTATTTAATTTAACTGGGCCTCCATGCGAGACCTGTGTGCCTTGTTGCGCTGTTTTGAGTACTCCACCAACATGGCCAGTGGCAATGACGCCGTTCTCAGCTTAACTATCCCACTTCTATGCCTCCTTGAAAAAACAATTCGGGCGATGATGGAAGAGGATGTGGCACAGGATGAGGAGGAGGAGGAGGATGAAGAGGTAACATTTCCAAGGCTTTCAGGGCAGTCATTCGCAAGGGGCTCCGAGGGTGGGTTCCTGCACACGCAAACGCCAGGGACGCAATTGTCCAGCAGGGGCACAGTTCTGGAGGATGAGGAGGATGAGGAGGAGGAGGAGCTGGAGGAGGAGATGGAACCATGTTCACAGCAGGGTGGCACCCAGGCCAGCTCATGGCCATCACTGGTGCGTGGCTGGGGGGATACAGAGGACACGGACGATACACCTCCCACAGAGGACAGCCTTTCGTTGCCTCTGGGCAGCCTGGCACACATGAGCGATTACATGCTGCAGTGTCTCCACAACGACCGCCGAGTTGCCCACATTCTAACTTGTGCTGATTACTGGGTGGCCACGCTGCTGGATCCCCGTTACAAGGACAACGTACCGTCCTTAATTCACTCACTGGAGCGCGATCGCAAGATGCGCGAGTACAAGCGCACGCTGGTAGACGCCATGCTGCTGGCATTCCCATCTGACAGCGGGGCCACAGTGGAAGCACAAGGCAGAGGAGGAGGAGGTCGCCAACGCAACCAGGGCACCGCCAGCACCTCAGAAGGCAGGGTTAGCATGGCCGAAATGTGGAAAAGCTTTGTCAGCACGCCACAACAAACAGCAGCACCAGCAGCTCAGATGGAACGTCTTAGCAGGAGGCAGCATTTTACCAACATGGTGGAGCAGTATGTGTGCACACGCCTACATGTAGTGAATGACGGGTCTGCCCCCTTCAACTTCTGGGTCTCCAAATTGGGCACATGGCTTGAGCTTGCCCTTTACGCCTTGGAGGTGCTGGCGTGCCCTGCAGCCAGTGTATTATCTGAACGGGTATTTAGCACGGCTGGGGGCGTTATAACAGACAAGCGCAGCCGCCTGTCCAGAGACAATGTGGACAAGCTCACGTTCATTAAAATGAACCAGGCATGGATCCCACGGGACTTTTCCGTACCTTATGCAGAATAGCAATGGATACCGACCTTACCCACCCATTGTTCCATTTTTGCTCTTTCTCACTCTTTTGGGGTGTACCCTCATTTAAAATTTTTGAAAAGAAGCAGTGTTGGCTACCTCGTCCTCCTCCTCAGGGCCAGATTAATGTAGGGGCTATTGGAGCTGCAGCTCCAGGCCCCTACCTTTTATATAGGCCCCGGGTTGGCCATATTCACTGTTACCGCTCTTCTGTCACTTGTAAACACAGAAGTCTGGCTTCTATGCTCGCTTCCCCAGGCAGCACCCTCAGAACCTCCCCACACAGCGTGAAGGCCGGACAAGGAGGGACAGTTGGCGATGCATGGATGTGTTTATGGGCTTCAGAGACAGCATCCCATGTTGAATTAGGCATGCATGGCTGCACCCTTCCTCCTCTGGGTGCATGGCAAGGCACGGCCCTTAAGGCCCTTCAAAATCCTCAGCACCAAGCCCATGATGCTGTTAATCCGGCCCTGGTCCTCCTCCACCGCCGCTTCCACCTACACCGCCCATAGGTGTGCGCAGCCTATTGCATTAAGGTGTGCACCCCAAAGTTGAAATACACATGCATGTGTTTGCCAGCAGGGAGAGTAATGTATCGGGGCCATGTACCTGTAGGCAAGGAGAAATAGAGCAGAGCAGGTCCCAGGGAGATCTTTCCCATCTCCTCACTGGCAATGCTATGTGCCCTAGGTGATTAGGGTGTGCCCAGGCACACCCAGCACACCCTGTGCGCACGCCTATGTCACCGCCACATCCACCACCACCTCAACCTCCCTCCTACTCCATATGGGCCTCGTCCTTCAGAGATGAAGAAGAACATTGTTTTATTTTTCTGTTTTTTTTTTGTTGTTTTAAGTTATTTCCCTATCCACATTTGTTTGCAGAGCACTTGCCATGCTCTTAATTACGTTTTGCTGCCATTTGCAGCACTCTAGCCCTTTCCTTTGGTGTTTTAGAGCCATTTTAGTGCCTTAAAGTTCGGGTCCCCATTGACTTCAATGGGGTTCGGTGTCCGGGAAAAGTTCGGTAAAAGTCCGGGACACGGACCCGGACTTTTTTTTAAAGTTCGGCCGAACCCGTCGAACACGGACATCTAGGTGTTCGCTCAACCCTACTAACCAGCAATCCAACATATGTGTCCAAAACACAAAATGGTTACAAAAATTTCAAAAATGTGACAATGGAAACATTGACCACCACAATGAAGTGTAAACAATACTAAAAGTCCATATGTGAAAGATGAAGAGACCATTCCAAAAGCGAATACGGGACTATGTTTATGAGGTGAGCACAGGGAAAATGGAGTCGGCCATTAGTCGACACATTAGCCTCTATCACAATTTCAATTTGGATTGTATGAGCTTCTTTGCCCTTGAGCATATCAGTGAATCACCAAGAGGGGGTGACATAGACAGGAGACTTTTACAATTGGAAACACAATGGATCTTTCTTTTGGATGCCACGAGATCACCTGGTCTCAATGAATACATAAGTTACAAATGTTTTTTATAGACTTTGTGACTTATCATTATGATTTTACTTCATTTGCTTTTTGTTGGGGTTCGGTTGTTTTTCGTTTTCTGTTTTTCTGTATCCATCCAATTCAGTTAATACCCTGTCTATGTCACCCATGGGATTATGTATAGTAATCTTGCCGGCCTAAGGGCATCAGTTTCTATATCAATGTGCTCTTTACTACTAAACTTATGTAATCACCCATCAAATTTGGTCTCCCATATCAGGGCTTTGTATTGAGTAAAGGGAAGTGATAGAAAATTAAAGTGAAGGATCTAAATCGCATTATTACAAAAAATGGGAAAATTATAGATCATTTTTCAAATAATGAGTTTGCCCCATTTAAGTCAGGGGGGTCTAATGCTCCTTATAGAAGTAATTTAGAATAGACTATTTGTGATTTCCACCATTAATCTGGATATGAGGGTGTAAGTTAGAATAGGAAGACCTATAGCCAAACCTCTATCTATTTAGAGGGACTATTTTTCCTCTCTCCTTTGAAATATGGCTAATTAGAGGATATTTTTGTCGGGCGTATGTTTGGGAGGAGTAGACTTATTTTTACACAATAGGGAGGTCTAGGATTAGGGCTATCTTAATTGTATTCCTTTTTCTTTGCGAACCGCATAATGACATTTCCTTTAGTATGAAGTAAGTTATGTGCTTTGAGGTATATGTGAGGGCTCTTATTCAGCAACAAGACAAGACGGCATATTCTCTTTTCCCTCCTTCCCCCCTTTTCTTCTCTTTTCTTCTTCCCCCTCCCCGTCTAATTCTGGCATATGTACTGTATATGTACCAAATTTAGGCAATTTCACATTTTGGCCACAAGGGAGCGCTGGTAGATGGCATCTTTTTTGTCCCCCTATGTGAAATACTGGTACTTCTTGTGCTGGGGGTATGTATGGGCGATTCAGTATCTCCCTGAGGAATGAGGCAATGACTTGTTGGTGGCTTTAATGGGTCCCCTATGCTCCTATTCTACTTGTGGTAGAATAACAGCCGGAGATGTCAGCAATTAGCATGGAAAGTGTATGACAGCTGGAGCGGCTGCCGTTTCGGCGCCCCTCCAGCTATTTAAACAGCCCCGAAGTCTGCAATCACAGCAAGGCTGCTGTGAGAGCAGACTGAACGGGCTAAAGGTGAGTGCAGCAGTATGTAGGAGATATTTTCTCTCATGGTAAATATCAAGAGGAGAAGGGATCTCCTATTTGGGCAGCAATAGTAATTTTACGATGTGTAATTTTGCCCCATAGATCTTCCTTGTATCTATATTCTAAGGCTCATCTGTGCATTCCAAGTTAGCTGGGTTGTCTCATTCATATATTAACCTAGCCCACTGCAGCAGTCCCATAATCCTTAGACACCTTGTAAAGGTAGGTTTTCTCTTTTATATCTGTTTAATGCACAGTGTCTTACGAGTCTCTTTCTGTCATTCAACTGTTGCCCAGTTATACTGTTGGTAGCTGTTTATGTAATATCAGTTCAACATAAAGCCTTTTCTAACTTTCTAGGGATATCTTTGGAGGGCAAAGTATTATTTAGTATATGAGGGGATTTGGTGTTAGTGGGTGGCTTCTGTGATCAAAAAGCTCTTGTCCTTTTCCATGCCTCCTTCTGGACTTTGATGGATAGATATCCTCCTGAAAGTCTGGGCAGTGTCTACCGGTTTCTGTGGAAATCTGATCCTCTGTATGGACAATCTAGTCTTCAAACGCTTCTAGGCAGTTGGTTTGCCTTTATATATGAGGGACCATCTTTGATTTGTGAGTATAAAGACATACCTAGCCATAGTGGATTAATGTATGATCGATTTGGTCATGTTTAAAGTGTATCATATGATTATACCTCCTTAATATATTGTACAATTAGATACATTTTTTCAAAACAAAAAAGTTTAGAGTAATGAATAATTAATATTTTTTATATTGTACTTTTATCATTTTTCTCTTTTTGTATGTCAGTATAAACAACACTGTGAATATTGTGAATCCTCTACACCTACCCTTCCCTGAAGAAGCCGAATAGGCGAAATGCATTGGATACCCCTACCTCACACCACTTTAGGACATTCCTATATGTACTTATGTGGGGCTGGGTGTGGGTAAGGTGTAATTTAGAGGTCCACATATGTTTTTAGATATATGTTGGTGGTTGTATAACTGTACCTTTGGTGTGCAGAATTTTATAATATGTATTTTCAATAAAAGGTTTTCTTTATATCTATTCTGTTTGAATTTTTTGTCTCTCAGGGTGGGAGAATCAGCACCGATATAGCCCCCTTTTCTAGCCTATATACCCTTTTCTGTTATATATATACTTATATATATATATTTTTAGCAGAGACCCTATGGAATAAAATTAAATATAATTAAATTTATGTCACACAGTATTTGCGCAGCTTTTTTTTTTAAACGCAATTTTTTTCGTGAAAAAAATACATTTAAGGCCCTTTTCACACTTGTGCGCCCTAAAAGTCTTGCCATTTTGCCGCGATTTGTACGCAACTTTGATGCGATTTTGACTGGACTTGAAGCAATACCTGTGTAATCTTGAGGTCTATGGACCTCAAAACGCATCAAAGTCAGACTAAAGTAGTGCAGGGACTACTTTAAAGTCATTGTGACTTGAAGTCGAACAGATATGAACAGTGCTCATTGGAAATTATGGAGTACGATTTGTCATGCAACTTTTCAGTCCCACGTCGCACAAGTGTGAAAGCAGCCTTAATGAATTAAAAAAAAAAACCAATATATACACCCCAATGTTTTTGTATTATATGAAAGATGATGTTACGCTGAGTAAATAGATACCTAACATGTCATGCTTAAAACTTGCAAATGCTTGTGGAATAACGACTAACATTAAAAATCTTCATAAGCGGTGTTTCAAGTGGTGCCCCCATCCGCTGCTTCTGAAAGCGTTCCAGCAGCTCAGGACACTTTCAAGAGAAAGCCAGCTTCCGGCTGAAAAACAAAACAAAACCGGGGTTGTGGCTGATATCTTCATGGGGGTGACCATGGGCACAAAGTTTGCACCGTCTATGGCCAACCTGTTTATGGCTAAGTGGGAAGAGGAGGTCATATATGGCGAACCAATACTGGAACTAATATTCTGGAAGCACTATATTGATGATGTCCTCCTCCTGTGGAAAGGAAGTAAAGAATCTTTAGATCATTTAATCTCCTGTCTCAATTCCAACGATAGGGGGATCATTCTGCAATACAAAGCTAGCAATGTGGAAGCACATTTTCTAGACCTGAGGATCAGGATCCAACAGAATAAGATAATAACTTCTACCTATTTAAAGGAGACCAACCGTAATGGGTTTATTGGCACCAACAGTTGCCATCATAAAGCCTGGCTAAGAGCCAGTTTAGGCGTATCAGGAGAAATTGTTCCTTCCTGCAGGATTATTTAGGGGAGGTTAACATGCTGAAAGAGAGATTTGTTGCTAAGGGTTATAACCCCGAGGAGTTGGATATTACTATACATGAGATTGGCAATATGGATAGGGAACTAATTTTAAATCCAACAGCCTGATCCCAAGGAGAGAGTCAATTAGTAGTACAATCCTCCACATTTATCCCACGTTTCTCATTTTTTTACCATTTATTCCACCCAACATTATTTTATCAAAAATCTCTAGTCCAAACATTGGGACATCATGAAAAGTGATAGAATCCTAGGCCCCCTTTTGCCTGAGGTCTATGAAGTCCTATGATATTAAATCTTTTGTAACTTGTTCCTCCAAGAATGTAGTATGCTTGGTTACTTGCCCGTGCGGTCTACATTATGTTGGCAGCACAGTACGAACTTTTCAAGTAAGAATGTAAGAACACATTGCGAATATTCGCAAGGGCTTCCTCAAGCACAGTTTATCAAAGCATTATGATCAATGTCATGGTAGAAACCCAAAGGGTACGTCTTTCATGATTATTGACAAGTTTAAACCCCACTGGAGGGGAAGCCATACCAGGAGGGAAATCTCTAGGCTAGAAACAAAGTGGATATACTTGTTAAAAAAAAACTATCACCCTTTGGGCTTAACATTGAGTGGGACGTTAATGCATTCATAAATAACAGTTAGATCCACAGGGGTTATCTTTTACATCAATACATCCCTATATCATTACTATTTTTCATTTTTCATTTTCCTTTATTTTTCTATATCTGGGTGCATACGTTTAAGATACATACTTTTTACATACATTTTACATTTAGGTATTTGCAATGATTACCAGATCAATCTTTTGGTTCAAGTAGGATTTTTGAGCATTCTACTATGTTTTTATATTTTTGTATGTTTTATGGATATCTGTGTTTTTTTAATATTTAGTGATCTGTGAATTTATGTATGTGACATCATTGACCATTGGGTGTCGCTATAGTTTGACGTCCGTACCTGACGATTTTAATATCTTCACCTTTTTACAATTTGGCCATCAACCCTAATTATTTACTTATTTTTATCTTATTATATTGACTTAGCAAGCAATTTTATCCGGCTATTGTATGGATCGTGCATGGATGGATTTTTTGATTCCGACCCATGTGGTCCCTGGAGTGTACGTTTTTGTTTTTAACTCACTTCCGGGTCTGGCATCTGTTGGTTCAAACTGCCTCTATTGTGGAACACATGATAGGGCTTACAGCCACTTGCGCTTTCTGAAGCGGCCAGCCATGTTTGGTCTTACTCTTGGAACGCAGGATACGGGAGGTTGATTGAGTTCCGGCCCTGTTAGTATAAATTAGACTTGGTGCGCACGTAGGGCCACGTCCCCTGATGACGTCTATGTGACGAAACGCCATTGGGAGGAGCAAGCTCTGCATAGTTGTTGTATGTCTGGAGGTCGGCCATTTTGTTGGTTGGAAACAACATTTGTATACTGCATAACAGGCGTGTTTTACCAGTCTTCTGGTGAGCATATTTTACTTCTTTAATAAAATTGGAAAGAATTGACTACATTATGAGCCTCTTCCTTTGATTCTTCCCTGATCTGCATGTATCATACAGTGGATGTTCGTGAGGATCTGGATGTAAGGATCTGGATGTAAGGATCAAACCGGGTTTCTAGGCTGAGTGATCCTTTAAATCACCCACTGCGCTGTTAACCATTGTGGAAGTAATGGTCTATCCCATGTGGTAAGAGTCAGTGTGTCTGGTGATGGTGGAGGATCGTGCTCACATCTTGTAACTACTACACCTGGGTGGAAGATTCAGTCTCAACTACTATAGGACTTTTCTATTTTTATAGCGCTGCATGTGTGTTTATAGGGCATATACAGCTTGGATAAGGGCTTAAATTTGCTGTCCTCAACATGCAGCCTTTTAATGTCTAAACCGCTGGCAACAAAAGTGAGTATACTTCTAATTTAAAAAATGTCCAATTTGGGCCTAATTAGCCATTTTTCCTCCCCAATGTCATGTGACTCGTTAGTGTTACAAGGTCTCAGGTGTGAATGGGAAGGAGTTGTGTTAAATTTGGTGTTATCCCTCTCACTCTCTCATACTGGTTACTGGAAGTTCAACATGGCACCTCATGGCAAAGAACTCTCTGAAGATCTGAAAAAAAGAATTGTTGCTCTACATAAAGATGGCCTAGGCTATAGGAAGATTGCCAAGACCCTGAAACTGAGCTGCAGCACAATGGCCAAGATCATACAGCAGTTTAACAGGACAGGTTACACTCAGAACAGGCAGGACCAAAGTACACCCCTAAGTGAAAATGTCCAAATTGGGCCAAATTAGCCATTTTCCCTCCCCGGTGTTAGTGTTACAAGGTCTCAGGTGTGAATGGGGAGCAGGGGTGTTAAATTTGGTGTTATCGCTCTCACGCTCTCATATTGGTCACTGGAAGTTTAACATGGCACCTCATGGCAAAGAACTCTCAGAGGATCTGAAAAAAAGAATGGTTGCTCTACACAAAGATGCGAAAGATTTAGGTTCCCCTAAATTGGGACTTTTTGGGCACAAATAATTGGAAAGATAGGTGGATCATATAGATAAAGAAGTTTTTTTATTAAATACAAATAGAAATCAAAATTTAAGAACAGTGTGCAAGCAAAAAACAAACAGAGAGGATATAACTTATAGTGCTCGAACATAACCCGACATGTTTCGGAGCTAGGGGTACTTGCTCCTTCTTCAGGGGAGTTCAAGCAGTACTCTGGTGGTATAAAAATGAATGTGTAAGAAAAGCCAATATTTGTAAAAGATTCTTACATAATATGAGGTGACTAAAAAAGTTCACATAATATATAGCATAGATAATGAGTACTTACAGGGTTATACCGTAACTGAGTTTAAAAGAGGCCTGCACAGAAGTTAAAAACAACTGGTGATACAGATTGGTCTGGCAAACATGTGTAGCAGTATGGGTTGTAGATTGATGTTAATATTTAGAGAGAAGAGACACAGCTGTTAAATCACGGACGTGACCGACAGTCAAACTGGGCATCTGGAGTCCTCAAACAAAGGGGGGAAGCCAGGTACAATTTCTTGAAAGGAATATAGGTACAGCCGGTCTGAAAGATAGGCAGACAACAACTGATTAGAAAGCGGTTTAAGCATATCGAAGAGATTATGCAAAAACGGTATGTATTTAGGGGACAAAGTATATTTAAAGGTAATGTCAGGGGAAACAAATGCCCGTATCAGGGAGTACAGGGTGTCATAAAATAAAAAATAATAGCAAAAAACAATTAGATGGATAGATATCATCCTTTGAAGATTTGGGGCAAGGGGAATGCACATACCTTGATAATGACACAGGTTGTAATGAGATAAAAACGTCCTCTCCACACTGCAGCCAGCAACCAAGACGCTGGCTGAGTGCTAGGAGAGGTGCCCTAATATATGCAGGCTAATTGGTTGAAATGTAATTCAGCTGGCTTCACAGGACTTCCTGAAACCCAGATACCGAGCCCGCCCCCATGCGTCACGCGTCGGCGTGACGAGGTATAGAAACGATTAAGCTGGCTTCGCAAGGAGGGCTCCCTGGAGCGCAGATGCCAGGTACGCCCCCACACGTCACGCGCTGGCGTGACAAGGTGTGGGCGGAGCCGGCACCTGCGTTCCACCGGCACGGAGATCGCAACCGGAAGTGGAAGGAAACCACCACGGCTGCTTGTTGGTCACCACTGGACCGTGCAGAGACCAGGGTAGTTGAAAACAGGACCAAAGAGACACACCGCAGGCTGCGGTGTGTGTCTCACCGTGCCGGGATGCACAGAGAGAAAAGAAGAACACAGTCCGGAATAAAAACATGCTGGAACTATATAGATATAAATGAAGAAAATATTGATGCTTTTAAATACTAAATATCAAAGCTAGCTACATGTTGCCAGATTTGGAATCGATCACCAGGTGTGATTAACATGTTAGTCACTGGTAGTGGGCAGCCATATATTCACAACAAATAATCGACAGAACAGAGGCAAGGAAGAGAGAACAGCATATTATAATACAAAAGTTATAATACAAAAAATGACAATTGATGTATAGGTATACAAAAAAAAGTTTTATGATAGAACAGACTAGAACACAAAAAGAGAAAAGAAATTGTATATAATAATACTTCAATGAATAGAATTGTATATAGTAAATTATGCAAAACTAAACCAACAGGAAAATGAAGAAAAAAATGGTGCCTGCAAAGGATATAACAGGCATGAGGCAAAAGAGACAAAAGAGGCATCAAGTGAGGACAAAGATATAATTAATTCAAAGATAGGAAAGAATAATTTAATTTAAAAAATAGCATATGTAGTACATATGGAAAATGCCAAAACATCAAGTTTCCATCCCTCCAGAATTGAAACCTTCAAGGTATGGTTTAAATGATAAGGTCCCATTTAGTCCTGGTGGTTCGGTGGCCTTTAGGAGATAAATCCACCTGAGCTCAAGCTGGAGGAGGGACTTATTCCAGTCCCCTCCTCTAGGGCCCGGGTGGATTCGATCTAGGATAAGAAACTTGACTTTAGGCATCTTGCCTGCATGTACCGTGGCCACATGTCTGCCCAAAGGTAGATCAGGGTCTGATTTACGCATGCTCAGGATATGGCGATAAGCACGTCGCCAAAATTCTTGTTTGGTTTTGCCAATGTAAAAACATTGGCAAGTACAGAGCAAGAGATAGATTACGCCTATCGTCCGGCAATTCGCAAAATGTTTTGCTTGGTGAATATTGCCATTGGGAAGTACAGGGCATTTTTGTGTAAGCATGTAGCCACAATAACTACAACTGCCACATATGTAAGTCCCCTTATATTTGCAGCAAGTGGACGATGAGGTGTCAATGAATTCACTACGCACAATTTTGTCTCTTAAGGCAGGAGCCCTTTTGAAGACAAAATTGGGGGAATCAGACACATACTGGCCAAGGACCGGATCAGAAGACAAAAGATGCCAGTGCCTGGACACAATGCGTCTTATTTTATGGTGTTGCTGCATATAGGGGGTGATAATCCTGAGGGTGTCCTTAGTGTCAGATGTATTGACTATTTTTGGAGCCAGTAATTTATCCCTATCACTTGACAACGCTCTCCGGTAGGCTTGTTTGAGGGATTTATTTGAGTAACCTCTATGTTGGAGTCGTTTTTGAAGTCCATTGGCTGCCTCTTGAAAAGTTTTCAGAGTGGAACAATTACGTCTGAGTCTCAGGTACTGGCTGGTGGGAATGGACCGAAGTAAGGGAGTGGGATGAAAGCTAGACCCATGCAAGATGGTGTTTCCTGCTGTGGGCTTGCGAAAAAGGTTACTCTGAAGGGTCCCATTGTCACTGCGTGTGATTTCAATATCCAAGAAGGTAATACGCTGAGAATCAAAATTCATGGTAAATGAGAGATTGAAATCGTTTTTGTTTATGTGGGCCAAACAAGCTTCAAGAGATTCCCTAGGGCCATCCCAAATGAGGAACACATCGTCGATGTATCGCGTCCAAAAAATAATGTGGTCGGTATACACCGACAATGTGTCATCGGTCAAAAAGAATTGCTCCCACTCCCCCAGGTACAGGTTAGCGTAGGACGGAGCACAGCATGTGCCCATCGCTACTCCCTGTACCTGGAGGTAGTGGGACCCATTAAAAGTAAACACATTGTGAGTAAGGATATACAGTAACAGGTCCAAAATAAATTCACCATAGCCATCGAGTAAATTTTGGCAGGACATGATATGTTTGACAGCTGCAATTCCCCTGGAGTGGGGAATTGAGCTGTAGAGGGCCTCAACGTCGATGGTTACCAAAGACGCAGTAGGAGGGACCCACAAATTCTCAATTTTATTTAAAAAATGAATAGTGTCCTTAGTAAATGAAGGTAGCCTATGAACTAGGGGCTGGAGATAGGCATCCACAAGTTTGCTTGCGTTATCCGTCAATGCCCCACATCCCGAGATGATGGGTCTTCCAGGTGGATCTGTAGTGCTTTTGTGCACTTTGGGAAGCCCATAAAAAGTCGGGGTGATGGGGAATTTGGTACGGATATAGTCCCATATTTGCTTGGTAAAGACATTATTTAAGTAGGCTGTATCGACTAGCTGGTAAAACTCCAAGTTATATTTGGCAACTATATCAGGAGTGATGCGCCTATACCAATCGGTATTTTTTAAGATGTTATTACACATACGTATATAATGAAAATTGTCCATTATCACGATGTTGCCACCTTTGTCAGCCTGCTTGATGGTAATAAGTTTATTGGTGGCTAATTTATTTATTGCCTCTCTTTGAACTTGAGAGATATTGGATTGGGACATAGAGCGTGAATTCAACTTTTCAATATCATTGGATACAACTTTAAGGAATGCGTTGATGTTTGCATTCTGGATTGCAGGGTAGGCATCTGATTTCTTACGAAGATCAGTGCCTGCTATCTTTTGCTGTTCTAATGGTTCAGAGGAGATGCCCGCAAGTAGGGAAGTAAGGTCAACGCGATCTATAAGATCTTCGTTCTCCTCAAGTAGAGAAATCAAAGTCTCTAAAGCTGGGTCGTGTTTGTCCAATTTCTTGTTATCCTTATGATAGATATATTTGAAGTTGAGTTTTCGGGCAAACAGGTGAAGGTCTTTGATGAAATCAAATTTTTTAATGTTGGATGTTGGGCAAAAATTTAGGCCCTTTTGTAAAATAGATAGTTCCGCATCCGATAGCTTGTATTGGGATAAATTAATAATGGAAAAATCCATAGTATCCTGTGCCGAAGTATGGGGCACAGGATCAATTAAGTGGGGGGAGGGAGTGACGATAGTGCTGGTGTGAGTTGTAGGGCTCGTGAATGAACAAGATCTAAAAAACTTTGATCCTGTAAATCGGTGATTGAAGAATGGTGTGTGGGTAGGTTGGCAGGATTGGTGGAGGGTGGTGCTAGACGTGAAGTGGGTGTGCTGGGAGGTGGGAAATCAGTGGATGGTGGAAAGAGGGAGAGCCCGTCTTTATGTTGTGGTTTAACATTCGACTTTTTGGATTTTTGATCCATTCCAGGGTCATTATGATGTGGACGCTTAGTGCGTTCCATTTGTGTTTTATGTGGTTTGGTGATGGGGGGTAGCTTCACAGGATATTGAACTGTAGATGATGCGGTATCTTTCATAGGTGGGCGGACATTGGGCCTATTGCCAGTCCAATGATAGGCTTTACCTTGTTGAAAGATGCTTCTGTCTTTATTTAGAATTTTTTGTTTTTTAATTAACGTGTTCTTATTGAAAACATCAAGTTGCTCTTTCAATTTAATTTCTCGATGGGGGAATGTAGTATGGGTCTTAAATTTTTTAAGCCTTGTACATGTGGAAGCTATATCAATATCTAATTTTGTGGCTCTCACTGTATATTCCTCGATAAAGAGGTTCATAAGGACCCCAGAACACTGTTGTAAAGCTTGTTCCCATTTGTTTTTAAATGAGGAGGTTAAATCCTCAAGTATAGGAAACACCTGGGGTCTGAGCCCATAGGGACTGATATTTTCTCTGATGTGTTCCTGGAAAGACCTAATATTCCAAAAAAGCGTAGATTTTCGTTCCAGCATTTTAGAAAGCTGGAAGAAAAGAGATGAAAGCTCTGTCTCTATGAATTCCTTATTCTCGAATTCCTGTTGATATTGTTCCATAAGGTTGTTCCACTCATCACCGATGAAGCCTGACAGCGTGCTGTCTTGCGTCATTGTGACGGCCAGTGACAACGTGCCAAAGAAAAGAAAAAAGTTTTTTAGATAATTATTTATTCGATTATGTTATATCATTAAACTAGATTTTTAGTTTTTTTTGGGAAAACCCAGGATAAAAACCAAATAGAGGAAAAAACCGAAAAAGCAATAGGTCTAAAATAGGCTGCGGGGGCGGTATCTACTACCTAGAAAAATGCGGAGAATGTGCTAAAGACCTAGAGCCTGATGTGCCAACATCCCTAATACATATGCGAAAGATTTAGGTTCCCCTAAATTGGGACTTTTTGGGCACAAATAATTGGAAAGATAGGTGGATCATATAGATAAAGAAGTTTTTTTATTAAATACAAATAGAAATCAAAATTTAAGAACAGTGTGCAAGCAAAAAACAAACAGAGAGGATATAACTTATAGTGCTCGAACATAACCCGACATGTTTCGGAGCTAGGGGTACTTGCTCCTTCTTCAGGGGAGTTCAAGCAGTACTCTGGTGGTATAAAAATGAATGTGTAAGAAAAGCCAATATTTGTAAAAGATTCTTACATAATATGAGGTGACTAAAAAAGTTCACATAATATATAGCATAGATAATGAGTACTTACAGGGTTATACCGTAACTGAGTTTAAAAGAGGCCTGCACAGAAGTTAAAAACAACTGGTGATACAGATTGGTCTGGCAAACATGTGTAGCAGTATGGGTTGTAGATTGATGTTAATATTTAGAGAGAAGAGACACAGCTGTTAAATCACGGACGTGACCGACAGTCAAACTGGGCATCTGGAGTCCTCAAACAAAGGGGGGAAGCCAGGTACAATTTCTTGAAAGGAATATAGGTACAGCCGGTCTGAAAGATAGGCAGACAACAACTGATTAGAAAGCGGTTTAAGCATATCGAAGAGATTATGCAAAAAACGGTATGTATTTAGGGGACAAAGTATATTTAAAGGTAATGTCAGGGGAAACAAATGCCCGTATCAGGGAGTACAGGGTGTCATAAAATAAAAAATAATAGCAAAAAACAATTAGATGGATAGATATCATCCTTTGAAGATTTGGGGCAAGGGGAATGCACATACCTTGATAATGACACAGGTTGTAATGAGATAAAAACGTCCTCTCCACACTGCAGCCAGCAACCAAGACGCTGGCTGAGTGCTAGGAGAGGTGCCCTAATATATGCAGGCTAATTGGTTGAAATGTAATTCAGCTGGCTTCACAGGACTTCCTGAAACCCAGATACCGAGCCCGCCCCCATGCGTCACGCGTCGGCGTGACGAGGTATAGAAACGATTAAGCTGGCTTCGCAAGGAGGGCTCCCTGGAGCGCAGATGCCAGGTACGCCCCCACACGTCACGCGCTGGCGTGACAAGGTGTGGGCGGAGCCGGCACCTGCGTTCCACCGGCACGGAGATCGCAACCGGAAGTGGAAGGAAACCACCACGGCTGCTTGTTGGTCACCACTGGACCGTGCAGAGACCAGGGTAGTTGAAAACAGGACCAAAGAGACACACCGCAGGCTGCGGTGTGTGTCTCACTGTGCCGGGATGCACAGAGAGAAAAGAAGAACACAGTCCGGAATAAAAACATGCTGGAACTATATAGATATAAATGAAGAAAATATTGATGCTTTTAAATACTAAATATCAAAGCTAGCTACATGTTGCCAGATTTGGAATCGATCACCAGGTGTGATTAACATGTTAGTCACTGGTAGTGGGCAGCCATATATTCACAACAAATAATCGACAGAACAGAGGCAAGGAAGAGAGAACAGCATATTATAATACAAAAGTTATAATACAAAAAATGACAATTGATGTATAGGTATACAAAAAAAAGTTTTATGATAGAACAGACTAGAACACAAAAAGAGAAAAGAAATTGTATATAATAATACTTCAATGAATAGAATTGTATATAGTAAATTATGCAAAACTAAACCAACAGGAAAATGAAGAAAAAAATGGTGCCTGCAAAGGATATAACAGGCATGAGGCAAAAGAGACAAAAGAGGCATCAAGTGAGGACAAAGATATAATTAATTCAAAGATAGGAAAGAATAATTTAATTTAAAAAATAGCATATGTAGTACATATGGAAAATGCCAAAACATCAAGTTTCCATCCCTCCAGAATTGAAACCTTCAAGGTATGGTTTAAATGATAAGGTCCCATTTAGTCCTGGTGGTTCGGTGGCCTTTAGGAGATAAATCCACCTGAGCTCAAGCTGGAGGAGGGACTTATTCCAGTCCCCTCCTCTAGGGCCCGGGTGGATTCGATCTAGGATAAGAAACTTGACTTTAGGCATCTTGCCTGCATGTACCGTGGCCACATGTCTGCCCAAAGGTAGATCAGGGTCTGATTTACGCATGCTCAGGATATGGCGATAAGCACGTCGCCAAAATTCTTGTTTGGTTTTGCCAATGTAAAAACATTGGCAAGTACAGAGCAAGAGATAGATTACGCCTATCGTCCGGCAATTCGCAAAATGTTTTGCTTGGTGAATATTGCCATTGGGAAGTACAGGGCATTTTTGTGTAAGCATGTAGCCACAATAACTACAACTGCCACATATGTAAGTCCCCTTATATTTGCAGCAAGTGGACGATGAGGTGTCAATGAATTCACTACGCACAATTTTGTCTCTTAAGGCAGGAGCCCTTTTGAAGACAAAATTGGGGGAATCAGACACATACTGGCCAAGGACTGGATCAGAAGACAAAAGATGCCAGTGCCTGGACACAATGCGTCTTATTTTATGGTGTTGCTGCATATAGGGGGTGATAATCCTGAGGGTGTCCTTAGTGTCAGATGTATTGACTATTTTTGGAGCCAGTAATTTATCCCTATCACTTGACAACGCTCTCCGGTAGGCTTGTTTGAGGGATTTATTTGAGTAACCTCTATGTTGGAGTCGTTTTTGAAGTCCATTGGCTGCCTCTTGAAAAGTTTTCAGAGTGGAACAATTACGTCTGAGTCTCAGACTTTTCAAGAGGCAGCCAATGGACTTCAAAAACGACTCCAACATAGAGGTTACTCAAATAAATCCCTCAAACAAGCCTACCGGAGAGCGTTGTCAAGTGATAGGGATAAATTACTGGCTCCAAAAATAGTCAATACATCTGACACTAAGGACACCCTCAGGATTATCACCCCCTATATGCAGCAACACCATAAAATAAGACGCATTGTGTCCAGGCACTGGCATCTTTTGTCTTCTGATCCGGTCCTTGGCCAGTATGTGTCTGATTCCCCCAATTTTGTCTTCAAAAGGGCTCCTGCCTTAAGAGACAAAATTGTGCGTAGTGAATTCATTGACACCTCATCGTCCACTTGCTGCAAATATAAGGGGACTTACATATGTGGCAGTTGTAGTTATTGTGGCTACATGCTTACACAAAAATGCCCTGTACTTCCCAATGGCAATATTCACCAAGCAAAACATTTTGCGAATTGCCGGACGATAGGCGTAATCTATCTCTTGCTCTGTACTTGCCAATGTTTTTACATTGGCAAAACCAAACAAGAATTTTGGCGACGTGCTTATCGCCATATCCTGAGCATGCGTAAATCAGACCCTGATCTACCTTTGGGCAGACATGTGGCCACGGTACATGCAGGCAAGATGCCTAAAGTCAAGTTTCTTATCCTAGATCGAATCCACCCGGGCCCTAGAGGAGGGGACTGGAATAAGTCCCTCCTCCAGCTTGAGCTCAGGTGGATTTATCTCCTAAAGGCCACCGAACCACCAGGACTAAATGGGACCTTATCATTTAAACCATACCTTGAAGGTTTCAATTCTGGAGGGATGGAAACTTGATGTTTTGGCATTTTCCATATGTACTACATATGCTATTTTTTAAATTAAATTATTCTTTCCTATCTTTGAATTAATTATATCTTTGTCCTCACTTGATGCCTCTTTTGTCTCTTTTGCCTCATGCCTGTTATATCCTTTGCAGGCACCATTTTTTTCTTCATTTTCCTGTTGGTTTAGTTTTGCATAATTTACTATATACAATTCTATTCATTGAAGTATTATTATATACAATTTCTTTTCTCTTTTTGTGTTCTAGTCTGTTCTATCATAAAACTTTTTTTTGTATACCTATACATCAATTGTCATTTTTTGTATTATAACTTTTGTATTATAATATGCTGTTCTCTCTTCCTTGCCTCTGTTCTGTCGATTATTTGTTGTGAATATATGGCTGCCCACTACCAGTGACTAACATGTTAATCACACCTGGTGATCGATTCCAAATCTGGCAACATGTAGCTAGCTTTGATATTTAGTATTTAAAAGCATCAATATTTTCTTCATTTATATCTATATAGTTCCAGCATGTTTTTATTCCGGACTGTGTTCTTCTTTTCTCTCTGTGCATCCCGGCACGGTGAGACACACACCGCAGCCTGCGGTGTGTCTCTTTGGTCCTGTTTTCAACTACCCTGGTCTCTGCACGGTCCAGTGGTGACCAACAAGCAGCCGTGGTGGTTTCCTTCCACTTCCGGTTGCGATCTCCGTGCCGGTGGAACGCAGGTGCCGGCTCCGCCCACACCTTGTCACGCCAGCGCGTGACGTGTGGGGGCGTACCTGGCATCTGCGCTCCAGGGAGCCCTCCTTGCGAAGCCAGCTTAATCGTTTCTATACCTCGTCACGCCGACGCGTGACGCATGGGGGCGGGCTCGGTATCTGGGTTTCAGGAAGTCCTGTGAAGCCAGCTGAATTACATTTCAACCAATTAGCCTGCATATATTAGGGCACCTCTCCTAGCACTCAGCCAGCGTCTTGGTTGCTGGCTGCAGTGTGGAGAGGACGTTTTTATCTCATTACAACCTGTGTCATTATCAAGGTATGTGCATTCTCCTTGCCCCAAATCTTCAAAGGATGATATCTATCCATCTAATTGTTTTTTGCTATTATTTTTTATTTTATGACACCCTGTACTCCCTGATACGGGCATTTGTTTCCCCTGACATTACCTTTAAATATACTTTGTCCCCTAAATACATACCGTTTTTTGCATAATCTCTTCGATATGCTTAAACCGCTTTCTAATCAGTTGTTGTCTGCCTATCTTTCAGACCGGCTGTACCTATATTCCTTTCAAGAAATTGTACCTGGCTTCCCCCCTTTGTTTGAGGACTCCAGATGCCCAGTTTGACTGTCGGTCACGTCCGTGATTTAACAGCTGTGTCTCTTCTCTCTAAATATTAACATCAATCTACAACCCATACTGCTACACATGTTTGCCAGACCAATCTGTATCACCAGTTGTTTTTAACTTCTGTGCAGGCCTCTTTTAAACTCAGTTACGGTATAACCCTGTAAGTACTCATTATCTATGCTATATATTATGTGAACTTTTTTAGTCACCTCATATTATGTAAGAATCTTTTACAAATATTGGCTTTTCTTACACATTCATTTTTATACCACCAGAGTACTGCTTGAACTCCCCTGAAGAAGGAGCAAGTACCCCTAGCTCCGAAACATGTCGGGTTATGTTCGAGCACTATAAGTTATATCCTCTCTGTTTGTTTTTTGCTTGCACACTGTTCTTAAATTTTGATTTCTATTTGTATTTAATAAAAAAACTTCTTTATCTATATGATCCACCTATCTTTCCAATTATTTGTGCCCAAAAAGTCCCAATTTAGGGGAACCTAAATCTTTCGCATATGTATTAGGGATGTTGGCACATCAGGCTCTAGGTCTTTAGCACATTCTCCACTCTACACAAAGATGGCCTAGGCTATAAGAAGATTGCCAAGACCCTGAAACTGAGCAGCAGCATGGTGGCCAAGACCATACAGTGGTTTAACAGGACAGATTCCACTGAGAACAGGCCTAGCCATGATCGACCAAAGTAGTTAAGTGCACGTGCTTAGCCTCATATCCAGAGGTTGTCTTTGGGAAATAGACGTATGAGTACTGCCAGCATTGTTGCAGAGGTTGAAGGGGTGGGGGGTCATCAGCCTGTCAGTGCTCAGACCATACGCCGCTCACTGCATCAAATTGGTCTGCAATGCTGTCATCATAGAAGGAAGCCTCTTCTAAACATGATGCACAAGAAATCTCGCAAACAGTTTGCTAAAGACAAGCAGACTAAGGACATGGATTACTGGAACCGTGTCCTGTGGTCTGACCAGACCAAGATAAACTTATTTGGTTTAGATGGTGTCAAGCGTGTGTGGCGGAAACCAGGTGAGGAGTACATAGACAAGTGTGTTTTGTCTACAGTCAAGCATGGTGATGGGAGTGTCATAGTCTGGGGCTGCATGAGTGCTGCCGGAACTGGAGAGCTACAGTTCATTGAAGGAACTATGAATGCCAACTTGTGCTGTGACATACTGAGGCAGAGCATGGTCCCCTCCCTTTGGAGACTGGGCCACAGGTCAGTATTCCAACATGATAACCACCCCCAAACACACCTCCAAGAAGACCACTGCCTTGCTAAAGAAGCTGAGGGTAAAGGTGATGGACTGGCCAAGCATATCTCCAGACCTAAACCCTATTGAGCATCTGTGGGGCCTCCCTAAATGGAAGGTGGAGGAGCGCAAGGTCCCTAACCTCCATCAGCTTCATGATGTCATCATGGAGGAGTGGAAGAGGACTCCAGTGGCAGCCTGTGAAGCTCTGGTGAACTCCTTTTGCTACATTTCAGGCTTCAAACATAAAGATATAAAACTGTAATTTTTTGTGTAGAATCAACAAGTGGGACACAATCATGAAGTGGAATGAAATTTATTGGATATTTCAAACTTTTTTTAAAAAACTGAAAAATTGGGCGTGCAAAATTATTCAGCCCCCTTAAGTTAATACTTTGTAGCGCCACATTTTGCTGCGATTACAGCTTGTGATATGTCTCTATCAGTTTTGCACATCGAGAGACTGAAATTTTTGCCCATTCCTCCTTGCAAAACAGCTCGAGCTCACTGAGGTTGGATGGAGAGCATTTGTGAACAACAGTTTTCAGTTCTTTCCACAGATTCTCGATTGGATTCAGGTCTGGACTTTGACTTGGCCATTCTAACACCTGGATATGTTTATTTGTGAACCATTCCATTGTAGATTTTGCTTTATGTTTTGGATCATTGTCTTGTTGGAAGACAAATCTCTGTGCCAGTCTCAGGTCTTTTGCAGATGCCATCAGGTTTTCTTCTAGAATGGTCCTGTATTTGGCGCCATCCATCTTCCCATCAATGTTAACCATCTTCCCTGTCCCTGCTGAAGAAAAGCAGACCAAACCATGATGCTGCCACCACCATGTTTGACAGTGGGGATGGTGTGTTCAGGGTGATGAGCTGTGTTGCTTTTACGCCAAACATAACGTTTTGCATTGTTGCCAAAAAGTTTGATTTTGGTTTCATCTGACCAGAGCACCTTCTTCCATATGTTTGGTGTGTCTTCCAGGTGGCTTGTGGCAAACTTTAAACAAAACTTTTTATGGATATCTTTAAGAAATGGCTTTCTTCTTGCCACTCTTCCATAAAGGCCAGATTTGTGCAGTATACGACTGATTGTTGTCCTATGGACAGAGTCTCCCACCTCAGCTGTAGATCTCTGCAGTTCATCCAGAGTGATCATGGGCCTCTTGGCTGCATCTCTGATCAGTCTTCTCCTTGTATGAGCTGAAAGTTTAGAGGGATGACCAGGTCTTTGTAGTTTTACAGTGGTCTGATACTCCTTCCATTTCAATATTATCGCTTGCACAGTGCTCCTTGGGATGTTTAAAGCTTGGGAAATCTTTTTGTATCCAAATCCAGCTTTTTTTTTTTTACAATTCAAACGGTTCCTTTATTGAAATATTTGGAAAGACACATTCAATAAGTTGGACAGCAGTTACATAATAAAAAAAAACAGCCAACAGAATTCACAAACAGTGATGACAGCAATGACAGCATTGGTAAAACAAAACAGAACATAACGAGCACCTTCCCACGCCCCCAGGCCCAGAAGCACCAGCAGTAGAGGCAGGTGGGCAACCCCGATCAGCCCAAAGGGGCCAACCAGGGCTGCCACACCCGATCAAATTTCTTAGGGCAATTGCGCAGCATGTAAGTCATCTTGTATAACGGCAAAACCTCATCAATAGAGTGCTCCCAGGAAACCACCGAGGGGGGGGAAGGAGCAATCCATTTTATAACAATTTCCCGTTTGGCATAATACAGTAAATATGTGATCAACAGTTTAGTGGGTCTGGGTCTCTGATCATCATCCGTAATGCCCAGCAGGGCCAGAGTCGGTGAGACCTGGAAAGCCAAGCCCAGCCTGTGGTTGATGACATCGAAAACTTGTACCCAAAACATGGCCACCTTGGGGCATTCCCAGAACATATGCAGGAAAGTACCCACACTGGTAAGGCAACGCGGACAATTCGGAGATCCCTGAGGGAAAATCCCATGCAGCTTCTGGGGGGTGTAGTAGACTCTATGTAGAAACTTGGTTTGGATCAAACGGTCTCTGGCAGAAATCATCAACTTGGTGCCCGTCTCAAAACAATCCTCCCAATCGTCCCTCTCAAGACCAGGCAGGTCCTCCCTCCACATGTCCCACAACTTATCCATTCTGGGAGAATGGGTGCACTGCAGAGTAGAATAAAGAGAGGAAAGCGGCTTGGCCAAGAGTTCATGGGCAAGTAGCTCCTCCACCGGGTCCATCCCCAGAGTAATGGTCACAGGGAATTGAGCTCGAAGTGCATGGCGCAGCTGAAGGTATCTGAAATACATCCATCTAGGTAGGCCCTTCGCCCTACGAAGGTCGGGAAAGGGGAGAACAGAGCCTCCGGGACAGACATCGCGGAGAGTACGTACATCATACCGCGTCCACAGCTGAGGATCCGGCAAGGATACCAGATGCCACAGATTAGGATTCCCCCATAAGGGGCACACCGGCGACCACTGGGTAGAAGACAAAAACCTGCGTCTCGCCGCCCCCCACACCCGCAGCGTCACTCTGGTGGACTGAAGGGCCGGAGGGCAAGCCCTAATTCCCCTATACACTAGATTACTAAGTCCCTGCAGGGAGCCCACCAGAGCAGCCTCCAAGCAGACCGCCGCATTATCTCTCGACTGTGCATACCACCAGCCAACAGTGACCAGCACCGCCGCCCAGTAGTAGGTCCGGTAGTCAGGCATCGCAAGGCCACCGCAACTCGAAGGCAGGCACAGAGTAGATCTAGCTAAGCGGGGAGACTTTCCCGCCCAGATAAAGGAACTCACACAGCCATCGATAATCTTGAAAAAGGAAACGGGTAGCCAGACAAATAAAAAAACTTAGGCAAAAAAATCATCTTAAGCAAATTTATTCTGCCCATAAGGTTCAGAGGCAAGGAGGCCCAGAGGGCACACCTATCTCGGAGGTGGGCCACAATGGGGTCCAAGTTTAGAGGCCGGGTCCCGTCGCACCTCGATACCCAGATAGCGAAATTGGTCCACCCAGCGCAGGGGGGTCGGGGCCGCTGCCACCTCAGCCCCCGGGTCTAGAGGGAACAAAATCGATTTCGACCAATTGATACGCACCCCGGAAAAACGACCATACTCATCAAAAATCTCAAGGGCGGCCCGCAGGGAATTATTCGCATTGTGTAAGTACAGCAGCGCGTCATCCGCGTAAAGGGAAATCTTTTCCTCTAGAGGACCCACCCGCAGACCCACCACAGAGGGGGAACTCCGAATCAGGATCGCCAAAGGCTCCAGAGCCAGAGCGAACAAGGATGGCGAAAGAGGGCAACCCTGTCAAGTACCCCTCTGCAGTGGGAAAGAATCCGAGACCCCACCCGAGGTGCGAACCCGAGCAGTGGGCAGGCGATAAAGCATAGCCAGCCAAGTGAGAATTTTCGGGCCAAAGCCAAACTGCCTGAGAACTTCCCATAAGAACCCCCACTCAACTGAGTCAAAAGCCTTCTCGGCATCGAGGGAGGCTATGACTCGCTGCCCAGGGTCAACATGGTCCGCCACTAAATTCAGGAACAGTCTCCGCAAATTAATATCAGTTCCCTTGTCCGGCATGAACCCCGTCTGATCCGCCTGCACCAGCACATCCAGTACCCCCGCTACCCTGCGGGCCAGCACCTTAGCCAGAATTTTGGCATCAACATTGATTAAGGAGATCGGTCTGTACGAGGCACAATCCTCCGGGTCCTTCCCAGGTTTGGGGACCAGTACGATCACCGCCTCCCGCATAGACTCCGGAAGAGAGCCCTGGGCAAAACTGTGCTCAAACAGGGAGACCAGACGGGGGGCTAGAATTTCTTGATATCCCACATAGACCTCCGTGGGGATGCCATCAGCTCCAGGGGTCTTACCAGCCTGCAGGAGGCTGAGAGCCTCCTGCACTTCCTCCAAAGTAATGTCGGCCTCCAAGGCGTTCCCGGCCTCAGCGTCTAGCACCGGAAAGTCTACACGATCCAGATAGGAACCCAGCTCAACAGCTGTGTAATCTACCCTGGAAGAGTATAGGGTTTCATAAAAGGACCGGAAGCGAGCAGTTATTTCTCCCGGAGACCGGAGGAGACCCCCATCCAGCGCTCTAATCCAACTGATATGAACTGACGGGGTAAACCCCCTCGCCAGCCATGCCAGGAGTTTCCCGTTTTTATTACCATATTCATAGACCCCTTGGGCAGAGGATAACATTGATTTACGGGTCAATTCAATCCGCACCAGATGGACCTCACGAAGGGCGCACTGCCAGAGACCGTAAGTGGCAGAAGAGGGGTCAGCCACATAGGCCGCCTCCCGCACACGTACCTCCTCCTCTATTTCCCCCAGAGATCTCTCAGAGTCCCTACGTACCTCAGCAATGCGCAACCCATATTCCCCCGAAGCCAGGCCTTGAAGGAGTCCCAAAGGATATGCGGGTCAGCCGTGTCCCCATTAGTTCGCCAGAATTGAGTAATCCCCTCCTGGACCCGCTCCTGCACCACCTCGTGCGTAGCCCAGTACCGGGAAAGCCTCCACAGACCACCGCCCGAGGGACCCCCCCGCAGCACCACTCGCAGTGGAGCATGATCAGAGATCCCCCTGGCCAGGATAGATACCTCTGACACCCTGCGTATGGCCGAGTGGGATGCAAACGCCAGGTCTATCCTGGACAGGGATCTATGAGATGCCGAGTGGCATGTGTATGCCCGGGGTCGAGGGATGAAAGTGGCGCCAGACATCCGTCAGAGCAAAGGCTTCCGCCCATTGGGCCAAGCGAGGGGACCCAGAGGCGGCGGCATGCAACCTATCCCATTCCGGGTGCATCACCAAATTAAAGTCACCCAACACGAGGATATCATCCACACCGTACCGAAGGGCCATCTCCATAATCTGGGTAAGGAGGGGGACCTCCGCAGGAGGAGGAATATATAACCCCACCACCACCAAAGGATTCCCGGCGACAAGAGCATGTATAATCACATAACGACCTAGCGGGTCAGTGCACAAGTCCACAGGGTAAAAGGCAGGGACCTATGGACCAGGACACTGACCCCCCTGGCATAACTGGAATACACTGAGTGATATCCAAATCCAGCTTTAAACTTCTTTACAACAGTATCTCGGACCTGCCTGGTGTGTTCCTTGTTCTTCATGATGCTCTCTGCGCTTTAAACGGACCTCTGAGACTATCACAGTGCAGGTGCATTTATAAGGAGACTTGATTACACACAGGTGGATTCTATTTATCATCATTAGTCATTTAGGTCAACATTGGATCATTCAGAGATCCTCACTGAACTTCTGGAGAGAGTTTGCTGCACTGAAAGTAAAGGGGCTGAATAATTTTGCACGCCCAATGTTTCAGTTTTTTATTTGTTAACAAAGTTTGAAATATCCAATAAATTTCGTTCCACTTCATGATTGTGTCCCACTTGTTGTTGATTCTTCACAAAAAATTACAGTTTTACATCTTTATGTTTGAAGCCTGAAATGTGGCAAAAGGTCGCAAAGTTCAAGGGGGCGAATACTTTCGCAAGGCACTATATATATATATATATATATATATATATATATATATATATATATATATATATATATTGATAATAGTACCAAGAATGTCCTCAGTCTGGGTTCACACTGTGTGCGGATGCGGCTCACAGCAGGGGTCTGGTGCGACCCTGTTCTCTGTTTTAGGGGCGAATCAGGCCCACATTTTTTGCTTAAATTCAGACCTAAATTGGAGCCAAAGTTGTACAGGACCCTTGTGCAATGTTCTCTGCGGCCACCCCCGAGATGTGTTAACTGGCTCCATTGAGAGCCGGTCAGAGTCTCCTGTCATGCGAATTGGATGTGGGGAAATCCGCATCAAATTTTCATCAGTGTGAACCCAGCCTTAAGGCTGGTAAGAACAAAATGTACACTTGCCTTATGTCTTCATCCAATGTGTCTGCACACATATTCAGTTTATTTTCCCATTGCACTCGCTCCCCAAAAAGTGGTGGGATTTTCCCCTTTCTGGCTGCTGATTCCTCCCTCTCACACTTTGCTGTTAGTTGGGGAGGACCTTCACAAAGATGGGATATTGTGAAGAAAAAAGGCAAAATTTGGGCAGCCCAAGGCCAGAAAGCCTAGCCTCTTGTGCAATGCACACTGTTGATTTGAGATTATGGGGGGGCTGCATAGAAGAAAATGCTTGGTGTATTGTGACCTGGAGGTCCTCCAACACAAAGTAAATGTCATTTTTTTAATAGCCACAAGTTTGCTTTAAGGTAAAATTGTTGGACTTTTTAAATTCATTAGGCTCAATTACCTATGCCAACAATTTGATGTTTGCTTGGGCTTGAGTCCAGCTCGCGTATACATTAGCATGGGTATTTAGCCCTGAATGCTGGTAATGTAGGCAGTCAAGAAGGAAAACTAAAATGAAGAATATAGAGAAGCAGAGGGTTGTGTTCCAGAAATTGGCCTAATCAACATCCCAATATGGGGAATTACGAAATTTGTCCCTGAGAGTATGTAGCTCAAAAATTAAGTCATGGTCAGTGACCGTTGGACAATATAATAACAGAAGAAAAAAATATGAGATGGCAAACCATAGTCTGTCAATCTCAAAAAGAGAACCAACTAAGGGCACTGAAGACTGAAATTAGTATAAAATATAAATTTTATTGGGCACGTATGCCTGGAAGTTCAAAAATAATTAGAAAAAGATGTCAGAATGGTGTGGGGGACACTGAACGACAATACAAAATAAAAACATTAAAATACACAAAAGCACATGTGCTAGAAGGACTCAAAACATGATATCTGATCACATTGAAGGAACATCAATGAATGCAATGATAGCTCAATGCGGCTTGTAATAAGGCCAGCAAGCACAGCTTATAGTATCATGACCCAATGTGTAGGAGATATAAAATCACAGGACCGAACATGCACCAACACACTCTGTGGGTTGGTTACCATGTACGGTGATGTGGGAGGACCTCTCAGATGTAACCTATGAGCTCAATACCCCACTATCTCTGGCTGATCCAAAGATGAAGATTCCATAAGATGAAAAAATTTGTAGATGGCTCTAATGAAGAAACATGATAATGCTTGTTACTGAAGCAGACAGGATCTGTGATGGATCCAGAAAGTGGAATGTGGTCTGTGGGAGGACCTCTCAGATGTAACCTATGAGCTCAATACCCCACTATCTCTGGCTGATCCAAAGATGAAGATTCCATAAGATGAAAAAATTTGTAGATGGCTCTAATGAAGAAACATGATAATGCTTGTTACTGAAGCAGACAGAATCTGTGATGGATCCAGAAAGTGGAATGTGGTCACAGCGCCAATGGTCCGTAATGTGGGGACCCCTCTGCGGAGGTCACGGATCACTGTGAAAAACACAATAGCTGTTAGGAGCTTCAGAAGAGTCAATACAGTAGTTATATATAGGTCATAGAGTAGCTGGATCCAGTATTAGTAAGGCTTCAATTAACTCAGATACACAGACCGGCAGGGAAGCCGTGGTGGTCCCAATGACGGGACCCCGTCACCAGAGTGAAGATTCACAAAAGGCTATTACCTGCAGAGGTGATGACTCAATGAAGCAGGTAAGTAGAGCCACTCAGTCGGGGGTAGAGGCTGCGGAGGTCTGTAATTCGGTCCGGTTGCCCAATTGTCCGGTCCGTGGTGCCGTCAATACGGCGTTCACCCCGTGCATAGAGCTACACCGGCACCAATGGATAGACTTCCGGGTCGAAGGTGACCAACTCACGTCACATCCGCTTTGACGATTTACCGGGTGCATGCAGGGGAACAGCCCAACAAATGAATGGACGGGATTCCTCAGACACAAGGACAGGCAATAGCACAATGTGCAGTGTGGTGGATGCTAAACTCTGACGCGTTTCACTGACTACAATGTCAGTTTCCTCAGAGCTCTGAGGCTAGTAAACCTGCATACATGCTCTATAGCGGGGGCACTATCAAAGCTGGGAAAACGCGTGTGCTTTCTAAATACAAAAAAAATAAAATGTACTGTAGTATAGTGCAGCTTACCAGCCCTTAGATGTGCTGGCTTCATTTCTTTTCATTTTTCAGTTTTTTTTGTTTACTTTATTTTTAGCTGGTGATCCTGCCAAAAACTTACTCCTGTCCAGGGGCATTTCACAAATTGGACCTGTGTGCAAGATCATAAGTTGGGCCCCATTGCTTGATAAAAAATAAATGTTGTGGCATGCTTAGTGTGCTGTGGTGAAGAGTGAAGCATGACTTTCATTGCACCAGGGGCATTGCAAAGATTGTAAAAGGCATTGGGTGTCATTGGGTACTTCAAGGAGACCAGCAATGTGGCGCATTGTGGTAAACAGTGGGTGTGGCCAAATTGTGTTAACAGTAGGGGGGACTTAATGGGGCATGGGTAAATAAAACAAAAGCTTTCTTGTACACATAACATATGCTTAGGTTTCTGTGACACACGTAAGAGCCTGACAGACATGTATACAGCTCAGCGCAATTATTTTTTTCAAATAAAACTCTTACATTACATACGTATGATTTTATGTACAATGATAATTGACAGAAAGCTAGCACATTGTCTAGCCTACCTTATATAAGAATGCCATTAAGATTGCCAGGGACTGCTTAGTAACCAGAAACTGTTAAGACAATGAACATTTTTACCTGATATATGTAGTGTATAATACAGTGTATATAGTGCAGGGGTCTGTAATGTACTTGCCCGTCATGTGACCAGCAGGTCTTTGTAAACTGGAGTAGGAGACGCTGTCCCTTCTCAGGCATTAATCCGTCAGTCCTGATAGGCTCTCTGCCACTCAGTTCTGCCTACACTTTCCAGTCATCTCTTTTGCAGTTTTCCAGTCTGCCCTGATGCTGTCCAATACCAGTCAGCCCTGCTACTGTCTACTATCTACAAGCACTGTCCAGTTTGCTACAGTCCAATTCATTTTTGCCCTGCCTGCTACAGTCTAATCTGCTACAGTCCAGACCGCCTGTCCAGCCTACTACAGGCCAGTACACTACAGTTCAGCCCACTTCTGTCCTGTCTTATACAGTCCAGTTTCCTATTGTCCAGTCTGATACAGTACTATTCCATGGCCAGTCCTAATACCAGTGCTACCTAGTCCCTACGCCACACAATCAGCTTCTTGGCTGTCCATTAACCAATACACCACTGTGTGGGTACATAAATATCTGTTGACCTAGGGGGTGGCTTTCAGCTAAGCCCAGACTTTCATGAGGAGATCCCTGGTGCCTGAGCTCAAGGTAACAAAGGTATTTTTTGTAATTTTGAAACAGATAAAACAAAGTTGTCAATGGTATATTTAAAACACCAAAAGAGAGAAAATAGAAAAAGTGTATTGCTAAGGTTTACAAAGACTTCCACAACTGTAATGAGAAAATTCTGAAGGCTGTCTTTGATAAACTCTCCTTTGGAGAATATTTGTACTCAGACACTAATGCTGTATTAGGAGGAATGTGGCCACATCTCATATAAAGTCCCAACTATTTTTGAACACTATGTGTTCTATATTTTAATCAGACACTAATGCTGATGGATTAGTGTAACACCTGGAACTGTTACAGGTGCTATTTTCAAAAATGGCCATAAGATGGCAGGTGTCTGGACTGACTTATTTCAGAACACAGAAAGCTCTCCCAGAGAGTTCTGGGATTTGTATGCTACTAGATGAAATCTTAAAGTACTTTGGGTGAAGCTGGACTACAATACCCATGCACTACTAGGATAGGAGGGGTAATTTAAAAAAGGAAATGCATGCACACAGGAAGGGGAGAGCAGACTGGAGAGGAGAGGAAAGAGGAGGCTGACCATGTGCTATGGATAGTGAGAGGGAGAAGAGAGACTTAGTGGTGAAGTGATAACACAGCTGCTTGAAGGAAGCAGGAGCGCTGTGTCACCTGTGTGCTAACCCCCAGGAGAGCCCTTTGCCACGTGCAGAGCTGAGGGGACAGATTGCGAGACAGCCTGCAGAGATCACTCAGCAATACTGGAGGTTGCTGCTACACTGCTGACCAGTGGTGGCCCGTCCATTGGGGGCGCAGGGGCGCTGCCCCCCTACCCATGCACCCCGCCCCCTAATCTACATGCAGGGTGCCGGACGCATGGATTCCAATGGGTTTTTTTTTTTTTTGAAGCAGGTGTCCAGAGCCAGAGGCTCTAATAGGCTTCAAAAAAGGGTGGGCTCGGGGCACAGAGCACTGCGCCCTGAGCCCACCCAGTTGTGTGACAATAGCGAATGAATATTCGCTATTATCACACTGATCCTCCTCCCAGCCAATCAGGAAGCATGTCCTGAGACTCGTTTCCAGATTGGCCGAAAGGAGAGGCCATGCTATTGGCCAAGAAGGAGAAGGGAGGAGATGCAGGTAAAGCCACCACCGCTGGGAGGGGGTAGTTTGGTGTGCGAGCTGGTGTGGTCGGGGGGGGGGGGGTATTGTGTGGTCAGTCTGCCGCTCCCCTGGCCCATTGAGCACCAGCCGCCACTGCTGCTGACATACAGAATTTGGAGAGAAAGAACCAAATATCTTTGCTGAATTGTCTGCCTGTTACCCACACAGTTGATAAATTAGTGCCCAGGGAAGTATCCCCCACACAGACTTTTGTTCCTGCTAGGAATCTATACTGTCTGACACAAAGGACATGCAGGGAATGTAGAGAGAGGAATTTAATTCACATTCCCATTATAAGCAAGGTTATTACCTCCTGGAATACAATAATTCAGGGACTCCAGTAGTTCTGGTAAATATAATGTATATATGTCATCAGTGCTTGTCTCATTGCTAAAGAACTGGTTTGGATTACAAAATAGCTGCTGTACTCAGGGTAGGAGACATTCTATATTTGCATTACCTGCCCTGCGTATAAACAGCTGCAGCTGGGAATTTCTCCATACAGGAACAGCTACTCTTTTTTTTTAAATCAACAAAGTCTTTATTGTAATACGTCATAAAGTTAAATACACAAAAGTATGCACACTTGCAACATGAAAATGTAAGAGGAACAATACAGCTGGGTTAATAAACAGGTATCAGACTAACACCATAAAAAACATCCATCACTGCAACAAGAAAAGCTGAGGGGCACAGCGAATACTGACATCTGACATGTATCTCATACTATAGGTAAGAGTAGGTGCAGCGCCGTCCCAACTATGAGGGGCAGCCGCGACACCCCTGACAGATGGACTGAGCAGACAAGCAGCATCATCAAGGTGACACACACGTCTCTGGAGCCTGGACCCACCTATCCCATATCTTGTTATATTTGGACGTGCATCCTCTATGGGTATAGACCAGTTTCTTATAGGGCAGAGTTGCATTGACCTCCCGGAGCCAGTCCTGGAAAGAGGGGGGTGAGTCCCTCATCCAGCGGCGTGCTATACATTTTCTGGCGAGAAACAGTGTCTCATGTAAAAACAGGATGGTGTATTTATCTGTGCTAACATCAGGGGATATCCCCAGTAAACAGAATTTCGGGGCCAGTGTCAAGGGGGAGCCCATGGTGTCATGTAGAAATTTAACCACCTGTCCCCAAAAGCCCTGAACCACTGAGCAGGACCAGAGCAAATGGTAAAAGGTGCCACGTTCCAGCCTACACATGGGGCATTGACCAGAGGTCTCACTGCGATAGGTTGCCACCATCACCGGCGTCAGGTAGGCCCTGTGAAGGACATATAGTTGAGTTAATCTGTCTGAAAGCTTCGGGGAAACTAGTTTACAATTATCCAGAGCATCCTCCCATTCCTCATCATCAATTGTCCCGACATCACCCTCCCATTTAGTTTTGACCGCATACGCCAAGACCGTTGACGCCGGGGTAAGTAGGGCATTGTACATATGGGAAATAAGTTGTTTAGACTCAGACCCCATCAACACCTCCAAAACCGAAACCGGGGCCAAGTCATGAACAGGTCGGGGGAATTGAGCAGAGAAGGCATGTCTGAGCTGAAGGTAGCGAAAGAACAGGTGATTAGGGAGATCGTATTGCCCCTTTAGAGCGTCAAAGGATTTAAGGACACCATTGGCGACTATGTGTGCTAGGTATGTGATTTCATACTGGGCCCATACATGTGCATCAGGGATGGAAGCGATTTCGGGGAGGCTGACATTATGCCACAACGGCGTATGCGCATGTAGTGCCGGAAGACCCAATTTAGTGGCTACCACATCCCAGACCCGCCGGTACTGAAACAGCATGGATGTCCTGTCCCCGCAGGACTCCGCCCCCTGTATGCCCATTAGGATCAATGACAGCGGATCTGCAGATGCACGGGCCCAGGCAGGAGCGAGGAGGGCCAGGAACCTCTCCCTATCGGAGCTATGAAGATAGAAAAAGTGGGACAGCTGCGAAGCCAAGTAGTATGAGTTAAAATCGGGGAGAGCCAAGCCTCCCAGGTCAGTGGGACTCTTAAGCTTTCGCCAGGCCAACTTGTGTCTACTGGAACCCCAGATAAAGGGCTTAAGGATAGAGTCTATCTGAAGGAAAAATTTGAGAGGGAGGTAAATTGGGGATTGCCATAGAATGTACAAAAGTTTGGGGAGTAATACCATTTTTACAAGATTAATGCGGCCACGCACCCCCAACGGGAGACGTGCCCAAGTCTGCGTCTTGGCCTTTAACAATGCAAACAGTGGCTGTAAATTATCTGGTATGTAGTCTTTTGGAGAATTGGTCACCTGGATCCCTAAGTATTTAATGCGGTTCACTACCTGCAAAGGGAAACGTGGGTCAATGGGGAAGGAAGATATATCGTTAATGGGCAGAATTTGAGACTTATCCCAGTTAATCTGTAGTCCCGAAAAGCGGCCGAAATGTTCAATAAGAGTCAATGCAGTGGAGAGGGAGGCACCCGGGTCGGCCAGATACACCAGGGTGTCGTCTGCGTACATTCCTATCTTTTCCTCTAGGCCACCCACTCGGAGGCCGCACACATCAGGATGGGACCGGATCGCTATCGCCAGCGGTTCGGCCACCAAGGAGAGGGGGCAGCCTTGACGGGTACCCCTAGTAAGAGGAAACCCATCCGACTGCCACCCGTTAGCCAATACCCTTGCCATCGGTGCCTGGTAAAGTATACAAACCCACCGGATAAAATTGGGGCCGAAGCCATATCCCTCCAGACACCGCCACAGGAAGCCCCATTCAACCGAGTCGAATGCCTTTGCCGTGTCTAGAGACACAACCACTCTGGAACCTGCATTATCGTGATCAGCCTGTAGATTCATGAACAGACGCCTCAGGTTGAAGGAGGTATTCCTGCCCGGCATAAAGCCCGATTGGTCCGCATGGACAAGCGACAGTATGACTTTGTTCAGGCGGATAGAAAGGACCTTGGCCAGGATCTTAACGTCCACCTGCAACAGGGAAATCGGACGATAAGAGGCGGGCCGATGAGGGTCTTTACCCGGCTTGGGGATCAAGACAATCAGGGCTTCCCGCATAGAGGGAGGTAACGTGGAAGACTCAAATGCGTTTTCAAACATAGATAGTAAATGCGGTACCAGTACCTCAGGTTAGGTGGAGTAAAATTCTATAGGTAACCCATCTGTGCCCGGGGACTTAGACCTGGGAAACTTGGCCATAGCCTCGGTGATCTCCTCCTGTGAGAGCGGAGCCTCAAGGGTCGCTAGTTGCTCTACCGTCAGTTGGGGAAGAACGTCCGGGGACAGGTATGAGGAAATCGGGGAGTCATCGGTCGGTGCGGTAGAGGTGCATAGATCGCTAAAAAAGTCCCGAAAACGATCCGCTACCTGCCCAGGATCAGACACAGGGGGTCCATTCGGGGGGTGTAAAGTAATCACCACCGGGGGTCTATCATTGCAGTGCACAAGATAGGCCAAAAGTTTGCCTGCCCGTTCACCGTGCTCATACAACCTCTGCTTTTGGAAAAAAAGGGCCCTACGGGCCTTCTCATATTCCAACTGTTCCACTACTCTGGTCAAAAGTTTCAGCCGATCTGCGCCTGCGGGCGTCGGGTCGGCAGCGTACTCCACCTCTGCGGCAGCCAGGGCCCCCGTCGCCTCTACGTGAGCCTGAGCGGAATTTGCCTTGATAGCATTGATAGTGGCCGTCAGTGTGGACCTAGCATGCAGCTTAAAGGTCTCCCATACCGCCAAGGGGGAGGCTGAACCACCATTGTCAGCAAAAAACTGTTGCCACCTGGCGGACATGTCGTTCCCCTCAGGGATAAGGGAGAGCCAGAACGGATTCAGCCGCCAGGCTGGCCGAACCCGTTCACTGCGGACCTGAAGCGTGACCCAATAGGGGCAGTGATCCGAAAGGCTACGGGCCGCGAAGCCCGCGTCCAATAATCTAGGGAGTAGGAAGGGAGATATAAAAATCAAGTCAATACGGGACATGGAACTATGGGTGGCAGAAAAACAGGAGTATGCCCTGAGCGAGGGGTATTTCACCCTCCAAGTGTCCAGCAAAATAAATTCCGCCATCAACCGTGCAAACCTGGTAGTCGTGGGCAGTGGCTGTGTAGCTCCAGGGGCAGACAGCCTGTCCAAGCTGGGATTCATGGTGTTGTTGAAGTCCCCCAACCAGATCGCAGGTATACGGGGATGCAACACCATAAAGTCCAGACCCTCAAGCAGGATGGAGGCCGCAAAGGGAGGAGGAACATAAAAGGCCAACAGTAAGTAAGGTTCACCATACAACAGTACTTCCAGAAACACATATCTTCCCTGTGGGTCTATCAGGGACCCCCGGAGCTCAAAATGCACTGACTTGGCAACCAAGACCGCTACACCTCGGGAGTGGGATGTGAACATAGAATGGAACGTCCAGCCTATCCAGGGGCGCTTCAGCTCCCGCTGGAGCGTGCCGTCTAGATGGGTCTCCAGTAGGACTATGACGTCAGCCCTGAGGCGCTTCAGGACATCAAACACCGCTGATCTCTTGAGTCTGTCCCTCATGCCCCTGACGTTCCAGGTTAGGAGTTTAAGGTGCGCCATGGGGGGGAAATTAACATAACAGTGTGCAGGAGCTCCGGGGGTGCCTCTCGGCCCAGGCATCCACCTATTAGCAGTGCTGAAGGAAAACACATGTCAGTAATAATAATAATCGGAGGTATACCCAGCAGTACAGGGACAGGCAAGACAAACACAAAAATGCAATACATGTTCCTCAAAACTAAGAAAAACAGAGCATAGAATGACAATAAAGACAACCCACCCACCCTCCCCGCCCTGCACCCACCCCAACTGGTGCGGGCATGTTGAATCCCCAACCAACCAAACAACCCTTGCAAGTCCCACCAAAAATGGAAAAAGGAAAAGGACCAGAGCAGCATCAGAAAAAGTGGGGAAGGGCTCCCCCGCCTCGCACGGCGGCGACAGAGGGATGGCTGGTGCATGTGCCTAACATAGGCAAACATAAAGAGCGAAACTTCGCTGGGTAGCAGTGCATGCGTCTAGGACAATAAATGAGAGACTTCCGTGACTCCGCCAGGGTGAGGATAAGGTTGCCTATGCCGGGTAGAGAGGGGCAAAACGGTGAAAATAAATCTCAAACAAATAAACGTTTGGTCCCGGCCATGAAAGTCAGAGGAGAGTAAAAAAAAAAAAAAAGGGAAAAAAGAAGGGGGGGAGGGGAGGAACTGCCTCCCCGCGTTGGAGCCGAGGTGTCACTAACTGATACAGGTGCCTTCCAGCATGATCCCAAATCCAGGACAACAGGCAGGGAAAATCCAGGGGGTACATAGCGGTGTCCTCCAAGACAGATAGGGGAAAGAGCAATACACGAATTCAGGAAATCCAGTGAGGGGTCAGTGCACAACAAGGAGTAAGAGGCAGGAGGTAGGCTCAGCCTCGTGCCTCAAGACGTTCCAGCCAGGATATAACTGCCTCCGGGTCATCAAAGAAGTGTACTCTGTCGTCTCCCTCCACGCGGAGGCGGGCGGGGTACAACATGGCATACCTGATGTTTTTGATGCGGAGCCTGCGCTTTGCTTCCAGGAAGGTTTTGCGCTTTTTCTGAACATCTGCAGAGAAGTCAGGAAAAATTGCTAGTCTCCCGTTCCCAAAGGGGATATTGCCTTTCTCCCGGGTTAAACGGAGCACAGTATCCCTATCTCTGAAATTGAGGAGTTTAGCTATGAAGGTGCGGGGGGGTGCTCCCTGTGGCGGTGGTCTGCCAGACAGGCGATGTGCTCTTTCCACCACAAAAGTTGGAGAGAAGGCTTCCCGGCCATAGGTGTCAATGAGGAGTTTTTCCAGAAAATCCGACGGTCGAGCCCCCTCTGCCCCCTCAGGCAGACCTATCAGCCGAATGTTGCATCTCCTCAGCCTATTCTGCATATCGTCTTGCTTGAGCAGGAGCTGAGTGACTTGAAGCTGAAGACGATCTGAGGAGTTTTGCAGGGGGGGCAGGGCATCCTCCACAGCGCCGATCCGCTGCTCCGTCTCAGTCACCCTCTCCCTCACCTTCTGGAGGTCCTGGCGGACCAGAGATATATCGATTTTTACCTCCTCAATCCTGCAGGTCAGTGTAGCCTGGCACTGTGAGATAGCCTCCAGCACCTTAGCCGTCTCAGCTCCCGTCCCGCTCGCCTCCGGTCCCGCCTGGACGCCATCTTGGGCCTGCAGGTCCTTGTCAGTTCGGCGGAATTTCTCCAGCTTGGCGGCCGAATCCAATGTCTTTTTCGGCGGGGACATGTTGTAGGGTGTCCTGGGCTCGAGCGGGGGCGTCGGGGAGGCTGAGCAGAATCTTATAGTGCAGGATTATTGTTGATAGGAGTGTATGCCGGCGGAGCTGCTCTCACCCACGTCCTATTCCATGCCGCTCCAGGCCACGCCCCAGGAACAGCTACTCTTTTAATCAAGTTCAATGCATAGATTAATATCACAAGCTGCCATGCTGACCAAGAGGTCACTAAAGGGAAACTCTGAGGTTTATGCATCTTAATTGTTTATGTCATTCACATCAGTAAAGGAGTCGAATGACTTCAAAGTTCACCATCAAAAGAGCTCCAACGTTTGGCCAATAATTTGTGTTAGGTTTCATTTCTTGGAAATGTTGCAAAAATAAACCTTACTACTTGGCTCGGGACACCCTGGGGATTTAGTTCCATTATAATTTCTTTGCTCGTGTTCTCAGGGGGGACCTTTTCAACATTCATAGATGGGGATGAACATTTATACTTTTCTGTTCTAGCACTGTCCCCATAGGGCTTGCTGTGTGATGACTTGTTGGGCCTCCTCTGAATACCAGCACACAGTCACTACAGTTCACACATTCATCCTTACTTCCAATGGATTGTTACTCAATAAACAGTCCAGTGGTGTTGGTTTTTAGTATTTATTGTGGAACTTGGATGGGAGAAGGGAATAGTGGGATACTCCAACTGGACCTATATACGGTTGATAAGGACGACTCTCACTTGGCCTCATCAGGTTGCTTGTGGAGGCAGTCACACTGCTTTGACCATACTGCCACATTTATGGAAAGGGTTAAATCTCCTTGCTTTTTCTCCAGCAATAGACTTGATGAACTACAATATCTTCGGGATACTCTCTAGCATCCCCTTTACTGACACCCGTCCACTGACTCTTCTAGTTGCAGGGATGGCCCCCCTCAGGTCAGGCCCCTTGACACAGATCTGTACTCACTGTATGCAGAATCAGATTCTTCCAGTGTCTCCCTTCCATTCAGCTTTATAGGACCTCTGACTCTTTAGGGCCTCAGGTCGCCTACCTAAGGCCACATGGCAACTTCTACAGAGGAGGAGGCAGCTGCCGTCTCCCTCAGGGACTCCCCTCTCCTGCTGAAAACCCCCGAGCACATGTGCTCCTGGCATTTATACAGTATCCCAGCATGCACTGGGGTATTTTCTTCTGCCAAATCACCAGGGCTGTACTAAACACCTGTGCACTCATTTGTCAGGTTTCCTCCCACTGTCCAATATGCCTCCCTATTGGATCCATGTGAAAAACTTTTCAGACAAACTGAGTTGTATCTGAGCACATTGAGCAGACCTCACTAGCAGATCCTGCTCTCTGGTAGGCAGATAACAATATAGATTTACCTGCAATTCTTCTGGTAATTAGAAAGGATTCAAAACTATACTCTCTCTCTAGCACCTACCTAGGAGGATGCTACACCATTCTCTAGGAATAATTAAAGGAAAGGAGGTCCTGTCATATACCATGCTCATGTTTACTATGTTTACTAGAATTACCATTGAAGCCAAATACTTACAGCATAGAGTACTGCTTAAATTAGTTTTGTTCTTGTCATACTCATCAAAGTGTAATGTTAAATATTTTTTTGCCTTCTTTATAAAGATCTTGCTTAATTCTCATTGTCAGTTCAGACTCAGTGTTTGTGTGTGTGTTTGGTGGTGTCAGGTCAAGAGGGGAAAACTCAGTTGGGGCCTCGGGAGTGAACGAAAACCCTTTTAACCAAGCGACCCTTAAGGGGGTAGCGCTATATTAGCTTCAAACATTTGTGGTTCACTGACCTGGAGGAAGAGCAAAAGCACACATATCTGAATGTTGGAGTCCAAAAGTATTTATTCCATTAATTTGGTTTAAGTAGTATGTATGTGCTCAACCCCTGCATATTTGACTAGGTCTATAACTTACAGCTAAGTACCAAGTGCAGTGATTCTGGTGCTTATTTGGCCTGCACAGTATTATTATGTCATCCCTAAAATAGTATGCAGCAAAACAGCACATACATCCCCCTCCCCTACTGCCATTGTTGCCATTAAATGTAATCAAACTCCTTTATTTAAAAAAAAAATGTCAGACAGGCCTAAACTGAGAGGCAGGGATTCTACATGCAGAGGTAGAAGGGTGAGAACAGGTTCCTCAGGACAAAGTGGTGGTCAAGCTGCCCCATCCAGAGGCAAGAACCAGACCCATATCCCCTGCAAGGCAACTGTCACATACCTGGTGTCTAAACCTGACATGCTGAGGAAGGCCTCTCTTCCACCTCCGGCTTGGGGCCCCTGGTAGATTGCCCAGGCACACAAGAGCAGGGAGTGGCACGAGTGCCTTTTGATGAGGCTGGTAGTGGAGACGAGCCAGGTGTCATGCCAAAACAGAAGTAACCGACAGTGAACCACAGCAGGGTAACTGGCTGGGGCACCAGATGGGCAGCAGGCTGGAACAGGTACGCTCTGGCTGGCAACAGGCAGGTGGTGAGCAGGGGTTGTTAACAGGTGGTGAGCATGCACTGGATGGCAGCCAACAGGTGAGAAACAGGTACTATCTGACAAACAGTGGGTATTTTTAGTGGCGACATTGCATTTCTTCTAACAGACCACTTGTAAGGTAACCTGTCCTATATAAAGTAGAGGCCTCTTTGACTAAATACCTATTGTACCCTTTCAAAATGAGGCTCTGTTCATCAAAAATCCTCAATTCTGGTGCAGGTTTGTTTTAGGCTACAGAATTGCCCGAAGGTATGTTTCTAATCTATTTGGATTGATGGTGAAGTGTGTTTTTGAAAAAAATATGTAAATCAGGGCTGACACTAAGTTCTAAATCGAGGAATATCAGTCTTTCTTCGTCAACCACACGTGTAAAATCAATCGAATAGTTTTTTTTTTCTTTTTACAACGATCAATGAACTGCTCTGGCACACAGATGGGGCTGTCCCAGATGATAAGTACATTGTCGATGTAACGAGTATACAGGACTACGTTTTCCCCAAAGGGGTATTGTTTCAAATGTGGAACTGCTCCCAAAACTCCGTAAATAGGTTGGCATAACTTGGGCAAACCTGAACCCTATTGCTGTGCCCCTGGTCTAAAGAAATTACCCTAGAAAGCGCAGTAAATATAATTGGGAGAAAATTCAATACAATTGACAAGCAGACCAACTATGCTCTGAAGAAGAGGGCCCGTCCTCAAAATATGTCAATGTAGCAGGTTTTTCAGGCATTGGGCCTGGAATGGCCTAGATGGGTCTGCCATTGTTACCAGTGACACCTTCAGCCCATTTAAGCTGAGTACCCATCTTTGGTTTGTTTTGTTTATTTTATATTGGGAATGGGAGAAGGGAATGAGTGGGATACTCCTCTGGCTCAACTAGGTAAAACTGGGACACTTTGTAGAAAAATGCCTGTTAGCGCTGTCTTGACGCCAGCTGGATGCTGACCAACGCTTACTGATGCCTGAAGATTGCTTTATACTGAACTGTGCTAGAACTTGACTTATAACCCTCTGGTTAACTCAAAGGATCCTGGACTGTTATGAAACTTCACTCTTGACACTCAATTTAAGCTCACAAGTCCTGTGAACAGCTATCTCTAGCCCTTCACTGGCTGAGGTAGCTACTTGTAACTGCTTTTGCTGCTGCAACTCTCAACACTGTAAACTGCACACTGCACGCTGTACACTTAACTCTTCAGGGCCCAACCGCTGGCGCCCCCTTTGACACTTCAGGGTCCTCTCACTAGGCAACCCCTCTGACACTTCAGGGTCCTCTCACTAGGCACCTTCTCTGACACTTTAGGCTCCTCTCACTAGGCATCCCCTTTACCACTAGCTAGCTCATGGATCCCTTGGACCTTCACCAGAGTGGTCCCCTCTGTCAGCTAGGCAGACCCCCAGGGGCAGTTACAGTACTCACGAACATGGGATGCTTTCCTGAAACTGGGCCCCCCCTCAACTCCGCTGGTCCTCTCTGCAGCTCAGCTCGCTCTGTATCCTCAGGGAAGCCACCCAAGACACCTGATCCTTCTGACAGGAGGAGAGACAGCCATACTCTCCCTCCTGGGACTCTGCTTCCCGCCAAAGACACTGCGGCATGCGTTCCCCTCAAACTTATACCCACTCCCAGAATCCTGTGCGGCAGAATTTGCCTTTCTAGGGTAGATACAGGCCTGAATGTGCCACTGATTGGGTTTCCTCCACTGCCCAATGAGAACCCTTCTCATGGAGCCAGTGGGGAGACTCCCCAGTCTCAATAGCAACACCTGGGAGACATGACAGCCCACCTGAAAATCCTGGCCCTGCTGTTAGGCAGCCAAGGCCCACTATACTTTGCCTAGCACCTACCTTGTAGGGTGCTACATCCACCCTACACCAAACTGAGTCAGGTCCCTCTGACTCTGAGGCAGCAGCCTCTTATCAAAAACTGTGGCCAAAACTCAGGAGTATCCCACAAACCTGGAAAAGGGGGAAAAGGGAAAATGAATGTACAAATAAATTACGGTGGAAAAATATAGCTATACATACTCTGCTGTACAAATATACAAACACTTTAAGGTGCATGGAAACGAGGCACCCCCACCAAACAAACTCGCTAGGTGGGGATTTCAAAGCAAACACATATACATTCCCTAACTGGCTGTCTCTAAGATGATCCCACCTGTAGAGAAAATGGAAGCAAAAGTTAGTCAACTGCATACACTTTGGAAAATACAAGACTAACTCCCTAGACAGTTGAGTGGAAAGTTGTAATCCACAAAGACCCTGGCCCGATGGCCCAAGGGGTCTAGCATAGCAACAGTCTTCCAAGACTGGAACAGCAGGAACTGGGACAGCAGGCTGAGTAGCAGGCACTGGAACAGCAGGCACTGGAACAGCAGGCACTGGAACAGAAGGCAATAGAACAGCAGGCTGAGTAGCAGGCACCAGAACAGCAGGCACTGGAACAGAAGGCTAAGTAGCAGGCACCAGAACAGTGGGCACTGGAGCAGCAGGCAACAGATCAGCAAGCCGAGTTTCAGGCACTGGATCAGCAGGCACTGGAAAGGCAGGCTGAGTAGCAGGCACCGGAACAGTGGGCACTGGAACAGCAGGCACTGGAACAGCAGGCACTGGAATAGCAGGCCAAGTAGCAGGCACTGGAACAGCAGAAAATGGAACAGCAGGCACTGGAACAGAAGGCTGAGTAGCAGGCACTGGATCAGCAGGCACTGGAACAGTGGGCACTGGAAACAGCAGGCACCGGATCAGCAGGCTGAGTAGCAGGCACCAGAACAGTGGGCACTGGAACAGCAGGCAATGGAACAGCAGGCTGAGTAGCAGGCACCGGATCAGCAGGCACTGGAACAGCGGAAACCGGAACAACGGGCAATGGAACAGCAAGCCGAGTAGCAGGCACCGGAACAACAGGCACTGGAACAGCAGGCAATGGAACAGCAGGCTCTGGAACAACAGGCTGAGTAGCAGACACCGGAACAGCAGGCACCGGATCAGCAGGCACTGGAACAGGGGGCACTGAAACAGCAGGCTGAGTAGCAGGCCCCAGATCAACAGGCACTGGAACAGTAGGCACTGGAACATCAGGCAGAGTAGCAGGCATCGGATCAGCAGGCACTGAAACAGCAGGCACCGGATCATCAGGCACGGGATCAGCAGGCAATGAAACAGCAGGCTGAGTAGCAGGCACCGGATCAGCAGGCACTGGAACAGTGGGCACTGGAACAGCAGGCACCAGATCAGCAGGCACCGGATCAGGAGGCTGAGTAGCAGGTACTGGAACAGCAGGCACTCGAACAGCAGGCACCGGAACAGCAGGCACTGGAACAGCAGGCAATGGAACAGCAGGCAATGGAAAAGCAGGCTGAGTAGCAGGCACCGGTTTAGCAGGCACTGGAACAGTGGGCACTGGAACAGCAGGCACCAGATCAGCAGGCATTGGATCAGCAGGCACTGGATCAGGAGGCTGAGTAGCAGGTACCGGAACAGCAGGCACTGGAACAGTAGGCACTGGAACATCAGGCTAAGTAGCAGGCACCGGATCAGCAGGGCACTGGAACAGCAGGCAATGGAACAGCAGGCTGAGTAGCAGGCACTGGAACAGCGGGCATGGGAACAGTGGGCATCAGAACAGCAGGCTGAGTAGCAGGCACTGGATCAGCAGGCACTGGAAAAGCGAGCACCAGAACAGCAGGCACCAGAACAGCAGGCACTGGAACAGCAGGCTGAGTAGCAGGCACCAGAACAGCAGGCACTAGAACAGCAGGCCGAGTAGCAGGCACCAGATCAGCAGGCACTGGAACAGCAGGCACTGGAACAGCAGGCTGAGTAGCAGGCACTGGAACAGCAGGCACCGGAACAGCAGGCCAAGTAGCAAGCACTGGTACAGAAGGCTGAGTAGAAGGCACTGGATCAGCAGGCACTGGAACAGTGGGCACCGGAACATCAGGCACCAGATCAGCAGGCTGAGTAGCAGGCACCAGAACAGAGGGCACTGGAACAGCAGGCAATGGAACAGGAGGCTGAGTAGAAAGCACCAGATCAGCAGGCACTGGAACAGCAGGCACCGGAACAGCGGGCATTGGAACAGCAGGCCCGGAACAGTAGGCTGAGTAGCAGGCACCGGAGCAACAGGTACTGGAACAGCAGGCACTGGAACAGCAGGCACTGGAACAGAAGGCTGAGTAGCAGGCACCGGAACAGCAGGCACCAGATCAGCAGGCACTGGATCAGCAGGCACCGGATCAGCAGGCATTGGAACAGTGGGCACTGGAACAGCAGGCTGAGTAGCAGGCACCAGACCAACAGGAACTGGAACAACAGGCACTGGAACAGCAGACTGAGCAGCAGGCATCGTAACAGCAGACACTGGGTCAGCAGTAGAGATGGCCTTGCGGTTCGCCCGGCGGGCAGTTCGCGGCAAACTTTGCTCGTTCGCTGTCCGCCGATCATGCGAACATATGGGCGATGTTCGCGGCCGCCATATTCTTTTACATTGTGAAGAACTTTGACACATCCATCAGGTGGTACAGGACAGCCAATTGAGACATTTCAGCACATGGACATACCCCCTACCTTATAAATAGACCTGACCTGGCTGCTATTTTACATTCTGCCTTTTGTCAGTGTAGGGAGAGGTTTGCTGTGTGGAGCAGGGACAGATTGTCAGTGACACAAATCACTCGGTAATAGGTCCATAAAAGTCCTTTTAAGGACTGGTATAGGTGTACTGTCTATATTCTGTCTTTTGTCAGTGTAGGGAGAGGTCCCTGTGGGGAGCAGGGAGAGACTTTCAGTGACACAGATCGCTCGGTAATAGGTCCACAAAAGTCCTTTTAAGGACTGGTATAGGTGTACTGTCTATATTCTGTCTTTTATCAGTGTAGGGAGAGGTTTGCTGTGGGGAGCAGGGACAGACTGTCAGTGCCGGTTCACACTGATGCGGGAACACTGCAAATATATATGCGTGTTCCCGCATCGCATCTGCAGCACAGGCAGTTCACACTGCCATATGCGATACGCTGGGGCAGTTCAGAGTTAACAACACCCCCAGCTCAGATCGCATATCGCAGTGCGATCTGACAGATCGCACAGAATCGGATCGCACTGGTGGGAACCACCATGCGATCCGATTCTGCTGCGGATGAAAAAAAGGGTCTTGTGCATGTTCACTGTGATTGTGGTGCGACTTCAGCCATACAAACTGTATGGCTGAATTTGCACCGCACAGACATTGCGTGTAATTTTAGGAGCAGTGCGCTCCGAATTACATGCGATCTCTGTGATTGCATCAGTGTGAACCAGCACTAAGTGTGTGCCAGAGATACATTCACTTGCCGCTGAACATGGCCATATTGCTCTGGGATGCTCTTCTGCGAGAAATATTTCCTTCCTGGGACCTTCCATAGTGGTGTTCCAATGGCCACAAATTTTCAAAAGGCCTCCGAGTCCACCAGTTTATACGTCAGTAGTTAGCGGGCTATTAGTTCCGACAAGCCGGCAGTCAACTGTTGGGCAAGAGGGTTATCGGACGTCATCATTTTTTTACGCTCGAACATTTGGGCCACAGAAGCCTGCCTTTTTCTAGAAAAACGTGAGGACGGCATGATTGAAGGTGGAGTGGAGGACAATTGTGAGGAGAGAAGGAGAAGAGGCTAGATGGTGAAAACCTGGAGTGTGGCTTTGTGGGTTCTGATGGCGTTGCTCCCATTGGGCTCGGTGATGGGAGTCCAGGTGCCTTCTTAGGTCCCTTTCACACAGGCAGACCGTTCAGATCTGCCTGTCCATTTTTTGGGCGGATCTGAACGGTCCCCCCATGCATGAGACATGTCCACTGACATCCGATCCGTCAAATCTGGATGGATGGAAACCCTATTTTCCATCCACCCAGCGGATCGTCCCTAGGTGAGTGTTGGGATTACCGCGCCTTATGCATTGACTGCAAAGGCTCCAGCATCAGGGAACGCACAGGTGTCCGACTACATCGGGTTAACGGCCGATGTGGACGCTCTGAGTGATGAACCCCTGGACTACTTGGTGGGCAGGCTTGACCTCTGGCCAGCGCTTGCACAATTTGCAAAGGAACAGTTGGCTTGCCCCTCGTCCAGTGTCCTGTCCAAAAGGATGTTCAGTGCAGCAGGGGGGATCGTGAACGGTAAGCTCACTCGCCTAGCTCACGACAGTGTTGACTACCTCACATTTCTAAAAATGAATGAGGCATGGATTTCGGAGGAATTCAACACATGTGACCAGTAGACCATGTTTGATTCAAATTCCTCATGACAGCCCACAAATATCCACCACCACCCATAACAATGCATGGTCCCTGTCTTAGGTAAATACAGTGGCATAAAAGGCCTTTTATGTCCGTTGAATGCCTAATTGCTACAGTCTGTCCCAGCTCCACACAGCAACCTCTCCCTACACTGACAAAAGACTTTTGTGGACCTATTAGCTAGCAACTTGTGTCCCTATACAGTCTGTCCCTGCTCCACACAGCAACCTCCAGCAGAATACAATGCCTGTGGGCTAATTTTTGGGGCCTGTACTGGCCGACACTTACTTCTGTATCCTATGAATGCCTAATGTACCTCGAGCCACAGAATACGAAGTTCTTTGCTGTCAGGTGAACACATGTGGGCTAATTTTTGGGGCCTGTACTGGCCGACACTTACTTTTGTATTCTGTCAATGCCTAATGTACCTCCAGCCACAGAATACAAAGTACTTTGCTGTCAGGTGAACGCCTGTTGGCTAGTTTTTGGGGCCTGTACTGGCTGACACTTCTGTATCCTGTCAATGCCTAATGTACCTCCAGCCACAGAATACAAAGTTCTTTGCTGTCAGGTGAACGCCTGTTGGCTAATTTTTGGGCCTGTACTGGCCGACACTTACTTCTGTATCCTGTCAATGCCTAATGTACCTCCAGCCACAGAATACAAAGTTCTTCGCTGTTAGGTGAACCCATGTGGGCTAATTTTTGGGGCCTGTACTGGCGGACACTTACTTCTGTATCCTGTCAATGCCTAATGTATCTCCAGCTACAGAATTCAAAGTTCTTAGCTGTCAGGTGAATGCCTGTGGGCTAATTTTTGCGGCCTGTACTGGCGGACACTTACTTCTATATCCTGTGAATGCCTAATGTACCTCCAGCCACAGAATACAAAGTTCTTTGCTGTCACGTGAATGCCAGTTGGCTAATTTTTGGGGCCTTTACTGGCTGACACTTACTTCTTTATCCTGTGAATGCCTAATTTTTCAGACTGGCATTGAAAATCAATGGGTCTGTAAACGTTCCGCTAAATTGTGGAACGGATGCGGACCCATTTTACAGATGTGTGAATTGACCCTATATGCATTTAACATGTATTTACCGGCTGCTGTCAGTTTTGGCTGGTTTAGAAAAAAAATAAATACATTTTTTGGCTGAAAAAAAAAAAAAAAATTGGCAACTTTTCCAATAGCAATACTTCTGGTATGTCAGTGTCCATGTTGTGGGACTATGTGTACACAGCTAGTAAGTATTTTGTGGTTGCAAATATGACCTGGAGGTTTTTAATGTTCGCCTGCCATTAAAGTGAATGGGGTCCGCCGCGAACTTGCGGTTCTCGAACATTTGAGAAAGTTTGCGGATCGCGTTCGCGAACCGCCCTGTCCGATGTTCGTCCATCACTAGTCAGCAGGCTGGATAACAGGTATAATTGTATGTGTAGGGAAGAATCTCCTCTTCTTTATAGGTTTAGGTACAGAAACCCTGCGAGAAATTGCAGGACTATGAATAGAATGTGAAGTAGATGGAAGCAAAAAGGCAGTACTGGGAGACGGTGGAACAGGAGAGATAGTTACAGAGGAGAAATTCTGAGAGGTTGCTAGGGGCAACAGAGTAGTAGAGGAAGTTTTTACTGCATTTAATGCAGGAAAAGTGTAGCTAGTGGAGCCAGAATATGGACATGCAGTTGTAATCAAACCATACTGAACTGTAGCTGTGGTTGCTACGGGTAACGGAGAGGGGAAACTTTGAGTAAACTGGTGTCTAGAGGCAGAAGTGAATTGGTGCGAGTAAGCTTATGAATTGGAAAGATCTGACCAGGTTTGGAGTAAGGGCTGAACAAAACTCTGGACCCAGAAGGGCACCACGTTACAGAACTGACATTCTTCTTGGATCCCATTCCTGCACATTCCATGCTCATCTATCCTTAATTATGTTTTTCCCTTTTTTCCTGGTTCTTCCTTTTTTCTCTAGTGTTTTCAGGACATGGGACCCTGTTACAGGAGCACTGCTCCATGGCTCTATTTACCTCTACACATGTACAGCAGTATGTGTCCTACTACCATTCCAGTACACTCCAGTGTTTGCTCGTCCCGCAATGCCACTGGCTTTCCTGGAGAGATGGCCTTATTTTTCATTCACTTTTGGGCCTGTGTTGTGTTTGCGGCCCTCTTTAGTTGTGGTAATGATTGCCTACTCTTCAAGGGGTTGTGGGTTTATGCTCCCGCACAGTTGGGGACGTGGAGAGCAGGGTGGGGGGAGGGATGGGTTTCTGTTTTTTGTGGGTTTGTTTTAATCATTTTATTCACTGTATGTTGGCTGTGGTTGTTTTTCAGGTACGCTAAATTTGTGATGAGCTACACCCTTATGTTATGATTTGCAAGAACCTGCTCTGGGGACTCCCCATACGTTTCTACTGCTTTATTCCCCCCTTCACCCCGATGGCCACCGTGTAATTCCTCACGTGGAATGGGCCTCAGGGATAAGGTGAAGCGTTCTGCTATTTTTGGATGCATCAGATCCTACAGGGCTGATATTGTGGTTTTGGTGGAGACACATGTCACGGGCCAACTGCAACTGGCACTTAAACGCCCCTGGATTGGCTGGACGTACCATGCCACTTATACTAACGCTTCCAGAGGTGTCTCCATCCTAATTTCAAAACATGTGCACTTCTCCACTATTTCTGTTCGTTCGGACCCCCAGGGCAGGTTCCTTTTTCTGCATGTTATACTGTATACTAGGCAATATCTGCTCTTGGCTTGTTACGTTCCCCCCTTCATACAGCTCGGAGGTGATCCAGGAGGGCGTGTCCTTTATGGCTCAGCGCCCCAATGTTCCGGCTGTCTGGATGGGGAATTTTAATATGGTGTTAGTCCCGGCTCTTGACCGCCAGCACTCCCCAAAGACTCCTGGACCTCAGTCCCTTACTCGCCTCGGCCGACTGTTCCGTGACTTTGTCCTGACTGACACCTGGCGTTATCAGCATCCTCACCTACGTTCCTACTCCTGTTTCTCAGCCACTCACTCAACAATGTCACGCATCAATTTCATTATAGTTTCTGACCCTCTACTTCCCCTGCTCCAGGACTCGGGGTTTGAACCCCACTCCCTGTCTGACCATGCCCCCTGTTGGGCTTCGTTTCGTATAGCCCCCCAGGCGGTCCCTCGTCCATGGCACCTTCACCCCTTTTGGCTCACTGCCATAGTGGACCAGGAGGGCCTGGCCCAAGAATGGTCTTATATTTTTTCTACTAACACAGGCTCAATGGATGTGGCCCTGGTGTGGGAGGCTTTCAAGCTCCACGCCCGGGCTACCCTCACCAGAAGCATCAATCGCCTTAAAAAGTCCTCCAGTTCTGTTTTAGCCACTGCACAAGCACACCTGACTTCACTGACAAATAACTGCTCCACTGACCCATCACCTGACAATGTCCTAGCACTGAAATCCCAGACCACAATAGTCGACCAGCTGCTCTATGAGAAGGCCAAACAGAAACTGTTCTTCTGCAACCAGCGGGTATTCGAACAGGGCGAGGGAGCCGGCAAGCTGTTGACTTATTTGGCTCACCAGGATACTAAACCTTCGGTAGTGGTCCAACTCCGGGGTTCTGATGGGTCTATTATTTCTGAGCCGCCGTTGGTGGCCGCCAAATTCCGCTCCTTCTATGCCCAGCTGTATGACTCCCAGATGACTGCCCAAGACACCCGTGACTTTCTGGCTGAAGTGTCCCTTCCTCAGTTGTCTGATGCTCAACGTGAGGCACTGGATGCCCCTCTGTCGGCTGATGAAATTGCCACTGCTATTGCCTCCCTGGCCATGGGAAAGGCCCCCGGTTCTAACGGCCTACCTCTTGATTTTTATGCGACCTTCTCTGACACCCTCTCCATGGAACTGCTGTCCCTGTACACCCACATTCATGACTCCGGTGAGCTGCCGGATTCCATGAGAGAGGCCAATATTATAACACTTCCCAAACCCGGTAAAGACCCCCACTATCCAGAATCCTATCGCCCCATTTCGTTACTTCAATCAGACATCAAAATTCTGGCAAAACTTCTAGCGCTCCGTCTTAATAAGATTATACTTTCGCTAAAACACCCTGATCAGATTGGGTTCATGCCGGGTAAAAATACCGCCATGAACATACATCATCTGTATATGAATCTACAAGCTGATCATGACAAAGTTGGCACCAGAGCAGTGGTGGCGTTAGACGCCGCTAAGGCGTTCGACTCAGTGGAATGGGGTTACCTATGGGAGTGTCTGCGGGCCTTTGGGTTTGGTCCTACCTTTATTGGTTGGGTGTGGGCACTATACTATGCACCTGTAGCCAGAGTTTCAGTAAATGGGTGGACGTCAGACTCCTTGCCCTTGGGTCGCGGAACAAGACAGGGGTGTCCTCTGTCCCCCTTACTGTATGCTCTTGCAGTTGAGCCGTTGGCGACTATGCTTCATGACCACCCCCAAATTCACGGTATGTGTCAGTCGGCCCTGACAGAAACGGTCAGTCTTTATGCAGATGACATGCTATTATATTTGGAGGACACTGATGATTCTCTCCATACTGCGCTGCGTACCATAGAACTGTTTGGGTCCCACTCGGGATTAAAAATAAATTGGTCTAAGTCCCAAATACTGCCTCTTGACCCGTCTCCCCCCACTAGCGCCTCCACTTCCCTTCCATTGCAGAGAGTCGCGGCGATCCGCTATCTGGACGTTACAATTACTAAATTCCCCTCGGATTACCTGAAGGACAATATTGATTGATATGCTTAAACAGCGCACTCAGACTTGGGCCAGGCTCCCAGTAGGACTTATGGGCAGGGTGAATCTTATTAAAATTATCCTGTTACCCAAATTTCTCTATGTGTTCTGGCACTCCCCGGTCCCGATCCCCCTAAAATTGTTTAAAACTATTGACCACGTTTTGAATTCCTTTGTATGGGGTCATGAGCGCCACAAGGTGCCCTGGACCATGCTTAAAAATCCAACGACTAGAGGGGGGGTAGCTGATAAAGCGCACAGCGCGAAACATGTAGTCATGGCAACCATATAGCTTGTGTTCCACCCTGGTTCCTGGTATTTCCCCGCAAGTGGCGCCTGTCCGGCTGATGTCACCACTACAGAACTACAGCGGAGTCCTTTCATCCTCGCGCCGGCTGGTTTCCGGCTTTGTGCACACACTGCTCAGCAGTCCTGGGAGACTGACCTCCTCGCACTCGTGTTGCTTGCTGCCAGGTGCCCTTGTCCACTCCAGCCCAGGGGGATGTAAGCATTTTATGTACTTTGTTTTTCGGTTATCAATACCAATAAACTGTTAACCCTTTCTATACTGGATGTTCACCTGACTTCCTTATCCATTGCATCTCGGTGTGGTTCATGTGCTGCCTTCCTCATGTACTTTTGTCCATATTAGCACCCTTCCTATGCTTGTTGGCTAACAGCAGAACAACCGCTGGGGAGCCTCACAGGCTTACGTCTATCCCTCCACCCTACAGGCATCCCAGGAGTGCCTGGTTTGTGATTATTGCTTTGACACACTAAGACCCCCCTGTGGCATAATCCTCGCCTAGGAGAACTGCTCTCTATCCCAGATTGTCATCTCTGGGTGGACAGGGGAGTATTGTATTTAGGCCAAGTGATGTGTGACTCGGGTCACACATATCCCCGCCATGACAGATATACCTCTACTGGAGGTGCTGATGGGTGACACTCACAAGGGTCTCATTTCTGTGCTTTATACTGAATTGCGCAGTGCTGAGGTTGATCGGAAGGTGGAACGTCTGCAGTCTTGGTGGTTGTCCGATGCAGGCTCATTGGATGAGGCAGACTGGGATGACATTCTGGACAGCCCTAGACTGTCCTCACCCAAGCTCTCGGATCGTGTGACCCAGCTGTACATCTTGCACAGGGCTTATCTCACCCCACTCAGAATTTCTAGATACCGGCGTTCTTATAATTCCTGCTGTCCCCGCTACCCATTACACTCGGGTACATTCATACATCTCCTTTGGTCCTGCCCGGACATCCAGTCATACTGGGCGCAAATCATAAAATTTCTGCATGATCACATGGGTTCTCCCTTACAGCTGAATGTTAGACCATGTGTCCTGGGTCTTTTACTCGACGATGACATTGACAAATTTTTTACTACCTTTCTTCACAAGACTCTCTTTAGTGCTCGTAAACTCATAGCCAGAACGTGGTTGAGAGTTCACACTCCCACCCTACAGGACTGGATAACTGAGGTTAACTCTACTCTTCGGTACAAAAGGTTGCTATACAAACATAGAGGGTGTTCTAACAAATTCGATAAAATCTGGAGTCGATGGCTGGAGAATACACGGACATGCAATGCCTAGGCCTTCTGTTGCACTGTTGTTTTAGTCCGTCAGGAGTTGGACATTGTGGTGTAATCAGGGTTCGGCTTTAGGCTTGAACCAACCGTTTTTGGCTTGTATGAATAGTATCTTATACCTGAGTTTGTCCCACACCGACTTTTGGGCAGATATGGTGTAATGTCTCATTTCCTCTTATACTGCATAGTGAATGCATTTACCTGTTTCACAAGATGTCTATCTCATTGTGTACCTTCTTTTGCAAATCGTATGTTTATGCGTTTTTGTACCTTGTTTTCTTTCAAACCACAAATAAACTTGTTTTCTGATTAAAAAAAGAAAAGCAGGTAGCATGTAGGCGCATAGATCAACTTGTAGGCAGCTCCTCTGGAAAAAGCAGAGCCAGATGGGTAGTCAGATCAAGTACAAGCGCATAGACAGGAGCATGGTCAAGAGGCAGGAATTGGTAATGGGTAAGCAGTACAGAGGCAACAGAAGCAGGCAGAAGCAGGGGCCAGAGGGTAACAAGAATCAGTTCAGGCAGAGTTCACACTGGGTTAGCAACTGGTATCCGCTGCAGGTAACGAATCACAGATCACACTGGAATAGCGAGATGAGACAGCACTGAACCTGAGCACTGGCTCTGTTCAAATAGCCAGCCTGGCGCCAATATTAGTGACAGGTGCATCTTTTTTATGTGGATATATTATAAATAGAAAAAAATGCAAGTACCAAGTGCAATGAGGTTCCAAGGGGATACTGTATGTAGATAACTACAGTAGGGGCAGCTCCAACTACTCATCTGATCTGCAATAAGACATGAGCACAAAACAAAGAGCGCTCTAAGCTCTGTGGAAGTCAATAGAGCCACAAGCCCAGGAATAGATCAAAATTCACTTTAATGTAAAGTCAAAAAGTATGACATGCAGGAGTGGCCAAACTAATACATCACCAGGCCAGTGAGGAGGAGAAACACATAATCCCAAGGGCTGAAAGATGACACGTGATCCTGGACCCAGCAGTAGGTTACACTGCCCAGGAGCCTCAAAACAGTGGGAGAAGTGGGTGGATTACAGCCACCAGGGTCACTGAGATGCGCGTCTGCCAGAAGTCACGTGTCCCAGGACTGGATATGATGTCATACATCAGATTAGATTTGAGGAAGGGCCAAGCCCCAGAAACATTTTATCAGGGTGCCTGGCTTCTCTTCTTTGGTTTGTCAAGGTTTGAGTGCTCTCCAAGATTTCCAGTTTGCCCTCACCAGCCGACATTTGGTCGATCTTCCACCAGGTTTATGACATCACATCTACTATGAGCTTTAGAAGAGAATCATATTTCTATGGAATACTGAATCTGCATTGATGATCATACAGATATATGATTGGCACTAAGCAAATTAGTTATGCCGAGACCTACTTACAGTAACTCACAAAAATGAGTCCACCCCTGACATTTTTGTAAATATTTTATTATATCTTTTCATGTGACAACACAGAAGAAATGACATTTTGCTACAATGTAAAGTAGTGAGTGTACAGCTTGTATAACAATGTAAATTTGCTGTCCCCTAAAAATAACTCAACACAGCCATTAATATCTAAACCGATGACAAAAAAAGTGAGTACACCCCTAAGTTAAAATGTCCAAATTGGGCCCAAAGTGTCAATATTTTGTGTGGCCACCATTATTTTAAAAACACTGCCTTAACCCTCTTGGGCATGGAGTTCACCAGAGCTTCACAGTCCTCTTCCACTCCTCCTCCATGACGACATCATGGTGGATGTTAGAGACCTTGCGCTCCTCCACCTTCCATTTAAGGTTGCCCCACAGATGCTCAATAGGGTTTAGGCCTGGAGACATGCTTGGCCAGTCACTCACCTTTACCGACAGCTTCTTTAGCAAGGCAGTGGTCATCTTGGAGGTGTGTTTGGGGTTGTTATAATGTTGAAATACTGCCCGGTGGCCCAGTCTCTGAAGGGAGGGGATCATGCTCTGCTTCAATATGTCACAGTACATGTTGGCATTCATGGTTCCCTTAATGAACTGTAGCTCCCTAGTTCCGGCAGAACTCATGCAGCCCCAGACCATGACACTCCCACCACCATGCTTGACAGTAGGCAGAACACACTTGTCTTTGTACTCCTCACCTGTTTGTTGCCACATACGCTTGACACCATCTGGACCAAATAAGCTTATCTTGGTCTCATCAGACCACAGGACATGGTTCCAGTAATCCATGTCCTTAGTCTGCTTGTCTTCAGCAAACTGTTTGCGAGATTTCTTGTGCATCATCTTTACAAGAGGCTTCCTTCAGGAACAACAGCTATGCAGACCAATTTGATGCAGTGTGCGGCGTATGGTCTGAGCATTGACAGGCTGACCTCCACCCCTTCAACCTCTACAGCAATGCTGACGGCACTGATACCTCTATTTTCCAAAGAAAACCTCTGGATAAGACGCTGAGCATGTGCGCTTAACTTCTTTGGTCAACCATGGCGAGGCCTGTTCTGAGTGGAGCCTCTCATGTTATACTGCTGTATGGTCTTGGCCACTATGCTGCAGCTCAGTTTCAGGGTCTTAGCAATCTTCTTATAGCCTAGGCCATCTCTATGTAGAGCAACAATTCTTTTTTTCAGATCCGCAGAGAGTTCTTTGCCATGAGGTGCCATGTTGAACTTCCAGTGACCAGTATAAGAGAGTGAGAGCGTTAACACCAAATTTAACACACCTGCTCCCCATTCACACCTGAGACCTTGTAACACTAATGAGTCACCTAACACCGGGGAGGGAAAATGGCTAATTGGGCCCAATTTGGACATTTTAACCTAGAGGTGTACTCACTTTTGGTGCCAGTGGTTTAGACATTAATGGCTGTGTGTTGAGTTATTTTGAGGGGGACAGTAAATTTACACTGTTATACAAGCTGTACACTCACTACTGTACATTGTAGCAAAGTGTCATTTCTTCAGTGTTGTCACATGAAAATATATAATAAAATATTTACAAAAATGTGAGTGGGTGTACTCACTTTTGTGAGATACTGTATGTATGGCAAATTTGCTGCTGAAGTACAGGTTGTTCACATGTTAATTTAAAGTATTATTTATGATTATGTTAGTTCTTTTCCACATAATTGATTTACATTCAGCCTCCAGGATATTCTTTGCTTTTATAATTTGTCTCTAAAAATGTCCCTGATTTGCTGGCACCAGTACAATGCAGTGTGTTTAAAAGTTGAAAGTTTGTGTGTATTATCAGTCAGGTAACAATGAGATGTGTTTTGTCAGTCCCAGGTATCGGTGCACTTTATATTGTAAATCCTAGGTATTAATAAGATGGGAATGGGGGGGGGGTGGCTACCGGCGCGGAAGATGGACGTCCTTTGAGTCTGCTCCGCCGGCCACCCTAAGACACACGCCGCACTCAGGGCTGCTTCTGCTCCTACGACCCGCCGTACCGCTTGGTGAGTGCCCGCTGAGATGACCCGCAACAAGAAGAAGGAGACCGGTCAGCTTAACAAGCTGTCTGGCTTCTTCATCTCCCAGGCACATGGGCTGCACCAAGATGGTGGCGGCGGACCGGGACCCGCTCGGAACGACAAGCAGGGAGCAGGACCACTTGGTAAACTCCCTCCACTGAAACCGCTACACCCGCAGCACAGGGTGATAGGGAACCCGGACAGCGGTCCTTCCTCGGGATCACCCTCCCCTCCATCCCCGACCTCCAGGAGCCCAGCCAAGAGCAGGCAGAAGAGGGAATCGCCCCCTGGAGTATACGATGGCTCAGGTATGGACACTACTATCCCCCCTTCTGTTCTGGCACTGCAGCTACCCTCAGTCACAGCCCAGCCTGCTCAGCAATCCACTGGGGGAAACCCCATATCAGAATCAGCAATGAGAGCCATGCTGTTCTCCTTGCAGTCTTCCATGCAGGCTGATATGAGACAACAGACACAACAAATTACTGCAGAGATTTCTGCCTTGGGGTCCAGAATTGGCTCCGTAGAACAGTCTGTGCATACTCATGCTGAAACCATCAACTCTGTTATAGATCGCTTGAATACTCAAACGGAAGAAATCTCCTGGTTGAAGAATAAAGTGGCGGATCTGGAGGATCGCTCCAGACGCAACAACATAAAGCTGCGAGGCATATCTGAAGCGATCTCCTCTGAGCAATTGTTGCAGCATGTTACCTCTCTATTCAAAATGCTGGTTCCTACTCTGCATGAATTGGAACTTCTTATTGATCTGATTCACAGGCTGCCCAAGCCAGCGTTCCTGGAGGGCAATGTACCACGGGATGTTCTGCTTAGAGTCCATTTTTTCACTGCTAAGGGCAAAATAATGCTTGTATCCAAACAGAGTGGACAGTTACCTGAACCTTATTGCAATGTGCAATTGCTGCCCGATCTATCCAAGCACACGCTGATGGCCAGACGCAACCTCTCTACCATAACCAAGGCTCTGCGTAACCACCAAATCCAGCATAAGTGGCGGTACCCTGCAACTCTTCTGGTGACACATGGAGGCTCCACAACAGTGATCAAATCCTTAGAGGAGGGCATCACTATGCTCAGGAAATGGAACATCCTCCCTGCTGATCAAGCCTCTGCTCCAGTCTCGTCACCTCTGCGCCCACTGGACAGTGAATGGCATGTAGCGTCCCGAAAACGGTCTTCCTCCACTCAGGCTAGCCCTAACCACCGCTGATGACCTACAATGTGTCTATGGCCTTTGAAAGATGTTCTCTCTTTTGGCCCTCCTTTGGTTTCTTTTGCGAGCTTCTCGCTCTCGAGCTGCCGAGACGGCTCTTTTTTTATGCTCTTCTCTGGTTCCTCTTTTTGTTTCCGTTTACTGGTTTCTCAACACTTTATTCGCTGCAACTACCTTGCTCACTTGTACCATCTGCTCTACCTTGAACATTGTCTTACCTGAAACATGACCATCAAACTATTGACTATTAACGCCAACGGTCTGAACCATCCGGCTAAGAGGCGTTCTTTGTGGAAGGAGGCATTACTTCATAGAGCGGATGTGCTGGCGGTTCAGGAGACCCACTTTCAGGCTGATAACGTGCCTCACCATGGTCACAAGAACTATCCACAGGTCTTCTTAGCTTCCAGCACTGAAAAGAAAAGAGGGGTGATGCAAGCCTTTCGGGACTCCAAGTCAGTACTGGATCCGGACGGCAGGTATATTATCGTGACATGTGATCTTAATGACCTTCCGCTCACTTTGGTGAACGTATACGCTCCGAACTCCCACCAAGTTCGTTTTATGCGGAGTATCCTTGGAAAGGTATCAGCGCTCCAATATGGTCATCTGTTGTTATGTGGGGATTTTAATGCTGTTGTCGATCCCGGGTTGGACTCTTCGGCGTCCCCTCGGGGCCGACAGCAGTCTTTGGGGCATGTGTTACATGAGGAAAAATTGTTTGATGTGTGGCGATGTCACCACGCCATGGAGCGGGACTATTCTTTTTTCTCTTCCAGGCATCACTCCTATTCACGCTTAGACATGTTTTTTGTTGATACGTTTTTATTGGATAAAGCCTCCTCCTCTGTGATCAATGACATCACATGGTCAGACCATGCAGCGGTGGAATTGACCATAGAGGACACGGCAAAATGTAACAGCTCTTATATCTGGAGATGTGATCTTGGTATGTTGCAGAATGAGAAATGTAGAGCCCACATATCTAAACAGCTGCAGGACTTCCTCCATTTTAACGGTACCTCTGTCTCTGACCCGTGGGTGCTGTGGGTTGCACAAAAGGCCTTCATACGAGGGGTGTGCATCCAGCAGCAGGCGCGGCTCAGGAGGCAGCGGAGGGATCAGGTCTCTGTTCTGACACACAAGATACATGTTTTAGACGCGGATAACAAAATAAATCCTACTGATTCCGTGTCCCGGGAACTTCTTGCACTGAGATAAGAATTGCGCCTCCTCCTTCTAGAACAATCAAACAGACAATTTCAGTATCTTAAACAAAAGTACTACTGTCAAGCTAATAAAGCTGGCAAATTCTTGGCGTCCCAGGTTAAACGCAAACAGGCTAAATCCAGAATTCCCTTCCTACTTCACCCCTCACCTGCATCTAAAATTACTCATCCACAAGCCATAGCGGATGCATTTGCTGATTTTTACAGTGCCTTGTACAATCTTGGGGATAACCCGTCTGAACATCAACCGTCCGTGGGGGATATTAACCGATTCCTCAACACGGTGTCCCTACCCTCCCTTTCGGATACCCAACTACTCACACTCAATTCTCCGATCACACTCGTGGAAGTGCGCTCTAGTATCACATCGTTACCGAAGGGCAAATCACCTGGCCCCGACGGGTTTTCCAACGAGTTTTATCAACTCTTTAGTCAACACTTAAGCCCTACTATGACAGAAGTCTACAACAAAGCAATGGAAGTTTCCTCATTACCCTCGGATACCCTAGGCGCCCATATTGTTACGTTGCCCAAGCCAGGTAAAGACCCCACCACACCTGCAAATTTCCGTCCCATTTCCCTATTGAATTCTGACGCAAAAATTTACGCCCGTATCCTGTCCAAACGTATTCAAGCTATACTCCCCACGCTTATACATAGGGATCAGATGGGATTCACACCAGGTAGGCAGACCTCTGATGCAACAAGGAGACTCCTGGGCATCATGCATCAGGCACACTCCTCCAAACTTCCCTCTGTACTACTTACCCTAAACGCCGAAAAAGCGTTTGATAGAGTTCATTGGGGTTACATGCGAGCTACACTCCAAAAATTTGGTTTTTCTGGTCCCATTCTGTCCGCCATTATGGCCCTCTACTCCTCACCGACGGCACAAGTATACACCTCGGGCACGCTATCTAAGAACTTCAACATAACGAACGGTACAAGACAGGGTTGTCCCTTATCTCCCACAATCTTTAATCTGATTATAGAGCCTTTGGCTGAAACTATTCGATCCAACCCCCTCATCACAGGTTTCAAACTGCACTCATACCATCATAAGATTAATTTATCTGCAGATGATATTATAATGATGCTCACCTACCCAGAAGTTTTGCTTCCAGCGGCTTACACCACACTCCTCTCTTATAGCAGGGTCTCGTTCTATAAGCTCAATGCCTCTAAGTCTACAGTCCTTAATTTAGGAGTCTCCGCTATGCTCCAATCTAAACTGCAGGCTTCCATTCCTATCCCCTGGGCCAACCCCCTTAGACTACTACCTGTAACTGTCAACAGATTGGTGAACAAGATCAATGCGGACATCTCTCGTATGCATACTCCCTACTTCTCCTAGAGTGGAAGAGTTGCGGCCTATAAAATGTTTATACTGCCCCAAATATTGTACCTCTTCAGAGCACTTCCCATTCACTTTCCGGCGACACATCTTCTCAAGTTGTCTAGGCTGATGTCGGCCTTCATTTGGGGAGGTAAGCGCCCCAGATGCGCAGTCTCAATTTTGGTTAAGAAAAAGCAGTTTGGGGGGGCATCCGTCCCTGACATAGCTACCTACTACAGAGCCACGATATTGGCCCAACTGCGACAATGGCTCACGACCCTGGAACCGCCCATGTGGGTGGAACTTGAGCGAGATTTGTCGCCGACGAGAGACTTGAGAACCTTGCTCTTGAGTGACAGGTGGAGGGAATGGAGGCTCGCAGACCTACCGCCCACAATGCAGGCAGCCTTAAGGGTGTGGCGCCTGTCTCCGGTGTCTCCGGACGTACGGGATATTACTGCCTCGTGTACACTGCCAATCGATATTCTTGCCCGATATATATCTGATCTTCCCACGCACCTGCTAGCCCGGTGGAATATCTCCACTATTAACTCACTATATGCCTACGGCTCCCTCACCCCCATTAAGGATCTAACTCAAAAATACAACCTCCCTCAATACATGCACTAACACCTTCTGTGCATATTTCACTTTCTGAAGGACCATCCCCTGTGGTCGATCTTGGTGGATGGCAGGATATGGGACCTCCTCACGAACACACTGCTGAAAACCCCCAAATTATCACACTACTATGATGTTCTGTTGGATAATTCTGCGTTCTACAAAACTACTCACATGTTCCGATGGGATAAAGACCTCGGTACTACGTTTTCTATTCCTCAGTGGAAATCTGCCCTCACAACCATATATAAATATTTGCACTGCGCAAATCATTGGGAGATGTCCCAAAAGCTAACGAATAGGTGGTATTATACACCCTATCGCCTGGCGGGCTTCTCTCAATCCTACTCTCAATTTTGCTGGAGGGAATGCTCTCAAGTAGGGACTCTACTCCACGTTTTGTGGTCCTGTCCTTCATTGACGAGCTACTGGCACCAGATATTTAGATATGTGTCCTCTCATACCGGGTGCATATTAAAACCAAACCCGGCATTAGCCTTACTACACCTGGGAATTAATGATATACCGGCCCAATATAGGCCCTGGATTACCCATGTTTTACTTGCGGCTCGCACAACTGTGCTCCGCAGATGGAAAACCAAGGAAGCTCCAAATCTGGCGGATGTAGTTCAGCTACTCAAAGTTAACTACCAATTTGAAAGAGCTCTGGCGATAAATAGGCTACAACTGCAATCCTTTAATGCTTGCTGGGATTTTTAGGCCATGAAGCCACCTTGAGTTAATGTTGTCTTATTGTTGGATGTGACATACTTGCTTGCTTTACTTGCTTGACTTAATTGATAATCTGTCATACGTGATTATAGCGGATGTTACTGCTCATTGTTTACAATGTTGAGAAATGTTTCTATTACTTTCTTCTTATTTTCTATGTTATGCTTTAAAAATTGAATAAAAATTATTTGCAAAAAAAAAAATAAGATGGGAATTGTTAGTTCCAGGTATTGATGGCTTGTATAATGTCAGTTCCTGGATATCAGTGGGCTGTGAAACATTCACTCTGCTTGTGCTGGTCAGACAAAAAAAGAAAAAGCTACCAGCACTACGGGTTCTTGATACCAAACTCACAATAATAATAAGAAGAAAGTATAGTGCTAAACTGCATAAACTGCATAAGCATCAAACAAAAAAATGTCATAATATACACAGATAGTCCATTTTAAGTGCCCATGTAAAGTGATACACAAAGTTCATCCATTGAGATGCCACATAAATTATTACTATAAAGTTCATGACAAAATGTGAAAGAGCAAACTTCATAGATTAAAACATAGAAACACCCAGATGTTTGTTTTTTTGAGAGATATCTGGAATTACTGTATACTGAGTTTGTGCACTGTGCACCCAATTCAAGAAACACACACTTTGGCTCCTTACTAGTGTTGAGCGAACACGGACTGTATTATTCGTGTTCGTACCGAATAATTGGATTTTTTGTACCCGAACACGGACACGGACACTTTACTGTATGTTCGGGTAAAAATCCGTGTTCGGTCGTTTTATTTCCGGGTTTTGCATGCTTTGGCGCTCTTTTCATGGCGGGCTTTCAACAGCCAATCAACAATCGTTTAACTGGTGTGCCTTAAGCCATCCCAGCCATGCCTGCAAATGTCTCAGTAGCTGTGATTGGCCGTCTGAAGCATGTGACCAAGTCTTTATAAGTTCGAGGCAGCCGCAGCGGCGTCATTATGCTGCTTAGATTCAGGGACAGAGCACACATCAACGTGCTGGCTGCTGATTAGGGAAAGATAGGCAGGAAAAAACCATTTGTGTCCGGATAGAATTGAGGGACAGGTCGGAGTGTTTAGGCAGGGCGAGTTGTAGGCATTTTAGGGATAGAGTCTGCTGAATTATAGGGTCAGTGTCTTCTACAAACTACAATCGATATTGCTGTGTGGGGGGTGGGGTCTGCACTCAATCCTGATCTACGATCTCTTCTCAATCCTGTTAGGGACAGAGTCTGCTGAATTTTAGGGAAACTGTGTTCTACAAACTACAATCGATATTGCTGTGTGGTGTGGGATTGGAGATAGGCAGGTGTCAGTGATCCACATCCATTTTTCTGTGTGTGAGCTGCAGTGAACACAATCTTTTTGGGCTGCAGTGAACACAATCTTTTTGGGCTGCAGTGAACACAATCTTTTTGGGCTGCAGTGAACACAATCTTTTTGGGCTGCAGTGAACACAATCTTTTTGGGGTGCAGTGAACACAATCCTTTTTGGTGTGCAGTGAACACAATCTTTGTGGGGTGCAGTGAACAAAATCCTTTGTGGGGTGCAGTGAACACAATCTTTTTGGGGTGCAGTGAACAAAATCCTTTTTGGGGTGCAGTGAACAACATCCTTTTTGGGGTGCAGTGAACACAATCTTTTTGGGGTGCAGTGAACAAAATCCTTTGTGGGGTGCAGTGAACACAATCTTTTTGGGGTGCAGTGAACACAATCTTTTTGGGGTGGAGTGAACAACATCCTTTTTGGGGTGCAGTGAACAAAATCCTTTTTGGGGTGCAGTGAACAAAATCATTTTTGGGGTGCAGTGAACACAATCTTTTTGGGGTGCAGTGAACACAATCTTTGTGGGGTGCAGTGAACACAATCTTTTTGGGGTGGAGTGAACAACATCCTTTTTGGGGTGCAGTGAACAACATCCTTTTTGGGGTGCAGTGAACACAATCTTTTTGGGGTGCAGTGAACACAATCTTTGTGGGGTACAGTGAACAGAATCTTTGTGGGGTGCAGTGAACACAATCTTTGGGGGGTACAGTGAACACAATCTTTGTGAGGTGCAGTGAACACAATCTTTGTGGGGTGCAGTGAACACAATCATTGTGGGGTGCAGTGAACTCAATCTTTGTGGGGTACAGTGAACACAATCTCATACTTCTGAAGGTTTGAGGGTGCTGCCTGTTCCATACTCCCCCTACTCCTCATCTAGCCTTTTAGGGGTACAAACAATAGTAATTGGGGCCTAGTGTGGTTGTGTACGTGTGATATACATACACTTTTTTGGGATCATATTTTCTATTCCGCTATTTAATCAAAAACCTTTGGGGATCAGTTAAATTGGGGGATAGTCTGTGTTGGTACGTGTGAGAGAGATCCACCTTTCCAAGTTGTTGGGTTTCTTCTCATACTTCTGAAGGTTTGAGGGTGCTGCCTGTTCCATACTCCCCCTACTCCTAGCCTTTTAGGGGTACAAACAATAGTAATTGGGGCCTAGTGTGGTTGTGTACGTGTGATATACATACACTTTTTTGGGATCATATTTTCTATTCCGCTATTTAATCAAAAACCTTTGGGGATCAGTTAAATTGGGGGATAGTCTGTGTTGGTACGTGTGAGAGAGATCCACCTTTCCAAGTTGTTGGGGTTCATCTCATACTTCTGAAGGTTTGAGGGTGCTGCCTGTTCCATACTCCCCCTACTCCTAGCCTTTTAGGGGTACAAACAATAGTAATTGGGGCCTAGTGTGGTTGTGTACGTGTGATATACATACACTTTTTTGGGATCATATTTTCTATTCCGCTATTTAATCAAAAACCTTTGGGGATCAGTTAAATTGGGGGATAGTCTGTGTTGGTACGTGTGAGAGAGATCCACCTTTCCAAGTTGTTGGGGTTCATCTCATACTTCTGAAGGTTTGAGGGTGCTGCCTGTTCCATACTCCCCCTACTCCTAGCCTTTTAGGGGTACAAACAATAGTAATTGGGGCCTAGTGTGGTTGTGTACGTGTGATATACATACACTTTTTTGGGATCATATTTTCTATTCCGCTATTTAATCAAAAACCTTTGGGGATCAGTTAAATTGGGGGATAGTCTGTGTTGGTACGTGTGAGAGAGATCCACCTTTCCAAGTTGTTGGGGTTCATCTCATACTTCTGAAGGTTTGAGGGTGCTGCCTGTTCCATACTCCCCCTACTCCTAGCCTTTTAGGGGTACAAACAATAGTAATTGGGGCCTAGTGTGGTTGTGTACGTGTGATATACATACACTTTTTTGGGATCATATTTTCTATTCCGCTATTTAATCAAAAACCTTTGGGGATCAGTTAAATTGGGGGATAGTCTGTGTTGGTACGTGTGAGAGAGATCCACCTTTCCAAGTTGTTGGGGTTCATCTCATACTTCTGAAGGTTTGAGGGTGCTGCCTGTTCCATACTCCCCCTACTCCTAGCCTTTTAGGGGTACAAACAATAGTAATTGGGGCCTAGTGTGGTTGTGTACGTGTGATATACATACACTTTTTTGGGATCATATTTTCTATTCCGCTATTTAATCAAAAACCTTTGGGGATCAGTTAAATTGGGGGATAGTCTGTGTTGGTACGTGTGAGAGAGATCCACCTTTCCAAGTTGTTGGGGTTCATCTCATACTTCTGAAGGTTTGAGGGTGCTGCCTGTTCCATACTCCCCCTACTCCTAGCCTTTTAGGGGTACAAACAATAGTAATTGGGGCCTAGTGTGGTTGTGTACGTGTGATATACATACACTTTTTTGGGATCATATTTTCTATTCCGCTATTTAATCAAAAACCTTTGGGGATCAGTTAAATTGGGGGATAGTCTGTGTTGGTACGTGTGAGAGAGATCCACCTTTCCAAGTTGTTGGGGTTCATCTCATACTTCTGAAGGTTTGAGGGTGCTGCCTGTTCCATACTCCCCCTACTCCTAGCCTTTTAGGGGTACAAACAATAGTAATTGGGGCCTAGTGTGGTTGTGTACGTGTGATATACATACACTTTTTTGGGATCATATTTTCTATTCCGCTATTTAATCAAAAACCTTTGGGGATCAGTTAAATTGGGGGATAGTCTGTGTTGGTACGTGTGAGAGAGATCCACCTTTCCAAGTTGTTGGGGTTCATCTCATACTTCTGAAGGTTTGAGGGTGCTGCCTGTTCCATACTCCCCCTACTCCTAGCCTTTTAGGGGTACAAACAATAGTAATTGGGGCCTAGTGTGGTTGTGTACGTGTGATATACATACACTTTTTTGGGATCATATTTTCTATTCCGCTATTTAATCAAAAACCTTTGGGGATCAGTTAAATTGGGGGATAGTCTGTGTTGGTACGTGTGAGAGAGATCCACCTTTCCAAGTTGTTGGGGTTCATCTCATACTTCTGAAGGTTTGAGGGTGCTGCCTGTTCCATACTCCCCCTACTCCTAGCCTTTTAGGGGTACAAACAATAGTAATTGGGGCCTAGTGTGGTTGTGTACGTGTGATATACATACACTTTTTTGGGATCATATTTTCTATTCCGCTATTTAATCAAAAACCTTTGGGGATCAGTTAAATTGGGGGATAGTCTGTGTTGGTACGTGTGAGAGAGATCCACCTTTCCAAGTTGTTGGGGTTCATCTCATACTTCTGAAGGTTTGAGGGTGCTGCCTGTTCCATACTCCCCCTACTCCTAGCCTTTTAGGGGTACAAACAATAGTAATTGGGGCCTAGTGTGGTTGTGTACGTGTGATATACATACACTTTTTTGGGATCATATTTTCTATTCCGCTATTTAATCAAAAACCTTTGGGGATCAGTTAAATTGGGGGATAGTCTGTGTTGGTACGTGTGAGAGAGATCCACCTTTCCAAGTTGTTGGGGTTCATCTCATACTTCTGAAGGTTTGAGGGTGCTGCCTGTTCCATACTCCCCCTACTCCTAGCCTTTTAGGGGTACAAACAATAGTAATTGGGGCCTAGTGTGGTTGTGTACGTGTGATATACATACACTTTTTTGGGATCATATTTTCTATTCCGCTATTTAATCAAAAACCTCTGGGGATCAGTTAAATTGGGGGATAGTCTGTGTTGGTACGTGTGAGAGAGATCCACCTTTCCAAGTTGTTGGGGTTCATCTCATACTTCTGAAGGTTTGAGGGTGCTGCCTGTTCCATACTCCCCCTACTCCTAGCCTTTTAGGGGTACAAACAATAGTAATTGGGGCCTAGTGTGGTTGTGTACGTGTGATATACATACACTTTTTTGGGATCATATTTTCTATTCCGCTATTTAATCAAAAACCTTTGGGGATCAGTTAAATTGGGGGATAGTCTGTGTTGGTACGTGTGAGAGAGATCCACCTTTCCAAGTTGTTGGGGTTCATCTCATACTTCTGAAGGTTTGAGGGTGCTGCCTGTTCCATACTCCCCCTACTCCTAGCCTTTTAGGGGTACAAACAATAGTAATTGGGGCCTAGTGTGGTTGTGTACGTGTGATATACATACACTTTTTTGGGATCATATTTTCTATTCCGCTATTTAATCAAAAACCTCTGGGGATCAGTTAAATTGGGGGATAGTCTGTGTTGGTACGTGTGAGAGAGATCCACCTTTCCAAGTTGTTGGGGTTCATCTCATACTTCTGAAGGTTTGAGGGTGCTGCCTGTTCCATACTCCCCCTACTCCTAGCCTTTTAGGGGTACAAACAATAGTAATTGGGGCCTAGTGTGGTTGTGTACGTGTGATATACATACACTTTTTTGGGATCATATTTTCTATTCCGCTATTTAATCAAAAACCTTTGGGGATCAGTTAAATTGGGGGATAGTCTGTGTTGGTACGTGTGAGAGAGATCCACCTTTCCAAGTTGTTGGGGTTCATCTCATACTTCTGAAGGTTTGAGGGTGCTGCCTGTTCCATACTCCCCCTACTCCTAGCCTTTTAGGGGTACAAACAATAGTAATTGGGGCCTAGTGTGGTTGTGTACGTGTGATATACATACACTTTTTTGGGATCATATTTTCTATTCCGCTATTTAATCAAAAACCTTTGGGGATCAGTTAAATTGGGGGATAGTCTGTGTTGGTACGTGTGAGAGAGATCCACCTTTCCAAGTTGTTGGGGTTCATCTCATACTTCTGAAGGTTTGAGGGTGCTGCCTGTTCCATACTCCCCCTACTCCTCATCTAGCCTTTTAGGGGTACAAACAATAGTAATTGGGGCCTAGTGTGGTTGTGTACGTGTGATATACATACACTTTTTTGGGATCATATTTTCTATTCCGCTATTTAATCAAAAACCTTTGGGGATCAGTTAAATTGGGGGATAGTCTGTGTTGGTACGTGTGAGAGAGATCCACCTTTCCAAGTTGTTGGGGTTCATCTCATACTTCTGAAGGTTTGAGGGTGCTGCCTGTTCCATACTCCCCCTACTCCTAGCCTTTTAGGGGTACAAACAATAGTAATTGGGGCCTAGTGTGGTTGTGTACGTGTGATATACATATACTTTTTTGGGATCATATTTTCTATTCCGCTATTTAATCAAAAACCTCTGGGGATCAGTTAAATTGGGGGATAGTCTGTGTTGGTACGTGTGAGAGAGATCCACCTTTCCAAGTTGTTGGGGTTCATCTCATACTTCTGAAGGTTTGAGGGTGCTGCCTGTTCCATACTCCCCCTACTCCTAGCCTTTTAGGGGTACAAACAATAGTAATTGGGGCCTAGTGTGGTTGTGTACGTGTGATATACATACACTTTTTTGGGATCATATTTTCTATTCCGCTATTTAATCAAAAACCTTTGGGGATCAGTTAAATTGGGGGATAGTCTGTGTTGGTACGTGTGAGAGAGATCCACCTTTCCAAGTTGTTGGGGTTCATCTCATACTTCTGAAGGTTTGAGGGTGCTGCCTGTTCCATACTCCCCCTACTCCTAGCCTTTTAGGGGTACAAACAATAGTAATTGGGGCCTAGTGTGGTTGTGTACGTGTGATATACATACACTTTTTTGGGATCATATTTTCTATTCCGCTATTTAATCAAAAACCTTTGGGGATCAGTTAAATTGGGGGATAGTCTGTGTTGGTACGTGTGAGAGAGATCCACCTTTCCAAGTTGTTGGGGTTCATCTCATACTTCTGAAGGTTTGAGGGTGCTGCCTGTTCCATACTCCCCCTACTCCTAGCCTTTTAGGGGTACAAACAATAGTAATTGGGGCCTAGTGTGGTTGTGTACGTGTGATATACATACACTTTTTTGGGATCATATTTTCTATTCCGCTATTTAATCAAAAACCTTTGGGGATCAGTTAAATTGGGGGATAGTCTGTGTTGGTACGTGTGAGAGAGATCCACCTTTCCAAGTTGTTGGGGTTCATCTCATACTTCTGAAGGTTTGAGGGTGCTGCCTGTTCCATACTCCCCCTACTCCTAGCCTTTTAGGGGTACAAACAATAGTAATTGGGGCCTAGTGTGGTTGTGTACGTGTGATATACATACACTTTTTTGGGATCATATTTTCTATTCCGCTATTTAATCAAAAACCTCTGGGGATCAGTTAAATTGGGGGATAGTCTGTGTTGGTACGTGTGAGAGAGATCCACCTTTCCAAGTTGTTGGGGTTCATCTCATACTTCTGAAGGTTTGAGGGTGCTGCCTGTTCCATACTCCCCCTACTCCTAGCCTTTTAGGGGTACAAACAATAGTAATTGGGGCCTAGTGTGGTTGTGTACGTGTGATATACATACACTTTTTTGGGATCATATTTTCTATTCCGCTATTTAATCAAAAACCTTTGGGGATCAGTTAAATTGGGGGATAGTCTGTGTTGGTACGTGTGAGAGAGATCCACCTTTCCAAGTTGTTGGGGTTCATCTCATACTTCTGAAGGTTTGAGGGTGCTGCCTGTTCCATACTCCCCCTACTCCTAGCCTTTTAGGGGTACAAACAATAGTAATTGGGGCCTAGTGTGGTTGTGTACGTGTGATATACATACACTTTTTTGGGATCATATTTTCTATTCCGCTATTTAATCAAAAACCTTTGGGGATCAGTTAAATTGGGGGATAGTCTGTGTTGGTACGTGTGAGAGAGATCCACCTTTCCAAGTTGTTGGGGTTCATCTCATACTTCTGAAGGTTTGAGGGTGCTGCCTGTTCCATACTCCCCCTACTCCTCATCTAGCCTTTTAGGGGTACAAACAATAGTAATTGGGGCCTAGTGTGGTTGTGTACGTGTGATATACATACACTTTTTTTGGATCATATTTTCTATTCCGCTATTTAATCAAAAACCTTTGGGGATCAGTTAAATTGGGGGATAGTCTGTGTTGGTACGTGTGAGAGAGATCCACCTTTCCAAGTTGTTGGGGTTCATCTCATACTTCTGAAGGTTTGAGGGTGCTGCCTGTTCCATACCCCCCCTACTCCTCATCTAGCCTTTTAGGGGTACAAACAATAGTAATTGGGGCCTAGTGTGGTTGTGTACGTGCGAGATACATACACTTTTTTTGATCATATTTCCTATTCCGCTATTCAATAAAAACCTTTGAGGATCAATTGAATTGCGGGATAGTCTGTGTCGGTACGTGTGAGAGAGATCCACCTTTCCAAGTTGTTGGGGTTCATCTCATACTTCTGAAGGTTTGAGGGTGCTGCCTGTTCCATACCCCCCCTACTCCTCATCTAGCCTTTTAGGGGTACAAACAATAGTAATTGGGGCCTAGTGTGGTTGTGTACGTGCGAGATACATACACTTTTTTTGATCATATTTCCTATTCCGCTATTCAATAAAAACCTTTGAGGATCAATTGAATTGCGGGATAGTCTGTGTCGGTACGTGTGAGAGAGATCCACCTTTCCAAGTTGTTGGGGTTCATCTCATACTTCTGAAGGTTTGAGGGTGCTGCCTGTTCCATACCCCCCCTACTCCTCATCTAGCCTTTTAGGGGTACAAACAATAGTAATTGGGGCCTAGTGTGGTTGTGTACGTGCGAGATACATACACTTTTTTTGATCATATTTCCTATTCCGCTATTCAATAAAAACCTTTGAGGATCAATTGAATTGCGGGATAGTCTGTGTCGGTACGTGTGAGAGAGATCCACCTTTCCAAGTTGTTGGGGTTCATCTCATACTTCTGAAGGTTTGAGGGTGCTGCCTGTTCCATACCCCCCCTACTCCTCATCTAGCCTTTTAGGGGTACAAACAATAGTAATTGGGGCCTAGTGTGGTTGTGTACGTGCGAGATACATACACTTTTTTTGATCATATTTCCTATTCCGCTATTCAATAAAAACCTTTGAGGATCAATTGAATTGCGGGATAGTCTGTGTCGGTACGTGTGAGAGAGATCCACCTTTCCAAGTTGTTGGGGTTCATCTCATACTTCTGAAGGTTTGAGGGTGCTGCCTGTTCCATACTCCCCCTACTCCTCATCTAGCCTTTTAGGGGTACAAACAATAGTAATTGGGGCCTAGTGTGGTTGTGTACGTGTGATATACATACACTTTTTTTGGATCATATTTTCTATTCCGCTATTCAATAAAAACCTTTCTAGGGCAAGATCTTAAATTACAGAAATATGAGGAGACCGTCAAATAAGGGCCGTGGCCTGGGTCGTGGTGCTGCTGGTAGAGCTCCTGTTGCAAGGAGAGGACATGGTCGATCTGTGCCAGCTACACGCACAAGTGAAACACCTTCCTCAAGTGTGAGTAGGCGATAGAACCTGCATCAGTATTTGGTAGGGCATCAAACGCCCCTAGAAGTGATGAGGCCAGAACAAGTTGAGGCGATAGTAGATTGGTTTGCTGCTGACAGTGCCTCCAGTTCCTTCACATTGTCTCCCACCCAGTCTACTGCAGAAAGGTCAGAGTTGGCACCTGCAGCCAATGTCCAACCGTCTTTCACCTCACCCCCTTGCAAATCAGGCCAGCAGTCTGAGCCCCAAGCCATACAGCAGTCTCTTATTCTTTTTGAGGACTCTGTCAGCAGGGTTTCCCAGGGCCATCCACCTAGCCCTGCCCCAGAAGTGGAAGAGATTGAGTGCAGCGATGCCCAACCACTTATTTCTCAAGATGAGTACATGCAAGGATCATCGCAGCACGTCTCCGATGATGACGAAACGCAGGTGCCAACTGCTGCGGCGTTCAGCATTGTGGAGACCGACAAGGAGGGCAGGGGTGAAGACTGGGTGGAAGATGATGTGGAGGACGATGAGGTCCTCGACCCCACATGGAATGAACGTCATGCAGGTGACCTGAGTAGTTTGGAGGAAGAGGCGGTGGTCGCACAGAGCCACCAGCACAGCAGAAGAGGGAGCAGGGTGCAGAAGCGGAGCGGCCGTGCCCTAGACACTACGCCCGCTACTGCCCAACGCAGCAAGGGAACGAGCGCACCAAAGTCAGCTCAAAGGAGTTCTCTAGCGTGGAAGTTCTTTAGAAAATGTGCTGATGACAGGACACGAGTGGTTTGCACCCTGTGCAATCAGAGCTTGAAGCGAGGCATGAACCTTCTCAACCTGAGCACAACCTGCATGATCAGGCATCTAAGTGCAAAGCACGAGCTGCAGTGGAGTACACACCTTCAAAACCAAGAAACGTCTCTGGCTCATCCTGCTTCCTCTTCTGCTGCAGTCTCGGCCGCTCCAGCCACATCTGTAGTGATACCGGCACCTGCCACCCCGCAAACAGACGATCTGTCAGCAACACCACCACCTGGGTCACCAACAACCATCTCCACAATGTCCCGTGGAAGCGTTCAGCTTTCCATCTCCCAAACACTTGAGAGGAAGAGGAAGTACCCCCCTACCCACCCGCGATCCCTGGCCCTGAATGCCAGCATTTCAAAATTATTGGCCTTTGAAATGCTGTCATTCCGTCTGGTGGAGACGCACAGTTTTAAAAACCTTATGTCGGTGGCTGTCCCACAGTACGTCGTGCCCAGCCGCCACTACTTTTCCAGGCAAGCCATCCCTTCCCTGCACAACCAAGTGGGGGAAAATATCAGGTGTGCACTGCGCAACGCCATCTGTGCCAAGGTCCACCTAACTACGGATACGTGGACCAGTAAGCACGGTCAGGGGCGTTATATCTCCCTAACGGCACACTGGGTAAATGCAGTGGCGGATGGGCCTGAGGCGGATAGCAATTTGGCGCATGTCCTTCCACCACCGAGGATTGCAGGGCGCTTCAGTTTGCCTCCTGTTCGTAACTCCTCCTACTCCGCTTCCTCATCCTCTACCGCCTCCTCATCCGGACAGCGTAACACCTTCACCACCAACTTCAGCACGGCCAGGGGTAAACGACAGCAGGCAGTTTTACAACTTGCCTGTTTGGGGGACAAACCACACACCGCGCAGGAGTTGTGGAGGAGCATGGAACAGCAGACAAATGAGTGGTTGCTGCCAGCGAGCCTCAAGCCCGGCCTGGTGGTGTGTGATAACGGGCGAAATCTCATAGCAGCTCTGGGCCTAGCCGGTTTGACGCACATCCCTTGCCTGGCGCATGTGCTGAATTTGGTGGTGCAGAGGTTCCTTAAAAACTACCCCGATATGTCAGAGCTGCTGCAGAAAGTGCGGGCCGTTTGTGCGCACTTTCGGCGTTCTCACCCTGCTGCTGCTCGCCTGGCAGCGCTGCAGCGTAACTTCGGCCTTCCCGCTCACCGCCTCATATGTGACGTGCCCACAAGGTGGAACTCCACCTTGCACATGCTGGAAAGACTGTGCGAGCAGCAGCAGGCCATAGTGGAGTTTCAGCTGCAGCACGCACGCGTGAGTCGCTCTGCGGAACAGCACCACTTCACCACCAATAACTGGGCCTCCATGCGAGACCTGTGTGCCTTGTTGCGCTGTTTTGAGTACTCCACCAACATGGCCAGTGGCAATGACGCCGTTCTCAGCTTAACTATCCCACTTCTATGCCTCCTTGAAAAAACAATTCGGGCGATGATGGAAGAGGATGTGGCACAGGATGAGGAGGAGGAGGAGGATGAAGAGGTAACATTTCCAAGGCTTTCAGGGCAGTCATTCGCAAGGGGCTCCGAGGGTGGGTTCCTGCACACGCAAACGCCAGGGACGCAATTGTCCAGCAGGGGCACAGTTCTGGAGGATGAGGAGGATGAGGAGGAGGAGGAGCTGGAGGAGGAGATGGAACCATGTTCACAGCAGGGTGGCACCCAGGCCAGCTCATGGCCATCACTGGTGCGTGGCTGGGGGGATACAGAGGACACGGACGATACACCTCCCACAGAGGACAGCCTTTCGTCGCCTCTGGGCAGCCTGGCACACATGAGCGATTACATGCTGCAGTGTCTCCACAACGACCGCCGAGTTGCCCACATTCTAACTTGTGCTGATTACTGGGTGGCCACGCTGCTGGATCCCCGTTACAAGGACAACGTACCGTCCTTAATTCACTCACTGGAGCGCGATCGCAAGATGCGCGAGTACAAGCGCACGCTGGTAGACGCCATGCTGCTGGCATTCCCATCTGACAGCGGGGCCACAGTGGAAGCACAAGGCAGAGGAGGAGGAGGAGGAGGTCGCCAACGCAACCAGGGCACCGCCAGCACCTCAGAAGGCAGGGTTAGCATGGCCGAAATGTGGAAAAGCTTTGTCAGCACGCCACAACAAACAGCAGCACCAGCAGCTCAGATGGAACGTCTTAGCAGGAGGCAGCATTTTACCAACATGGTGGAGCAGTATGTGTGCACACGCCTACATGTAGTGAATGACGGGTCTGCCCCCTTCAACTTCTGGGTCTCCAAATTGGGCACATGGCCTGAGCTTGCCCTTTACGCCTTGGAGGTGCTGGCGTGCCCTGCAGCCAGTGTATTATCTGAACGGGTATTTAGCACGGCTGGGGGCGTTATAACAGACAAGCGCAGCCGCCTGTCCAGAGACAATGTGGACAAGCTCACGTTCATTAAAATGAACCAGGCATGGATCCCACGGGACTTTTCCGTACCTTATGCAGAATAGCAATGGATACCGACCTTACCCACCCATTGTTCCATTTTTGCTCTTTCTCACTCTTTTGGGGTGTACCCTCATTTAAAATTTTTGAAAAGAAGCAGTGTTGGCTACCTCGTCCTCCTCCTCAGGGCCAGATTAATGTAGGGGCTATTGGAGCTGCAGCTCCAGGCCCCTACCTTTTATATAGGCCCCGGGTTGGCCATATTCACTGTTACCGCTCTTCTGTCACTTGTAAACACAGAAGTCTGGCTTCTATGCTCGCTTCCCCAGGCAGCACCCTCAGAACCTCCCCACACAGCGTGAAGGCCGGACAAGGAGGGACAGTTGGCGATGCATGGATGTGTTTATGGGCTTCAGAGACAGCATCCCATGTTGAATTAGGCATGCATGGCTGCACCCTTCCTCCTCTGGGTGCATGGCAAGGCACGGCCCTTAAGGCCCTTCAAAATCCTCAGCACCAAGCCCATGATGCTGTTAATCCGGCCCTGGTCCTCCTCCACCGCCGCTTCCACCTACACCGCCCATAGGTGTGCGCAGCCTATTGCATTAAGGTGTGCACCCCAAAGTTGAAATACACATGCATGTGTTTGCCAGCAGGGAGAGTAATGTATCGGGGCCATGTACCTGTAGGCAAGGAGAAATAGAGCAGAGCAGGTCCCAGGGAGATCTTTCCCATCTCCTCACTGGCAATGCTATGTGCCCTAGGTGATTAGGGTGTGCCCAGGCACACCCAGCACACCCTGTGCGCACGCCTATGTCACCGCCACATCCACCACCACCTCAACCTCCCTCCTACTCCATATGGGCCTCGTCCTTCAGAGATGAAGAAGAACATTGTTTTATTTTTCTGTTTTTTTTTTGTTGTTTTAAGTTATTTCCCTATCCACATTTGTTTGCAGAGCACTTGCCATGCTCTTAATTACGTTTTGCTGCCATTTGCAGCACTCTAGCCCTTTCCTTTGGTGTTTTAGAGCCATTTTAGTGCCTTAAAGTTCGGGTCCCCATTGACTTCAATGGGGTTCGGTGTCCGGGAAAAGTTCGGTAAAAGTCCGGGACACGGACCCAGACTTTTTTTTAAAGTTCGGCCGAACCCGTCGAACACGGACATCTAGGTGTTCGCTCAACCCTACTCCTTACCATATCTCAATGACCACTGGTTTACAGATGGTCATTTAGCACATAAAAGCATAAAAAGCCTCCTGCCGGCTGATTTAATTCATCTGCAAGTTCTCTAAAACCCAGATGTACATGGGTTTGGTGAGAATGTTGAAAGCTATCTCATTTTCATTAAAATGAACCAGTTTTAGATAACCATTGACTAAAAAAAAACCCTCCTGCTAATGCTACAGACTAAACTTTTAAATGTCATCCAAAAAAGTAAAAAAAATTATATCTGCCACCATCACCAGCACTTGCCTCCTCTCCTGATCTATTCTGGTGCTCCAGCACTGTAAAGGTATTTTAAGATAAAACTTGTTTCTTTTTTTCCTCTTTTATTGTGGCCTCACAAAGCTGCCTACATACTATCCAGACACTGAGCAAAATGTGTGATCATTGTCCTTCAAAAAATACACTGTGTTGTGCCAGCTACTTTTTCCAGATGAATTTGGGCCTATTCCTGCTAATAAAAAAAGTCAGGTGTCACAATCAAAACTATGCTATGCTGCTATGTTCAAACAAAGCTAAATGTAATATTTAAAAAAATCAAATATACATCTAAATAAGTGATGCCAGAATACTGTGTTAAAATTGCACTACTGCATAACACCACATACAGCCTAAATGCATTTCACAAGCATGCAATTTCATTATTTTATCGCTAGCACTGTATGCCATAAGCAGTGTGCGTACATTTGTCAAGCCACTGGGGCATGTAATTTAAACCTTGACATGTTGGGTATCCATTTACTCGTCACGTCCTCATCTTTTATAATTCTTCAAAAATTGGATAATATATTGTGTGTATGCCCTAAAATTAACTTTAGTGTATTTTTTACAGAAATTTTGCATCTTATGAACTGTTGCGTTAATATTGTATGACATAAAAAAATTGAACTACCACTATTTTAGCGATGTCTGCTTTCAGAAAAGATACGTTCTTGACAGCAATCTGCATATTAGCCCAACATTTAAGTCCAGGATTCCCCTCACATATTCTACATTGGGATTCTTAACAAAGTATGGGCTCGCCGAACTTCAAACCATATTCGCTGAACCCTCTGCAAATTGGACCCAGGCAGATTTGCCTATCACTTTTAGGGATCAGTGCTTCTTGTAGATAAGTACTGTATACAAGGTCTCTTGGAATTCTATTTTCCCACCCTAATTTTCCACCCTGTTTCTGAATCACGTTACTATCTCAAACTTTGGCTTGGCTATCTTGCTAAATCATAGTTACAGAAAATAATTTGAGGAAAGCATGTGAAGTCTCAATATACTGGGGGTCTGAAATCAGAACGATATGAGTTCATAAATTACTCATCCTGAGGATTTATGGTCTTGCAGTACTCATGATTCTGTTTATTTATTTAAATCATTAGTAAAGTGTGTGTGGGAAGAGGTTAGTCTAATTAATTAAATGAATTAAAAAGAGTGCATACTAACAAAGACTGAATAAGTGAGATTGAATATCCAAACTTATTGCATCCAAAAAGTAAATCAAGTATTGCTGCATCTCCAGAAATAGGTTCCTTTTTCCTATAAAATAAATTCCACTGTAAGGTATCCAAGCCTCACTGCATAGTATACAATATAAACCAATGAAGACATTTCTGTTTAAAATGGGTTCATTTATCCTAAGCGAGATATATTATTCTGTATTATACTGACCTCTATGTACAGTACTTAAATTGAAGGAAATTATGTCTGGGCTCGCTGTAGCAACTTTCCAGCTATGCTTTCTTGTGTCTGTGTAGAGGCTATGTGCAATACAAAATGTCCCTGTAGTCTTTATAAGCACAGCCGGCTATTTTGGATTGCCTTTTTGTATGTGCAGGGATACTTTGGTATGTAGAAATGGATGCAAAGTATATACAGAATATAGTAACTGCAATGTATATGAACACCCCAGAACAAATTACATAACCCGAAACCTTCAAGGTGACTACATTCAAGTGGAAAGTGAGCCAAAACTTCTTATATCAAAACAACTTAAAAAGGTTGTTTTAGAAACTTTGCCAAATTTCAATTGCAGTCTGCTTATCCCTTGAGAAGATTTCCCCTCATCACCTATGTGGTTCACATGGGACTGCACACTACCGTCCCCTAACAAAAATAAGTACTAAATAAAGACACAGCCACACAGTAATTCAAGTTTCTTTTAAAAAATTGCATTAGCGCTTTATCTGGGGTTAAAAAAGGTGATATACTTTAATATAAAAACTTTGGGAAATAATGAAAACATCTCAACAGTATAAGCTGAAGCCCATGAACGCCAACATTTAAAATATGGACTTTGATATGTAACAAAACAGGCTCAGCAGTTTAAAATCAAGTCCAACCAAACTTTTAATCATAAAATTGCTAACTAAATAAATATCCAAGATCTTAGCTATTGAAGCTCAAGCTTACTGAACAAATAAACCAGAAAAGCATTACTAGTATTGCTAGTTCCATTTTCTATTACCAAAAACATTACTAGTGAGTGAAATTCCCCCAATAAAGTATAAAACCATGATTGGGAATAAGAGGAATGGGAATTTAGCTGTAGAAACTTCCACAAAAGAGACAGTTCTTAGACCATCGATTACAGCTTTTCCCACCTGAAAACTAATGTAGTCAATTGCAAGTGAGTACAGAAACCTATTTAGCTCAGCAACAGCAGAATCTTCTGATGCTCAGCAACGGCAATCCCATTTGGCAAGCAATTTAGGCAATGTGAGATTTTTCTATTGCAAAGGTTTTTTTTTTTAAAGGCACAGAATTGATTAAGATCATGGACTTAACAACATCCGATAGAGATTAATGCCTGTACCATTATGAGTTCACTATTCACTTGTTTGTAGAAATCATACGCTTTCAACACTCTGAACTCACGAAACAAGCAAGTTGTTTTTCTCTCACATATGATATAGGCTTGATCCTATGCATTTAATGAAACTTTATAAAACCTAATGTTTACCTAATGTTATTGCTGTTATTGGATATGCTTATCCATATATTCTATGTTACATGATTGTTAATTTTCATTACTTCAATAAAGCACCTTTTTGGGGAAAAAAAAAAAAGATCATGGACAACCTCAGTAAGTGAGGGGGAGAGGTTAGTATTTCACTTTCTCACTATGTTAAATTTATCTGCCAACAAGATCTGCAAAGCTATTTTAGGTAAAACAGGCTAAATGAAAAAAATCAAGAGTCCATAGTGTTCTTTATCCACTTCAATGGCAGGCGAACATTAAAAACCTCCAGGTCATATTTGCAACCACAAAATACTTACTAGCTGTGTACACATAGTCCCACAACATGGACACTGACATACCAGAAGTATTGCTATTGGAAAAGTTTCCATAAATTTTTTTTTTTTTTTCAGCCAAAAAATATATTTTTTTTTCTAAATCAACCAGAACTGACAGCAGCTGGTAAATACATGTCAAACACATATAGGGTCCATTCACACGTCTGTAAAATGGGTCCGCATCCGTTACACAATTTAGCGGAATGTTTACAGACCCATTGATTTTCAATGCCAGTCTGAAAATCAGGCATTCACAGGATAAAGAACTAAGTGTCGGCCACTACAGGCCCCAAAAATTAGCCAACAGGTGTTCACCTGACAGAAAACAACTTTGTATTCTGTGGCTAGAGGTACTTTAGGCATTCACAGGAAACAGAAGTAAGTGTCGGCCAGTACAGGCCCCTAAAATTAGCCCACAGGAGTTCACCTGACAGCAAAAAACTTTGTTTTCTGTGGCTGGAGGTACATTAGGCCAGTGTTTCTCAACTTCGGTCCTCAGGGCACACTAACCGGACAGATTTTAAGTATTACCTTGGGGAGATGCAGACTAGAATACTGCAATCACTGAGCAGCAAATTATATCACCTGTGATGTATTTCAGTTTTCTTGCAAACCTGGCCTGTTAGTGTGCCCTGAGGACTGGAGTTGAGAAACACTGCATTAGGCATTCACAGGATACAGAAGTAACTGTCAGCCATTACAGGCCCCACAAATTAGCCCACAGGCATTCACCTGACAGCAAAGAACTTTTTATTCTGTGGCTGGAGGTACATTAAGCATTCACAGGATACAGAAGTAATTGTCGGCCACTACAGGCCCCAAAAATTAGCCCACAGGCATTCACCTGACAGCAAAGAACTTTGTATTCTGTTGCTGGAGGTACATTAGGCATTCAGAGGATACAGAAGTAAGTTTCGGCCACTACAGGCCCCAAAATTAGCCCACAGGCAATGTATTCTGTGGCTGGAGGTTGCTGTGTGGAGCAGGGACAGACTGTATAGTGACACAAGTCGCTAGCTAATAGGTCCACAAAAGTATTTTGTCAGTGTAGAGAGAGGTTGCTGTGTGGAACTGGGACAGACTGTAGCAATTAGGCATTCAACGGACATAAAAGGCCTTTTATGCCACTGTATTTACCTAAGACAGGCACCATGAATTGTTATGGGTGGTGGTGGATATTTGTGGCCTGTCATTAAGGAATTTGAATCAAACATGGTCTACTGGTCACATGTGTTGAATTCCTCTGAGATCCATGTCTCATTCATTCTTAGAAATGTGAGGTAGTCAACATTGTCGTGAGCTAGGCGAGTGAGCTTATCGGTCACGATCCCCCCTGCTGCACTGAATATCCTTTCGGACAGGACACTGGATGAGGGGCAAGCCAACAGTTCCATTGAAAATTGTGCAAGCTCTGGCCAGAGGTCAAGCCTGCCCACCCAGTAGTCCAGAGGTTCATCACTTCTCAGAGCGTCCACATCGGCCGTTAACCCGATGTAGTCGGACACCTGTCGGTCTATGCATTTCCTGTTGCTGGAGCCTTTGCAGTCAACGCATAAGTCGCGGTAAGCCCAACATTCACCTAGGGATAATCCACTGGACGGATGGAAAATAGGGTTTCCATCCGTCCAGATTTGACGGATCGGATCGGACATGTCTCCGCTGACATCTGATGCCCAATAGACATGCATGGTGGGACCATTCAGATCCGCCAAAAAAACAGACAGGCGGATCTAAACGGTCCGCCTGTGTGAAAGGAGCCTAAGAAGGCACCTGGACTCCCATCACCGAGCCCAGTGGGAGCAACGCTGCCAGAACCCACAAAGCCACGCTCTCACTGTCAAGCCTCTTCTCCCAACGGTTGACCGCTGGCTTGTCGGAACTGATAGCCCGCCAACTACTGCCATATAAACTGGTGGACTCAGAGGCCTTTCGAAAATTTGTGGCCATTGGAACACGACTATGGAAGGTCCCAGGAAGGAAATATTTCTCGCAGAAGAACATCCCAGAGCTATATGGCCATGTTCAGTGGCAAGTGAATGTATCTCTGGCACACAGTGTCGGTGCCAAGATACATCTGACCACAGACACGTGGTCTAGCAAACAGGGGCAGGGAAGATATATAACTTTTACTGCCCACTTGGTGAACCTTCTGACGGCCGTCAAGCATGTAACCCGTGGCACCCATGTAGATTTGGTTTTACCGCCACGGATTGCATGCAGGCCTGCCTCTTCTTCTCCTCCTCCTACTCCAGCCTCCCTCTCCTCCTCGGCTGACTCCTCCTTTTCCGCTGTGCTGCCCAAGATCCCCAGAACCTATTTGGCATGCCAGGTGAGACGTTGCCATGCTGTGCTGCGTCTGTTGTGCCTGAAAGCCAAGAGCCACACTGGTCCTGCACTCCTTTCAGTCTTGCGCTCACAGACAGATCAGTGGCTAACACAGCTCAATTTGACAGCTGGTATTGTAAAGTGGTGTGCGACAACGGTGCTAATCTGCTGAGCGGGCTGAAACAGGGCAAAATTACACACGTGCCATGCATGGCACACGTCCTGAACTTGGTCGTGCATTGATTCGTTGTCAATTACCCTGGGGTCCAGGATGTCTTGCGGCAGGCCAGGAAAATCTTGGGCCATTTCAGAAGATCTTACACAGCCATGGCTCGCCTTGCTGACATTCAGCGGCGACACAACCTGCCCGTCAGACATCTTATTTGTGACTGCCCGACGCAATGGAACTTAACCTTGTATATGCTTGATAGGCTGCTCCAGCATAAATGTGCAGTTAACGACTACCTGTACGAACTCTGCGGCAGGACAGGTTCTGGGGAGCTTGCGTTTTTTTCACCGCGCCAGTGGCTGCTAATGAGCGACGCATGCAGACTTCTGCGGCCATTTGATGAGATCAACAAACTGGTCAGTAGCAGCCAGGGCGCCTGTCAGGGCACAAACACCAGGAGAAGGGCTCTAGGACTCAGCAGCGCTATCAGCACTTTGGCAGGAGAAGGACTTTAGGACCCAGCAGCATTACCAGCAATTTACCTGGGCCTATATAAGGAAGCCTGCCAGTGATTTTAGTTGCTGGTTGATCTTCGGCTCCTCCAGTGTATTATCCTTGTTATATTCCAGTTCCTGTCTCCTGTTACCAACCCGGCTTGTCCTTGACCTGTCTCCTGATTGCTTCCTGTGTTCGACCTCGGCTATCCACCTGACTACGCTTGCTCTGATATCCACCTGGCTCCTGATCTTGGCTATCCACCTGACCACGCTTGCTCTGATATCCACCTGACTCCTGATTTTGGCTATCCACTTGACCACGCTTGATCTGATATCCACCTGGCTCCTGATCTTGGCTATCCACCTGACCACGTTCCAGTCTCAGCATTATCCAATTCCTGCAAACACCTCACGGGCGCCACCTGTCTGCTGATTCCACTCCAGCACTCCAGCTGTACTCTGGATCCTCCTGCACACAGTCCAGCAGTAGTGTTGAGCGAACACGGACTGTATTATTCGTGTTCGTACCGAATAATTGGATTTTTTGTACCCGAACACGGACACGGACACTTTACTGTATGTTCGGGTAAAAATCCGTGTTCGGTCGTTTTATTTCCGGGTTTTGCATGCTTTGGCGCTCTTTTCATGGCGGGCTTTCAACAGCCAATCAACAATCGTTTAACTGGTGTGCCTTAAGCCATCCCAGCCATGCCTGCAAATGTCTCAGTAGCTGTGATTGGCCGTCTGAAGCATGTGACCAAGTCTTTATAAGTTCGAGGCAGCCGCAGCGGCGTCATTATGCTGCTTAGATTCAGGGACAGAGCACACATCAACGTGCTGGCTGCTGATTAGGGAAAGATAGGCAGGAAAAAACCATTTGTGTCCGGATAGAATTGAGGGACAGGTCGGAGTGTTTAGGCAGGGCGAGTTGTAGGCATTTTAGGGATAGAGTCTGCTGAATTATAGGGTCAGTGTCTTCTACAAACTACAATCGATATTGCTGTGTGGGGGGTGGGGTGAATCTGCACTCAATCCTGATCTACGATCTCTTCTCAATCCTGTTAGGGACAGAGTCTGCTGAATTTTAGGGAAACTGTGTTCTACAAACTACAATCGATATTGCTGTGTGGTGTGGGATTGGAGATAGGCAGGTGTCAGTGATCCACATCCATTTTTCTGTGTGTGAGCTGCAGTGAACACAATCTTTTTGGGCTGCAGTGAACACAATCTTTTTGGGCTGCAGTGAACACAATCTTTTTGGGCTGCAGTGAACACAATCTTTTTGGGCTGCAGTGAACACAATCTTTTTGGGGTGCAGTGAACAAAATCTTTTTGGGGTGCAGTGAACACAATCCTTTTTGGTGTGCAGTGAACACAATCTTTGTGGGGTGCAGTGAACAAAATCCTTTGTGGGGTGCAGTGAACACAATCTTTTTGGGGTGCAGTGAACAAAATCCTTTTTGGGGTGCAGTGAACAACATCCTTTTTGGGGTGCAGTGAACACAATCTTTTTGGGGTGCAGTGAACAAAATCCTTTGTGGGGTGCAGTGAACACAATCTTTTTGGGGTGGAGTGAACAACATCCTTTTTGGGGTGCAGTGAACAAAATCCTTTTTGGGGTGCAGTGAACAAAATCATTTTTGGGGTGCAGTGAACACAATCTTTTTGGGGTGCAGTGAACACAATCTTTGTGGGGTGCAGTGAACACAATCTTTTTGGGGTGGAGTGAACAACATCCTTTTTGGGGTGCAGTGAACAACATCCTTTTTGGGGTGCAGTGAACACAATCTTTTTGGGGTGCAGTGAACACAATCTTTGTGGGGTACAGTGAACAGAATCTTTGTGGGGTGCAGTGAACACAATCTTTGGGGGGTACAGTGAACACAATCTTTGTGAGGTGCAGTGAACACAATCTTTGTGGGGTGCAGTGAACACAATCATTGTGGGGTGCAGTGAACTCAATCTTTGTGGGGTACAGTGAACACAATCTCATACTTCTGAAGGTTTGAGGGTGCTGCCTGTTCCATACTCCCCCTACTCCTCATCTAGCCTTTTAGGGGTACAAACAATAGTAATTGGGGCCTAGTGTGGTTGTGTACGTGTGATATACATACACTTTTTTGGGATCATATTTTCTATTCCGCTATTTAATCAAAAACCTTTGGGGATCAGTTAAATTGGGGGATAGTCTGTGTTGGTACGTGTGAGAGAGATCCACCTTTCCAAGTTGTTGGGGTTCATCTCATACTTCTGAAGGTTTGAGGGTGCTGCCTGTTCCATACTCCCCCTACTCCTAGCCTTTTAGGGGTACAAACAATAGTAATTGGGGCCTAGTGTGGTTGTGTACGTGTGATATACATACACTTTTTTGGGATCATATTTTCTATTCCGCTATTTAATCAAAAACCTTTGGGGATCAGTTAAATTGGGGGATAGTCTGTGTTGGTACGTGTGAGAGAGATCCACCTTTCCAAGTTGTTGGGGTTCATCTCATACTTCTGAAGGTTTGAGGGTGCTGCCTGTTCCATACTCCCCCTACTCCTAGCCTTTTAGGGGTACAAACAATAGTAATTGGGGCCTAGTGTGGTTGTGTACGTGTGATATACATACACTTTTTTGGGATCATATTTTCTATTCCGCTATTTAATCAAAAACCTTTGGGGATCAGTTAAATTGGGGGATAGTCTGTGTTGGTACGTGTGAGAGAGATCCACCTTTCCAAGTTGTTGGGGTTCATCTCATACTTCTGAAGGTTTGAGGGTGCTGCCTGTTCCATACTCCCCCTACTCCTAGCCTTTTAGGGGTACAAACAATAGTAATTGGGGCCTAGTGTGGTTGTGTACGTGTGATATACATACACTTTTTTGGGATCATATTTTCTATTCCGCTATTTAATCAAAAACCTTTGGGGATCAGTTAAATTGGGGGATAGTCTGTGTTGGTACGTGTGAGAGAGATCCACCTTTCCAAGTTGTTGGGGTTCATCTCATACTTCTGAAGGTTTGAGGGTGCTGCCTGTTCCATACTCCCCCTACTCCTAGCCTTTTAGGGGTACAAACAATAGTAATTGGGGCCTAGTGTGGTTGTGTACGTGTGATATACATACACTTTTTTGGGATCATATTTTCTATTCCGCTATTTAATCAAAAACCTTTGGGGATCAGTTAAATTGGGGGATAGTCTGTGTTGGTACGTGTGAGAGAGATCCACCTTTCCAAGTTGTTGGGGTTCATCTCATACTTCTGAAGGTTTGAGGGTGCTGCCTGTTCCATACTCCCCCTACTCCTAGCCTTTTAGGGGTACAAACAATAGTAATTGGGGCCTAGTGTGGTTGTGTACGTGTGATATACATACACTTTTTTGGGATCATATTTTCTATTCCGCTATTTAATCAAAAACCTTTGGGGATCAGTTAAATTGGGGGATAGTCTGTGTTGGTACGTGTGAGAGAGATCCACCTTTCCAAGTTGTTGGGGTTCATCTCATACTTCTGAAGGTTTGAGGGTGCTGCCTGTTCCATACTCCCCCTACTCCTAGCCTTTTAGGGGTACAAACAATAGTAATTGGGGCCTAGTGTGGTTGTGTACGTGTGATATACATACACTTTTTTGGGATCATATTTTCTATTCCGCTATTTAATCAAAAACCTTTGGGGATCAGTTAAATTGGGGGATAGTCTGTGTTGGTACGTGTGAGAGAGATCCACCTTTCCAAGTTGTTGGGGTTCATCTCATACTTCTGAAGGTTTGAGGGTGCTGCCTGTTCCATACTCCCCCTACTCCTAGCCTTTTAGGGGTACAAACAATAGTAATTGGGGCCTAGTGTGGTTGTGTACGTGTGATATACATACACTTTTTTGGGATCATATTTTCTATTCCGCTATTTAATCAAAAACCTTTGGGGATCAGTTAAATTGGGGGATAGTCTGTGTTGGTACGTGTGAGAGAGATCCACCTTTCCAAGTTGTTGGGGTTCATCTCATACTTCTGAAGGTTTGAGGGTGCTGCCTGTTCCATACTCCCCCTACTCCTAGCCTTTTAGGGGTACAAACAATAGTAATTGGGGCCTAGTGTGGTTGTGTACGTGTGATATACATACACTTTTTTTGGATCATATTTTCTATTCCGCTATTTAATCAAAAACCTTTGGGGATCAGTTAAATTGGGGGATAGTCTGTGTTGGTACGTGTGAGAGAGATCCACCTTTCCAAGTTGTTGGGGTTCATCTCATACTTCTGAAGGTTTGAGGGTGCTGCCTGTTCCATACTCCCCCTACTCCTCATCTAGCCTTTTAGGGGTACAAACAATAGTAATTGGGGCCCAGTGTGGTTGTGTACGTGTGATATACATACACTTTTTTGGGATCATATTTTCTATTCCGCTATTTAATCAAAAACCTTTGGGGATCAGTTAAATTGGGGGATAGTCTGTGTCGGTACGTGTGAGAGAGATCCACCTTTCCAAGTTGTTGGGGTTCATCTCATACTTCTGAAGGTTTGAGGGTGCTGCCTGTTCCATACCCCCCCTACTCCTCATCTAGCCTTTTAGGGGTACAAACAATAGTAATTGGGGCCTAGTGTGGTTGTGTACGTGCGAGATACATACACTTTTTTTGATCATATTTCCTATTCCGCTATTCAATAAAAACCTTTGAGGATCAATTGAATTGCGGGATAGTCTGTGTCGGTACGTGTGAGAGAGATCCACCTTTCCAAGTTGTTGGGGTTCATCTCATACTTCTGAAGGTTTGAGGGTGCTGCCTGTTCCATACTCCCCCTACTCCTCATCTAGCCTTTTAGGGGTACAAACAATAGTAATTGGGGCCTAGTGTGGTTGTGTACGTGTGATATACATACACTTTTTTTGGATCATATTTTCTATTCCGCTATTTAATCAAAAACCTTTGGGGATCAGTTAAATTGGGGGATAGTCTGTGTTGGTACGTGTGAGAGAGATCCACCTTTCCAAGTTGTTGGGGTTCATCTCATACTTCTGAAGGTTTGAGGGTGCTGCCTGTTCCATACTCCCCCTACTCCTCATCTAGCCTTTTAGGGGTACAAACAATAGTAATTGGGGCCCAGTGTGGTTGTGTACGTGTGATATACATACACTTTTTTGGGATCATATTTTCTATTCCGCTATTTAATCAAAAACCTTTGGGGATCAGTTAAATTGGGGGATAGTCTGTGTCGGTACGTGTGAGAGAGATCCACCTTTCCAAGTTGTTGGGGTTCATCTCATACTTCTGAAGGTTTGAGGGTGCTGCCTGTTCCATACCCCCCCTACTCCTCATCTAGCCTTTTAGGGGTACAAACAATAGTAATTGGGGCCTAGTGTGGTTGTGTACGTGCGAGATACATACACTTTTTTTGATCATATTTCCTATTCCGCTATTCAATAAAAACCTTTGAGGATCAATTGAATTGCGGGATAGTCTGTGTCGGTACGTGTGAGAGAGATCCACCTTTCCAAGTTGTTGGGGTTCATCTCATACTTCTGAAGGTTTGAGGGTGCTGCCTGTTCCATACTCCCCCTACTCCTCATCTAGCCTTTTAGGGGTACAAACAATAGTAATTGGGGCCCAGTGTGGTTGTGTACGTGTGATATACATACACTTTTTTTGGATCATATTTTCTATTCCGCTATTTAATCAAAAACCTTTGGGGATCAGTTAAATTGGGGGATAGTCTGTGTCGGTACGTGTGAGAGAGATCCACCTTTCCAAGTTGTTGGGGTTCATCTCATACTTCTGAAGGTTTGAGGGTGCTGCCTGTTCCATACCCCCCCTACTCCTCATCTAGCCTTTTAGGGGTACAAACAATAGTAATTGGGGCCTAGTGTGGTTGTGTACGTGCGAGATACATACACTTTTTTTGATCATATTTCCTATTCCGCTATTCAATAAAAACCTTTGAGGATCAATTGAATTGCGGGATAGTCTGTGTCGGTACGTGTGAGAGAGATCCACCTTTCCAAGTTGTTGGGGTTCATCTCATACTTCTGAAGGTTTGAGGGTGCTGCCTGTTCCATACTCCCCCTACTCCTCATCTAGCCTTTTAGGGGTACAAACAATAGTAATTGGGGCCTAGTGTGGTTGTGTACGTGTGATATACATACACTTTTTTTGGATCATATTTTCTATTCCGCTATTTAATCAAAAACCTTTGGGGATCAGTTAAATTGGGGGATAGTCTGTGTCGGTACGTGTGAGAGAGATCCACCTTTCCAAGTTGTTGGGGTTCATCTCATACTTCTGAAGGTTTGAGGGTGCTGCCTGTTCCATACTCCCCCTACTCCTCATCTAGCCTTTTAGGGGTACAAACAATAGTAATTGGGGCCCAGTGTGGTTGTGTACGTGTGATATACATACACTTTTTTGGGATCATATTTTCTATTCCGCTATTTAATCAAAAACCTTTGGGGATCAGTTAAATTGGGGGATAGTCTGTGTCGGTACGTGTGAGAGAGATCCACCTTTCCAAGTTGTTGGGGTTCATCTCATACTTCTGAAGGTTTGAGGGTGCTGCCTGTTCCATACCCCCCCTACTCCTCATCTAGCCTTTTAGGGGTACAAACAATAGTAATTGGGGCCTAGTGTGGTTGTGTACGTGCGAGATACATACACTTTTTTTGATCATATTTCCTATTCCGCTATTCAATAAAAACCTTTGAGGATCAATTGAATTGCGGGATAGTCTGTGTCGGTACGTGTGAGAGAGATCCACCTTTCCAAGTTGTTGGGGTTCATCTCATACTTCTGAAGGTTTGAGGGTGCTGCCTGTTCCATACTCCCCCTACTCCTCATCTAGCCTTTTAGGGGTACAAACAATAGTAATTGGGGCCTAGTGTGGTTGTGTACGTGTGATATACATACACTTTTTTTGGATCATATTTTCTATTCCGCTATTTAATCAAAAACCTTTGGGGATCAGTTAAATTGGGGGATAGTCTGTGTTGGTACGTGTGAGAGAGATCCACCTTTCCAAGTTGTTGGGGTTCATCTCATACTTCTGAAGGTTTGAGGGTGCTGCCTGTTCCATACCCCCCCTACTCCTCATCTAGCCTTTTAGGGGTACAAACAATAGTAATTGGGGCCTAGTGTGGTTGTGTACGTGTGATATACATACACTTTTTTTGGATCATATTTTCTATTCCGCTATTTAATCAAAAACCTTTGGGGATCAGTTAAATTGGGGGATAGTCTGTGTCGGTACGTGTGAGAGAGATCCACCTTTCCAAGTTGTTGGGGTTCATCTCATACTTCTGAAGGTTTGAGGGTGCTGCCTGTTCCATACCCCCCCTACTCCTCATCTAGCCTTTTAGGGGTACAAACAATAGTAATTGGGGCCTAGTGTGGTTGTGTACGTGCGAGATACATACACTTTTTTTGATCATATTTCCTATTCCGCTATTCAATAAAAACCTTTGAGGATCAATTGAATTGCGGGATAGTCTGTGTCGGTACGTGTGAGAGAGATCCACCTTTCCAAGTTGTTGGGGTTCATCTCATACTTCTGAAGGTTTGAGGGTGCTGCCTGTTCCATACTCCCCCTACTCCTCATCTAGCCTTTTAGGGGTACAAACAATAGTAATTGGGGCCCAGTGTGGTTGTGTACGTGTGATATACATACACTTTTTTTGGATCATATTTTCTATTCCGCTATTTAATTTAACTGGGCCTCCATGCGAGACCTGTGTGCCTTGTTGCGCTGTTTTGAGTACTCCACCAACATGGCCAGTGGCAATGACGCCGTTCTCAGCTTAACTATCCCACTTCTATGCCTCCTTGAAAAAACAATTCGGGCGATGATGGAAGAGGATGTGGCACAGGATGAGGAGGAGGAGGAGGATGAAGAGGTAACATTTCCAAGGCTTTCAGGGCAGTCATTCGCAAGGGGCTCCGAGGGTGGGTTCCTGCACACGCAAACGCCAGGGACGCAATTGTCCAGCAGGGGCACAGTTCTGGAGGATGAGGAGGATGAGGAGGAGGAGGAGCTGGAGGAGGAGATGGAACCATGTTCACAGCAGGGTGGCACCCAGGCCAGCTCATGGCCATCACTGGTGCGTGGCTGGGGGGATACAGAGGACACGGACGATACACCTCCCACAGAGGACAGCCTTTCGTTGCCTCTGGGCAGCCTGGCACACATGAGCGATTACATGCTGCAGTGTCTCCACAACGACCGCCGAGTTGCCCACATTCTAACTTGTGCTGATTACTGGGTGGCCAGGCTGCTGGATCCCCGTTACAAGGACAACGTACCGTCCTTAATTCACTCACTGGAGCGCGATCGCAAGATGCGCGAGTACAAGCGCACGCTGGTAGACGCCATGCTGCTGGCATTCCCATCTGACAGCGGGGCCACAGTGGAAGCACAAGGCAGAGGAGGAGGAGGAGGAGGTCGCCAACGCAACCAGGGCACCGCCAGCACCTCAGAAGGCAGGGTTAGCATGGCCGAAATGTGGAAAAGCTTTGTCAGCACGCCACAACAAACAGCAGCACCAGCAGCTCAGATGGAACGTCTTAGCAGGAGGCAGCATTTTACCAACATGGTGGAGCAGTATGTGTGCACACGCCTACATGTAGTGAATGACGGGTCTGCCCCCTTCAACTTCTGGGTCTCCAAATTGGGCACATGGCTTGAGCTTGCCCTTTACGCCTTGGAGGTGCTGGCGTGCCCTGCAGCCAGTGTATTATCTGAACGGGTATTTAGCACGGCTGGGGGCGTTATAACAGACAAGCGCAGCCGCCTGTCCAGAGACAATGTGGACAAGCTCACGTTCATTAAAATGAACCAGGCATGGATCCCACGGGACTTTTCCGTACCTTATGCAGAATAGCAATGGATACCGACCTTACCCACCCATTGTTCCATTTTTGCTCTTTCTCACTCTTTTGGGGTGTACCCTCATTTAAAATTTTTGAAAAGAAGCAGTGTTGGCTACCTCGTCCTCCTCCTCAGGGCCAGATTAATGTAGGGGCTATTGGAGCTGCAGCTCCAGGCCCCTACCTTTTATATAGGCCCCGGGTTGGCCATATTCACTGTTACCGCTCTTCTGTCACTTGTAAACACAGAAGTCTGGCTTCTATGCTCGCTTCCCCAGGCAGCACCCTCAGAACCTCCCCACACAGCGTGAAGGCCGGACAAGGAGGGACAGTTGGCGATGCATGGATGTGTTTATGGGCTTCAGAGACAGCATCCCATGTTGAATTAGGCATGCATGGCTGCACCCTTCCTCCTCTGGGTGCATGGCAAGGCACGGCCCTTAAGGCCCTTCAAAATCCTCAGCACCAAGCCCATGATGCTGTTAATCCGGCCCTGGTCCTCCTCCACCGCCGCTTCCACCTACACCGCCCATAGGTGTGCGCAGCCTATTGCATTAAGGTGTGCACCCCAAAGTTGAAATACACATGCATGTGTTTGCCAGCAGGGAGAGTAATGTATCGGGGCCATGTACCTGTAGGCAAGGAGAAATAGAGCAGAGCAGGTCCCAGGGAGATCTTTCCCATCTCCTCACTGGCAATGCTATGTGCCCTAGGTGATTAGGGTGTGCCCAGGCACACCCAGCACACCCTGTGCGCACGCCTATGTCACCGCCACATCCACCACCACCTCAACCTCCCTCCTACTCCATATGGGCCTCGTCCTTCAGAGATGAAGAAGAACATTGTTTTATTTTTCTGTTTTTTTTTTGTTGTTTTAAGTTATTTCCCTATCCACATTTGTTTGCAGAGCACTTGCCATGCTCTTAATTACGTTTTGCTGCCATTTGCAGCACTCTAGCCCTTTCCTTTGGTGTTTTAGAGCCATTTTAGTGCCTTAAAGTTCGGGTCCCCATTGACTTCAATGGGGTTCGGTGTCCGGGAAAAGTTCGGTAAAAGTCCGGGACACGGACCCGGACTTTTTTTTAAAGTTCGGCCGAACCCGTCGAACACGGACATCTAGGTGTTCGCTCAACCCTATCCAGCAGGCGACCTGTGCTACTTAGGGCTTGATCTCTCCTGTTCTCATCCTCAGGAGGGTATGGAACTTAGCCGCAAGGGAAGCCCTCTCTCTCCATTGGCCTCCAGGTATGTGATAGCGCCATCAGTGACATCATACCTTATGCCTTCTTTCTGGACCGTGCATTGCGTCATGTCATTGATCAAGCCGTCGAGGAGCAGGAGCAGGAAGACGAGGAAGTCGGGATGCTGGATGAATATAGAAAGCATATTATAGTGGATTTGTATTGTCTAGCATTGTGACTGGTGAGCGGTTCTGCAGCAATACTACAACTACAAAGAGTGACAAACGCAATTAGAAAAAAGTATTATAACTAGTGTGATAGACCAGTGGCCCCCCAAAACAACAGATTGAAGCGGGGGTGTTATATAACAATATACTTTCATAATAGTGTATTTGGGTACTGCAGAAATTTTGCCTCTGCATCATCGACGTCACCTTCCCCACCACTAACATTAGAGATCTCAGAGTAGGCAGCAACAGCGGGGACCAACCTTCTTCGGCTGATCTGGGTACTGTCGTCAGAGTGCTGAGTGGTGGCTGTTGCTATCTCCTCTTCATGATCCAATGCCAAGAATAGCTGCGCATCCTAAATGTCTTGTGATGGATCGGAAAATAATTCCTGTGACTCAAGCGGAGAGTATATGGTGGTGGTGGTGGTGGTGTCTTTGGGAGTGCACACAGCAGAGAGTGAAGAGGGTGCAGATAGAGAGGATGAGGAGGGTGCAAAAGAGGAAGGCTGAGTGAGCCACTCAACCAAGTCTGGTGCAGCCTTTGACGTAATCGAACGCACCTTCTGCAACTTCCCACTTTGGCTCCGGCCTGGTGCTCCTGCCCTACCCTTACCACCCCTGCGGAAGGGCCTGCCTCTTCCTCTGCCTGTCATTTTTTAAATGACCCTGTGACAAAAGTCTCTAGAGAGGCGCAGTATAAGTGGAAGAAGGTATATAACACCCCGCTTCAATCTGTCATTTTGGGGGGGCCACTTGTATATTGCACCAGTTCTAAAAAAAAATTCCCAGTAACTTTTGTCACTGTGTGTAGCAGAGTTAACGCAGCAAAAGAGGCAAAATTTCTGCAGTACCCAAATACACTATTATGAAAGTATTTTGTTATATAACACCCCGCTTCAATTCGTTGTTTTGGGGGGCCACTGGTTTATCACACCAGTTATGAAAAATATTTTCTAGTAACTTTTTTCACTGTGTGTAGCAGAGTTAACGCAGCGAAAGAGGCAAAATTTCTGCCGTACCCAAATACACTATTATGAAAGTATATTGTTATATAACACCCCGCTTCAATCTGTCGTTTTGGGGGGCCACTGGTTTATCACACCAGTTATAAAAAATATTTTCTAGTAACTTTTGTCACTGTGTGTAGTAGAGTTAACGCAGCGAAAGAGGCAAAATTTCTGCAGTACCCAAATACACTATAATATGCTTTCTATATTAGAAAGTATATTATAAGTGTATTACACCCCTATATACTGCACACCAAACAATAGTACACGTATACCAGTCCTTTAAAGGACTTTTGTGGACCTATTACCGAGCGATTTGTGTCACTCAGTGCCGGTTCACACTGATGCGATTCGGGAACACTGCGAATATATCTGCGTGTTCCTGCATCGCATCCACAGCACAGGCAGTTAACGCTGCCATATGGGATACGCTGGGGGTGTCAATTCAAAGTTAATGACACCCCCAGCTCAGATCGCATATGGCAGTGCGATCTGACAGTTCGAACAGAATCGGATCGCACTGGTGTGAACCACCATGCGATCCAATTCTGCTATGGACCAAAAAAAGGGTCCTGTGCGTGTTCACTGCTGATGCAAGTACAGAGATCGCATGTAATTCGGAGTGCACTGCTCCTAAAATTACATGCAATGTCTGTGCGGTGGCATCCGTTTGAATGGCTGAATTCACACCACAATCGCAGTGAACACGCACAGGACCCTTTTTTTGGTCTGCAGAAGAATCGGATTGCATGGTGGTTCACACCAGTGCGATCTGATTCTGTGCAAACTGTCAGATCGCACTGGGATATGCGATCTGAGCTGGGGGTGCCGTTAATTTTGAATTGACACCCCCAGCGTATCGCATATGGCAGTGTGAACTGCCTGTGCTGCGGATGCGATGAAGGAACACGCAGATATATTCAGTGTTCCTGCATCGCATCAGTGTGAACTGGCACTGACAGTCTGTCCCTGCTCCCCACAGCAACCTCTTTTGTGGACCTATTACCTAGCGATTTGTGTCACTGACAGTCTGTCCCTGCTCCCCACAGCAACCTCTCCCTACACTGACAAAAGACAGAATATAGACACTTAGACAGTACACCTATACCAGTCCTTAAAAGGATTTTTGTGGACCTATTACCGAGCGATCTGTGTCACTGACAATCTGTCCCTACTTCCCACAACAACCTCTCCCTACACTGACAAAAGACAGAATATGGACACTTAGACAGTACACCTATACCAGTCCTTAAAAGGACTTTTGTGAACCTATTACCGAGCGATTTGTGTCACTGACAATCTGTCCCTGCTCCACACAGCAAACCTCTCCCTACACTGACAAAAGGCAGAATGTAAAATGGCAGCCAGATCAGGTCTATTTATAAGGTAGGGGTATGTCCATGTGCTGAAATGTCTCAATTGGCTGTCATGTACCACCTGATGGATGTGTCATGGGTCAAAGTTCTTCACAATGTATAAGAATATGGCGGCCGCGAACATCGCCATACGTTCGCATGATCGGCGGACAGCGAACGAGCAAAGTTTGCCGCGAACCGCAAGGCCATCTCTATTCATGAAAAACAACTTCCATACCAATCAATGTCTGATAAATATTTGCAAGCTAAATACAAAACAGAATACATTAAAATCAGCCACTTCAAACAGATTTGTAAGGCTGCATGGTCACTCCCATGTTGTTTATTAAAATGTCTAGCGACATTGGTGGAATGTTTTTTTTTTTAATATTGAAAATATGATCATTGAGACAATCATGCTGCCTCCTTGTTATCCTCCCAACATACTGTGCAGAGCAGATATTACATATAATAAGGTATACCAAATGTGTTGCATTGCAATTAATAAACATTTTGATCTTATATTTTTTACTGCTTACTGTAGATGTAAACTTATCCTCTCTAAAAACACAAGGGTAACCTTCCTCTCCACATCTATAATTACTCTTAAAGTCAAGCCAGGTATTTCCCTTCGTCCTTGATGAAAAGGGGAAGGCACATGTCAAGATTCCACTTTAATGCCTCCAGAAAGTATGAGAACATACACATTATCATTACTGAACACTTTCCAGTTTACACTATGCTCCTAATTGTCTTAAATTCAATACTGTACGCTGTAAAAAAAAAGGTGGAAAAAAAAAGGTGGTCTCCGGCATGCATCTTTCCTGGTAACTTTCCTAAGTGACCTACTCCTTGGGATAGCTCTAGCTAACTGTTCTTTTGAGTGCTGATTCCATAACCCCACTGGAGGAACCGGATGTAAAACTGAGCTAACTTTTTCTCAAATTAATTATCATCACTACAGATCCTCAGCAGTCTTAACACTTGATGAACAGGTACAAACATGATTGTGTGTTTGAGGTGTCCAGAGTCTGCTCTTAGGACATTGTTTGCTAGACAGGGGTTACCTATATAAGCTAGTAGCTACTTGTCAGCTTACTTGTCAATACAACCAGGGCCGGACTGGCCTATCGGGATACCGGGATAATTCCTGGTGGGCCGCCGGCCCTGGGGCCGCTTTAATAGGGCCGCCCACAGAGCGCCGCTTTAAGTATTGCCGGCCGCCCGCAGTGCCGCTTTAAGTATTGCCGGCCGCGGCCGCCCGCAGTGCCGCTTTAAGGATTAAAGGATTGATTGGGGCCGCTCGCTGCTGATTGGCCGGCGGCCGCTGACGCTGTGCAGGCTGCGTGCACTGCCCCGGCCCCCTCTGCGCTCCCGCTGTGAGCGGCATGACGTCACGGCGGGGCGGCTGGCCGGCTCCGCCTGCGCGGTGGACGGCGGTGCAGGCTCTGGCTGATGCATCATTTCAACTGGCGCCGACGATCCCTCCCCCTCCCAGTCTCCCACACTGCACGCACGCCAGCAGCATGCGATCGCAGCAGGTCAGCCTGAGGTCAGCTCCAGTCCGGTTTGGCGTAAAGTATATCATCATGCTGCCAATGAATGGGGGCAATGCTGTGCGCTCTGCAATGAATGGGGGCAATGCTGAGCGCTCTGCAATGAATGGGGGCAATGCTGTGTGCTCTGCAATGAATAGGGGCAATGCTGTGCGCTCTGCAATGAATGGGGGCAATGCTGTGCGCTCTGCAATGAATGGGGGCAATGCTGTGGCGCTCTGCAATGAATGGGGGCAATGCTGTGGCGCTCTGCAATGAATGGGGGCAATGCTGTGCGCTCTGCAATGAATGGGGGCAATGCTGTGGCGCTCTGCAATGAATGGGGGCAATGCTGTGGCGCTCTGCAATGAATGGGGGCAAGGCTGTGGCACTCTGCAATGAATGGGGGCAAGGCTGTGGCGCTCTGCAATGAATGGGGGCAAGGCTGTGGCGCTCTGCAATGAATGGGGGCAAGGCTGTGGCGCTCTGCAATGAATGGGGGCAAGGCTGTGGCGCTCTGCAATGAATGGGGGCAATGCTGTGGCGCTCTGCAATGATCATTGAGGGCAAGCCTGTGGCACTCTGCAATGATTGGGGGCAATGCTGTGGGCACTCTGCAATGAATGGGGGCAATGCTGTGGTCACTGTGCATTGAAAGGGGGACACGCTGGTCACTGTGCATTGTAAGGGGGGCACGCTGGTTACTCTACATTGAAAGGGGGGCACGCAGCACTGGTCACTGTGCACTGAAAGGGGGGCAACCTGGTCACTGTGCATTGAAAGGGGGGCACCCTTGTCACTGTGCATTGAAAGGGGGGCACGCTGGTCACTGTGCATTGAAAGGGGGGCACGCTGGTCACTGTGCATTGAAAGGGTGGCACGCCTTTAAATGTAGTCTAATCACCATAACAATAAAGGGTCTAATCTTGATGATTGCGCCACGTTTACAACTTTTTTGTGCTCTTTATATACAAGTCCTTTGTGTGCTTTTATATCGGTCTTATCTATAAATAATGCTCTCATTAAATGTGCTTTAAAATGCATGATTTTACCTTTTTATGAACAAGAACTCAACGTTGTGCTGGTATAATGACGCAATGCTATGGGGCTGGTATGTAATTTTTTCCAGGGCTGGTTTTCATACCCAGTCCGGCCCTGAATACAACATCCAGGAAGCAGATCAAGTACAAATTAATTTGTCCAGTAAATGCAGGGCTTAATTGACTTTCATTCGGATAAAACTCCTCAAGCTGTCTGGAGCACACAAAAACCAAGCCATCTACAGTATCTCACAAAAGTGAGTAACCCTCTCACATTTTTTGAAATATTTTACTATATCTTTTCATGTGACAACACTGAAGAAATTACACTTTTCTATCATGTAAAGTAGTGAGTGTACAGCTTGTAAAACAGTAAAAATTTGCTGTCCCTAACTCAACACACAGCCATTAATGTCTAAACTGCTGGCAACAGAAGTGAGTACACTTCTAAGTTAAAATCTCCAAATTGGGCCCAATTAGCCATTTTCACTTCCCGGTGTCATGTTACTCGTTAGTGTTACAAGGTCTCAGGTCCACAAGGGAAGGGGCATGGATGGTGGTGATATCATTGACAAATATAGCAATGGTCATATTTGGTCAATGTCATTGCCTAAATATGGCCACTGGCCATACTTGGGCAGTGATATTACTGCTATCCCCACCACTTTTCATAGGTGCTGGTGACTCCTTAGGAATCATTGATGTTGGGAAGCTGTCATATACTGTAAAGAAACAATAGAAAGACTGCTTTTATATATGATTTTTGCCTCCCACCAAGCAGGGGGCAAAAGTTCGGTCTGAACCGTCGGCTCATCCATAATGTGTAACTTTTAGAATTGGATACACAAAAATACTAATCCTTTAGCAGAAAAAAATAGTTCTTTATTATAGATTTCTTCTGTGTATTTATCAGTTTTCCTGGACTCAAGCTAGTGTTATTCTGACTATTAAATATGTTAAACTAATCTTCTGCTGACACTTCAAGTGTAATTGAATATATTTAAGTTAACTGAAAAATGCTTAAAACAACACAAATGTTATGCGGTCATGGGAAACTTTGTACGTGAGCCCTTCTTACATTTTAATGAATGTTGAATTTTTCATATATTTAGGTCAATAAATATATTATGACAGAACACAATGTTCTTTCAAAATCGTATTATTTTTTTTTTAAAGCGGTCATCGCAAAGGGTTCCATATTGAACATGATAACAATGTTTGGAAAAATCTAGATATTAAGCACACAATTCATCGTCGGAAACCTGAAAAATAAATAATTATAAAATGGCAAAATATATCCATTTCAGTCTGCTTAATTCTTCCATTCTTAAATGGAAACTATTGTGTGTAAGTGCTTATAACATTACCTTTATCCAAGAATATTTTAACTGGTTTTTACATTATCACAAGTTTGTGACATTTTCATCTTTTGTACAGATTTTGTAGCCACACCCATCTGCCTGTCAGACGGTGAAGTTATTTATCTTGAACAGTTGTAAGTAAATTAGTGGCCCATTAACATTATCATTGAGATGGATGGATTCAGATAAAATAATTGTGCTAGGTTGTTTTAAAGTCCACCTCAAGCCAAAATATTTTTTTTTTTCAGTTTTGGATAGAGTGAGTAAGAACACAACATAGAACACAAGAAAGCTAAAAGACAGGCTTGTAGGTGGAATGGAGCCCAATGGTAATTATTTATAAATGACTGTACAAAGGCAGGCAGGAACTCCACGATGAGTAAAGTAAAAAGCCAATGTTTATTGTAAAAATACAATTTAAAATATAGGATGGCAGTCTCGATCGAAACCTTACTTGTCACGTGTCACTGTGGCTTCATATGCATCCTTATCAACAGTGGAGATGGATGTCCAAGAGTGCCGATGGAGAGGCAGGAACCGAGTCAGGGCACAAGGTCTGCTGAGGGAGCCTGAGCGGCCGAAGGACCGATGCCAGAAGCCAGATGGGAGGAAGCCACATTCCACATTCGTGGAACCCACTGGGTAGCCAGAAGTTGACAGGGTGCTCAGGGATGACGTCAATCACTGCGCCAGGAAGCCAGAAGGCCTTCAGGGAACAGAACTTCCCAGAGGAGTTGAAGCTGTTATAGCTGCAAAGAGCCCCAACTCAATATTGAACTCTACAGACTAAGACTGGAATGACATGTGCATGTAAAGGCAGGTGTCCCAATACTTTTGACAATATAGTGTACCTTACCTCACCTACACCCTCATAAAGTATGTCATGCCTTAACTAACTTACTTACATTTAGTGGAGGCAGTGACCGGGAACTACTATCCGTTTCTCTACCGAGTTAGCTGGACACCACCGTCTCCCATTTAGATTGTCAACAGCAATTGATAGCTTGAGACGTATAGCTCCCATCGATACGTACTGTAAAACTTATACCATACCATTCTTGGTCAGAATTAGTTCTATTATTGTCAAAGGGTTAAACATTCCTGAAAAAAGATCTCAGGCTATGCAAGAATTTTACAAACATATGACACATATGGGTTGATTTATCAACACTGGAGAGTGCAAAATCTGGTGCAGCTCTGCATAAAAACCAATAAGCTTCCATTTTTTTTTTGTCAAAGCTTAATTTTACAAGCTGAAGTTAGAAGCTAACTGGCTACCATGCACAGCTGCACTTTATTTCTCACTCTCCAGTTTTGGTAAATCAACCCCATGCTACACGATGGTGGATCCTGAATCCCAGTGTCAAGGATTGTACCTTTTATTTCCCCCCCACATCACAAGCACTCTCAGATAGATAGATCACAAACTGACTTGGAATACTTCTCTTCAGCCACCACTGAACCCATGTTCCTCTCTGATCATCATTTGATTATGCTATCACTGACATTCCCGGAGCAAGAACCCAAAACTAAAATATGAAGGTTGAATCCTTCCATAATAAGTGATCTCATTAGGCTGGTAACACTTCCGTCACACATTCAGGAAAATTTTGCAACAAATTACATCACTGATACTAGTCCAATTACTCAATGGGAAACACACAAGTATGTTTTACAGGGGGAATTACAATCTCTGTCAGCAGCACTAAAGAGAAAATGTCAAGAACAGGTACCAAAACTCCTAAATCACATAATGAAATTAGAATCAGCCCACACATATACACAAACCCTTTCTTCCATCAGTAAGTTAACCCAAGAGCATACAGAGCTACTAGTGAATCTCTTCAAAAAAAAAAGCTAAACACCAATTCATTTTAACTAAATTACATACTTGAGGAAATTAGCTTCCGTCTGTGCTATTGGAATTATACAACCATAATTATCACCCCCTTCTACTGAAAATTCAACAGGACATTAAGGGGTGGGATAAATCCTGTTACTCCTGGTTCAGAAGTGTGGCAATACTAAAGATAAACATCTTACCTTACGTCCAGTGGTGGGATTCAAAAATTTTATTAACCAGTTCCGACTTTCAATGCACAGTGACCAGCGTGCCCCCTTTCAATGCAGAATGATCAGTGTGCCCCCTTTCAATGCAGAATGACCAGCGTGCACCCTTTCAATGCACAGTGACAAGCGAGCCCTTTTCAATGCACAGTGACCAGCGTGCCCCCTTTCAATGCAGAGTGACCAGCGTGCCCCCTTTCAATGCAGTGACCAGCGTGCATGCCCCCTTCAATTCAGTGACCAGCGTGCCCCCTTCAATGCAGTGACCAGCGTGCGTGCCCCCTTCAATGCAGTGATCAGTGTGCCCCCTTCAATGCAGTGACCAGCGTGCCCCCTTCAATGCAGTGACAAGCGTGCCCCCTTTCAATGCACAGTGACCAGCATGCCTCCTTCAAAACAGTGACCAGCGTGCCCCCTTCAATGCAGTGACTAGCGTGCCCCCTTCAATGCAGAGACCAGCGTGCCCCCTTTCAATGCAGTGACCAGCGTGCCCCCTTCAATGCAGTGACCAGCGTGCCCCCTTCAATGCACAGTGACCAGCGTGCCCCCTTTCAGTGCACAGTGACAAACATGCCCCCTTTCAATGCACAGTGACCGGCGTGCCCCCTTTCAATGCACAGTGACCAGCGTGCTGCCTGCCCCCTTTTCAATGCACAGTAACCAGCGTGCCCCCTTTCAATGCACAGTGACCAGCGTGCCTCATTTCAATGCAGAGACCAGCATTCTGCGTGCCCTCTTTCAATGGAGAGATCATTGTGCCCCCTTTCAATGCAGAGACCAGCATGCCCCCTTTCAATGCAGAGATCATCTTGCCCCCTTTTAATGCAGAGACCAGCATGCGGGGTGCCCCCTTCAATGCAGAGATCATCATTCATGCCCCCTTTCAATGCAGAGACCAGCGTGCCCCCTTCAGTGCAGAGATCATCGTGCCCCCCTTCAATGCAGAGATCTTTGTGCCCCTTTCAGTGCAGAGACCAGCATGCCCCCTTCAATGCAGAGTGAACAGCGTGCCAACTTGCCAAGCCCCCCCTCCGAGACCAGTGCACTTGACTTACCTGTTGTAGCGGCGGGTTCTTCTATTCAGTCCCCGCGTCTCCTCGAGTCCTCCCGCCTCCTCCTCGGCAATGGCATGGGGTTTGCCTTTCTGCCAATCAGGAAGCGGGTCTCGGACCCGCTTCCTGATTGGCCAGGAGGAGGATGATCCGTGTGACAATAGCAAATTTTCATTCGCTATTGTCACACAATGGGTGGGCTCGTGGCGCACTGCTCTGTGCCCCGGGTCTACCTTTTCCTGAAGCCTACTAGAGCCAAATTGTAATAGGCGGGGACTGTCTGGGAGGCGGCAGGCGCGACGGCCTGGAGAATAAAGGGGTGACGTCACTGGTTGCTAGACGCTAAGCGGCTCTAACCTAGCAACCAGTGCAGTGTGTGGGCTCCGGCGGCCTCCCTGCAGAGAGAGAGCGCCGCCGGAACGCCACAAGCAGGAACAGAGGACAGAGAGAGCAGCAGAGCGGTCAGCGGATGATATACGTAGGGGTACGTCACTCGCTCAGCCGCCGAAGGCACGCTCCCGCCCCCGCTCGTTCACAGGCATCCCCGCGCGTGTGACCGGCCACTCGCGATCTCCCGCAGGAGAGGGAGAAAGGCAGACGGCTGATGTAAACACAGCCGTCTGTCATTCTCCCTGATGTAATGACAGAGGCTATGTGATCCTGCTATGTAGGATCGTATGTCTCTGTGGTTACATCACAAGCCACGCCCCCTCACAGTTATAAACATGCCCCTAGGGACACACTTAACCCCTTGATCACCAATAAAGTTAACCCCTTTTCTGCCAGTGTCATTTTGACAGTAACAGTGCATATTTATAGCACTGATTACTGTAGTAATGTCTCTGGTACCCCCAAAAGTGTCAAAAATGTCAGTCAGGGGTCCAATCTGTCTGCTGCAATGTCACAGTCCCGCAAAAAAAAAAAAAACGCAGATCGCCACCATTCCTAGTAAAAAAAAAAACAATAAAAATGACATAAATCTTTCCCGTAGTTAATAAACGCAAAAACTTTTGCGCAAACCAGTCAAAATATGCTTATTGCGATTTTTTTACCAAACATATGTAGCAGAAAACAAATTGGCCTAAAATGTTAAAAAATTTAGATTTTTACTTTTTTTTCTTTTGAGAATTTCATATAAAAAAATGTGAAAAATATTGTTATTTTTTTCAAAATTGTCGCTCTTTTTTTGTTTATAGCGCAAAAAGAGAGAGAAGGAAACGGAAATGAGGAGCAGAAAAGAAGATAAATGGAGCACCAGAAATCTGCAGCTAATTCTGTAGTGTCACCACATACAACAAAGTTTAAAAAGGAATAGGAGAATCTGCGCAAATATTCTAAAATTGGTGAAGCATAAATACAGTATATGTATAAATATATAAAATGTAAATCGTTAATCCTCTAAAATACGATGAAATAAAGGCGCCGAAGTGCTCATGTGCCATATAAATATCAATAAATAAGATGAATAATAGTGCTAAAACGTAGTGATCCAAAGGTGATCAATATGAAAAAAATGAACAAGATATATTATTTGCAACTGAGTGAATATCCTGTGAAGAGTGAACCACTGTGACTTTTCAGTTGCTTAGGTGAATAAATACAATAAATACAATCAGGTGTTGATAAAAATAAAATTGCAGAAGGTGAAAAAATAAATATTCAATAAATGCCTTATGAAGAGTAAACCACTGTGACTCTTCAGATGCACAACGGAAAAAATATCAATTAGTAGTGACAAATAAGTGATGATACTGAATGTAGCTACAAGTGGTGAATATATACACTGTGATAGTGTAATGAAATTAATAAATAACAGTCCCAGGATAAAGTGCAAAAAGTGCATAAAATGCTAAAAGGTGAAATATTAACAAAGTTCATATGCGGTGCAGTGACCAGGATACTTCCGGTGACCCCCAGTGTGGACTTTGGTGAGCTAGGAATCCACAATTAAGTGCAATGGCCGCTCACCTCCATTAACACTCAAAAGAGCTTTTCAGGTATCAATGGTCAACCTGCAGACTTTAGTAGATCTCTCATCTGCTGTATTCCTCAGAACAGTGGGTATACCGAATGCATCAAATGATCTTCTATAGTGGCCTCCGGTATGTGGCAACCGCTGTAAAATTCTTCGGGTACTCGTTTACCAGGGAGAAATATGGAGGACTCTCATAGTATAGTAGATTAATGAAGTTTTTAATGAGTTAAATTGAAATTGCACTTATAATTTTGCAGAGTAAAATTCGCATTCAAAGAAGATAAAACCCGCCGATGTGGTCAGTTCCAATACTTCCGGTCTCCGGCCGTAGACCGGAAGTGACATCACCACGGCTTTCCCCAACGCGTTGCGTCACACTCACACGTGACTTTATCAAGGGTGCCTTTATCATACCCGAAACGCTTTTTTGAGTGTTAATGGAGGTGAGTGGCCATTGCACTTAATTGTGGATTCCTAGCTCACCAAAGTCCGCACTGGGGGTCACTGGAAGTATCCTGGTCACTGCACCGCATATGAACTTTGTTTTAATATTTCACCTTTTAGCATTTTGTGCACTTTTTGCACTTTATCCTGGGACTGTTATTTATTATTTTCATTACGCTATCACAGTGTATATATTCAACACTTGTAGCTACATTCAGTATCATCACTTATTTGTCACTGCTAATTGATATTTTTTCCGTTGTGCATCTGAAGGGTCCCAGTGGTTTACTCTTCATAAGGCGTTTATTGAATATTTATTTTTTCACCTTCTGCTATTTTATTTTTATCAACACCTGATTGTATTTATTGTATTTATTAACCTGGGCAACTGAAAAGTCACAGTGGTTCACTCTTCACAGGATATTCACTCAGTTGCAAATAATATATCTTGTTCATTTTTTTCATATTGATCACCTTTGGATCACTACGTTTTAGCACTATTATTCATCTTATTTATTGATATTTATTTGGAACATGAGCACTTCGGCACCTTTATTTCATCGTATTTTAGAGGATTAATGAAGATTTTACATTTTATATATTTATACATATACTGAATTTATGGTTCACCGATTTTAGAATATTTGCGCTGATTCTCCTATTCCTTTTTAAACAGGTGATTAAATACCACCAAAAGAAAGCTCTATTTGTGGGAAAAAAAGGACGTCAATTTCATTTGGGTACTGTGTCGCACGACCGTGCAATTGTCCGTTAAAGTCACGCAGTGCCGAATCACAAAATAGGGCCTGGTCTTTGAGCAGCCAAATCTTCCAGGGCTTAAGTGGTTAACAATCTCATCTTGACAAAGCACACAGGGAGAATCGGTTGGCCAGGCATCAAAAAATATCATTGGGTATGTCATTTGACAATATTTTTAAACTGGCACTTGCATCACTTTTTTTAAAGATTGGATATCAGTTGAACATTTTTTTACCCTTAACCTTTGGATTCCATACTTTGGCTGCTCTTGCATTGCATTTCCTCCCCACACCACTCAACGCCCATCCATTTATTTGCTCTATGCTCTACATCTTTCACAATACATGTATGCTACTTTGATGTCCCCTATTTGTTGTAATCCTGATTTTTCACTGGGTTTATCACTGAATATTTTAGAGGGACATTGGCCTAAACCTAGGATATTAGCAGGGCACTATTTTTGACAAGGGATGCTTCTTAAACAGAGTGATTTGCCAACAATGTCCCCAGCGACTTAATGGTTTAAATTGCTTCAGATGGGACAGTGATATTTGTCAGCAATATCTTCATATAGAAATATGAAGATTTGTTCCCACTTTACACTGGGATGTATATAGACCATTATATGGACTGTTATAGACCATTGCCATGAAGTCTGCCTCCTAGATAATGTGTATTCTGTTGACAGGCTTCCCTATTGTTTGTGTATTGAAATGGAATGTGTTTTGTGTTAAACTTTACCTGTCACATTGTTAAATGTTAATGACCTCACATTGTTCTGTCTGCCTTAACCACTTGCCGACTGCCGCACGACTATTTACGTCGGCAGTCAGCCCCTTACAGGCAGAGCGACGTAGTACTATGTCGCTAGCCTGTGAGGGTCTAGGGAGCGAGCGCGCTCGGGTCCGCCAGTCACACGCGCGGTCACTGACCCCCCCGCGCGTGTGACTGGCGGACCCAATGTCCGCCGGTCACTCGGAGATCATCGGTGCAGACGGAGAAAGGCAGGCGGCTGATGTAAACAAGCCGCCTGTCATTCTCCCCTGTGTAGAAACAGTGATCATACGGTTCTACTATGTAGGACCATTGATCACGGTTCCTAAACCTCAAGCCACAGCCAATCACAGTTAGAATCACATCCCTAGGGACACACATAACCCCTCCCTCTAAAAAAACGTTAACCCCTTCACTGCCAGTGTAATTTTACAGTAACAGTGCATATGTATAGCACTGATTACTGTAGAAATGTCACTGGTAACCCCAAAAGTGTCAAAAATGTCAGTCAAGGGTTCGATCTGTCCGCCGCAATGTCGCAGTACCGCAAAAAAATCGCAGATTGCCGCCATTACGCGTTAAAAAAAAACAACAAAAATTACAAAAATCTTTCCCTTTGTTAGTAAACGCGATAACTTTTGCGCAAAATACGCTTTTTGCGATTTTTTTTACCAAACATATGTAGCATAAAACAAATTGGCCGAAAATGTTAAAAAATTTTGATTTTTAAATTTTTTTTTGGGGGGGGGGGAATTTCATATAAAAAAATGTGAAAAATATTGTTATTTTTGCAAAATTGACGCTATTTTTTTGTTTATAGCGCATGATCAAAAAATTGCACAGGTGATCAAATACCGCCAAAAGAAAGCTCTGTTTGTGGGAAAAAAAGGACGTCAATTTTGTTTGGGTACAGCGTCGCACGACCGTGCAATTGTCCATTAAAGTCACGCAGTGCCAAATCGCAAAATAGGCCCTGGTCAGGAAGGGGGTAAAATCTTCCGGGGCTTAAGTGGTTAAGATAAACTTATTATGGGATGTATATGTGAATGTGGATTGACTGCCAAGAGGGAAGGGGGATTGTCCCACAGTGTATATCTTTGTGTACACTGTATGGGAGTGTAAAACTCTGTTTTCATTGGATCGTGAATGTCAGGGCCTGTTTTCAACAAGGTCCACCTGGGCGAAAGTGGAGTTATACTTCACCCTCAATCCAGAGTCCTGTCTCTCATTGGGGGAATACGCTACAAGGGATTGCTATGTCCTTCATACTCCCTTGGATAATCACTAAGCTCTTGTAAGAGCTTGTTCCTGCTGCACTCTCTGGGGAAAGAGAGGTTCACCCACTGGATCCTGGAGCCTTGTCGTAGGTCCAGGGTGCGTAGGAGACGGCGAGACCCTAACCAAGCTGCGGCTGTTTGTGGGGTCTGAAGTGGTTACGGTGTCTGGTGGAGTACTTGGAGGCCATAGGAAGTATTAGGAGCATCCGTCAATGGAGGTACCAGGTCGGGCTGCCGGTTGATCTGTTACATTAGTGGCAAGTGGTGGGATGGCGTCCTAGTGCAAGTAGAAGCAGCTTGGAGACACCGGTAACGTTATTGAGCGAGCTAACACCCGTGCAGCATCACCATGGAAGAGGAATTCGCAAGGAGGTTATGAGAGATGCAGATACAGCACAGGGGACCAGTGTCATACCAGGTCCTGCTAGGATGGCATGATTCTGTGTGCTTGGATCTCTGGAAGGAAACGCTATCCCATGAGCAGCGTTTCCTTCCAGAGATCCTCCCCTCCATCCAGAAAAGGTACCGGTCGCAGTATGGATTGCGGGAGCTGTTTTTGGGAGATACACTGCACAAGGAGCAGACAGCTGAGTTAAGCAGGCTGGTCTGGGAAGAGATGTGGTTGGAAAAGAACTATAGAGTCCTCCGGTGGCATTTATCCCAAACATGCCCTTGGATAGCAGATGACAGCCGAACGGAAGGCTTTGGCTACGGCGGCTGGAGACTGTTGTACGAGAAGATGTCAGGGGACCCTAACTTTGGGAGCGATTTGGAGTGGCATTTAGAGGAAATTATGGATTACAGAGAAAGGATTCTGAACATCTCGGAAGTGTTCTGGGCACTGGAAGATGTGGAGTTTCTGGCCATTCAGGAATGGGAGCTGGAGATCGCCTACAGACGGCTGCTGGACTCTGCTCAATGCCAGGGCTGGGCTCCCCTTGCCTGGAAATATCCAGAAGAACCAGCTGACAGTCCAGAAATCCTGACTGAAGAATTGACAATATGGCACAGTAGTAGTGTGCTTTGCTCACCTGCAACCACGGTCTTGGATGCGGATGTCTTATGGCGGATGCAGCAAGTGCTGACTCACCTGGACGAACCTGTTTCTGCACGGGACGAGCTTGGATGGAGGAATGCGTCTGTCCAGCCACTCGATAAAGGTATGGGAGAAGAGGAAGCCATCTTCATTCCCCAACCACAGGGAGACAGCAGCCCTGACCTCAATGGTGCAGATGGGACCACAGTCTCTGCACCAGACCTACAGGGATGCGGGATGGCCAGTCCAGATCCCCAACCTACCCCGCAGGAATACCAGGAGGAGGAGGTAGGCAATCCCTCCTCTCTACAGCAGACCCCCAACCAGGTCCTGGGGGTAGTATTCACCAACCCCAACCCAGCAGAAGAGCTGGCAACAGGGCAGAGTGCTACCAACCTCTGCCCAGCACCTGCAAAAGCTACAGAGTTCCAGGAAGCTGAGGAAATCAGCCCCTTGCTCCAGCAACAAGCTGATGAAGTGAAGCTTCTACACCCAGCTGAAGCGCTGGCAGCCAGACAGAGAGTCAACAACCGCTTCCCCGCACCTGTGGCAGTTCTGGAGGCCCAGGGTGAGAAGGGAGAGGAGGTTGCTGTCCTCTCTCCCCAACAGTCAGTCAGACTGAAGGAAACTGTCTTCCCTCCCCAGCCAGGATCTGTGCATCTGGGAGACAGTACCGAGAAAGGTTGTCCCATCTGCCAGATGGGGGTAAGGAAGATGGAACAGTTGACTCCCCTTCCCAGCAGCAGTTGGTGCCCCAGAATGATGACACAACCCAGCAGAAGAGCTGGCAACAGAGCGGAGTGCGGTTGGCCTCTGCCCTCAACATACAAAAGATGGAGTTCCTGTGGTAGTGGATGGGACTGCAGTCTTCACGTTTATATCCCAGGGATGCTGGACAATCGGCCCAGATCCCCAACAGCCTGAGAAAGTGAGACCCACAATCCTGTCTTCTCTACAGTGGCTGAAAGGACTCCCAGGAAAAGGGCCAATCCAAGCTTATCCACAGCGGTGGGTATCTTTTACGAGAGAGGCAGAGGTTGGCTGTGTGAGTACCGCTGTTTTCTGGACAATTTGTTTGGGGTACTGGGTGGGTGCAGACATTGGGAGGGCCCGTGGAACACAGCCTACCTTAGAGAGGTTGGAAAGTTCCTCTCTTATGTCTAAAGCCCCGTACACACGCATCGATTATTGGCCAGGAATTTTCGGCCAACGTCCGATCGGCCGATTTTCGGCTTGTTAGCATGATGCTTCCGACAACCGACTCCGACTTTTCGGCTGAAAAAAATCTGGTGTGCATGCTATAAAATTTTTGTTGGCCGTCAACACAACGGCCGATTTTCCGTCAGTCAGTACAGATTTCGGCAGACAAAAATCTGATGAGCAAGATTGGGCATGCTCAGAGAAGAAAAAACACACGCAAAGTAAACCAGCACATGACATCACTTCTGAAGTAGATTTTTGTTGGCCGAGAAAATTCGTGTGCAGTCTAGGCACATTCCAACCAACAAAACACCACTCTGGACAAAAGTCGGACGATCGGTCGGCCGATAATCGTTGCGTGTGTACGAGGCATAAGACACCCTGTGTCTATTAGGGACACAGGGTGCCCAAGAAGCCCAGTCTGGCCTGCCCAGACCAGACTTCTACAGACTGATCGGCTATGAGAGCTCCATGCGCCTTGCCAAGACAAACTTACAAACTATGTGGAACTTTGTCAAGGAAGCTGCCATGATGGATTGACTCTTTGGGACTTGTTACCCGACTAACTCAGGCACAGACCAGTTGGAGGTCTGGTACCTGGTTAGTCTACCTTTGGGGGGGAAGATATGTGACGGTGTTCACCGTCACTGGAAGTGAAAAACGGATACTTAATGGTTTGATTTGCTTCATATGGGAGAGTGATATTTGTCAACAATAAAGGCGTAAATAAAATCCAAAAGATTCAACTATTTCCCATCTAAACAAAAAGTTGACTTGCATTTAACATTAATTAAGTAAAAACACTTGCCTAATGTCCATCAGGCTGTTCCCCTATTTGTAAATCTGAATTATGGGACTAAAAGGAGTTCTTAAACCTATGTCAGGCCCATTGCTTTAGGAAAAACCTGGCTGTGGTGAAAGACAACAAAGACCATAACCTAGATTGGCTGGCAAATTTCCAAGATGACATTGGCCACATCCTGCTTTATTAGCTCTTGAGATTCATTTGCTATTTTAACTAAGAAGAATGAAAGAGACCTGCACCAAGCTGGTTACTAAAAGCACTATAAGCTGCTGCAATTCTGTTATGCTCTGGTGAATTGCAGACATTTGGTAAAGGTGTTGGTATTTAGAATGGGATGTGGGTTGAGTTTGTTATAAAAAAGAGTCTATTTGTAGGAACTTTGGACAAATTAAAAAATGCACATTTTTGTAAAAATATGTACCTGGACAAATCAAACATGTGATACAAAAGCAAAAGCCAATGTGATTTGTAGAATCAGAGCTATAATAAGGTAAAGTTATTTACAAATCTCGGCTTCCCATGTAAAAATTTGAGTTTTAACAGCCCCTTCCCACCTCTTAATCTCCTTTATTAGTACCTTTAAAGTAATGGGCAGCTTATTTGACACATAGAATGCCTCTGTATGTGGGGAGCTTCATGATTTCAGTATATTTTAAATGCCTATAACTGCCTGGATCTGATAATTTTAACATATTTATTTTTTTGAATGTAATCTGTTCATACATGTTTCAAAATAAGCGTATTTTTTATAGATCAAATTTCTGATTTGTTTTCTTTAATAATTATAGTCCCATACAGTATATTGCTAAAAATGTTTTACGTTGTAGCGCATGCCAGCAGCAGACAATGGTGTACACCTAACATCAGCGCTTCATTGCCGCCCTGCTTTCCTCAGCTTTCACTCAGTCTACAACAGCAACTACTTGCCTGAGGGCACCCAATCCTTCCTCAGCACCACTTAGAGCTTCCTCATGGATAGAATTGCCCAGCAAAGACATTCTACCTCTGTATCCTGGACCAGCGCCCAACCCCCCCCCCCCCCATGAGAAATTCTTATTGTGGCCTGTATCCCTGGTCTCAATACCTTTTGAGCTCCTGGCAAAAGCCCCCATATCCCTTGGCAAAGGAGACAAAGAGGGATTGGATCCCAAATTATGTCAGCCCCATCTCCTGTGCCTTATTTAGTAGCTGATATTCTGGATGAAAAAACGACAGGTACTTACACAAAATATTATACACAATATCTCTCTGGCTGTGGGGAAAATTGCCCAGGAATTGAGGGGGGAAATTGCCCTGATTGGGAAATCATGATAACCTAGAGGCAAAGTTTGATGATCTGGTGAAATATGTGCATGTTCTGGAAGAGGAAAATCTTTCTTTTAAATGCAATGTCTCCCAATTACAACTCCAAAAGGAGAATTTGGAAAATAGGGAGAGACAACAAAATCTCCATATTAGAGGAGTTCAACTGGGGACACTGATCTTTACCACTATCTAGTGGGCTTATTTACAACTTTAGCCTCCAATATCGCTGATTAGGGATTGGCTCTGTGTTCGACTCGAACGTAAGTTCGACTCCTCGAATATCAGCTGTTCATGTGTTCGCAGAACACATGAACAAATGGGGTGCTCAGCGGGAAGTTTGCCCGCTGATGAGCTCCCCATATTGCTCTGCGCTATTGCAGTGCATTGATTGCTGATGATTGAATAAAGCATGCACCTGACCTGTATGCTTTGGCCAATCACAGCACAATGTCCTGTCAAAGCCATGATTGGCCAAAGGCAGGGTGTCTTTGGCCAACCATGGCTCAGGGGCTAAGTCCACGCCCCACACTATATAAGGCTGCTGCTTACAAGGCAGCTGTGTATAGTGTGTTACAATAGAGATTAGACCGGTAGTTAGTGGATAGTGAGTTCAGTCAGTTTAGTGCAGTCAGGGTAGTGTACAGGCATACACCACTTTTAAAATGTATGGATATGTAGTAGTCCTCTCGGTGCTCCCCAAGTTTTGTGTCCCTGTCATTTATAGTTTGGGAGCAGTGCTGTGCCAAGCTGACCAAGATTTCCCATAGACTTCAATGTTAAAGACAGGGAGCAGTGCCGTGCCAAGCTGATCAAGATTTCCTATAGACGCCAATGTTAAAGACAGGGAGCAGTGTCATGTCCAGTTGTCCAATATTTCCCATAGACACCAATGTTAAAAACAGGGAGCAATGCCATGTCAAGCTGACCAATATTTCCCATAGATGTCAATGAACACTGAAAGCTGAAAATTGGTCTAGGCAGGAAGGGGGTGAAAGTACCCTGTATTTAAGTGGTTAAGGGGAACCCTATAACAGAATTTAAAAAAAAGCGGCGTGCCCCCCCCCCCCAATCTATACCAGGCCCTTTGGGCCTGGTATAGATTTGAAGCAAAACTCTATGCCTAAATTTAAAAAAAAAAAAGGGGCGTGGGGTCCCCCCAAAAAGTCTGGTACAGATTTTAAAGGGAACTCCATGCCAAAATGTAAAAAAAAAAAAAAAAAAAAAAAAAAAAACGGGCACGGGGTCCCCTCCAGAATCCATACCAGACCCTTATCTGAGCATGCAGCCTGGCAGGCCAGGAAAGGTGGGAAGAGCGAGTGCCCCCCCTCCTGAACCATACCAGTCCGCTTGCCCTCAGCATTTTTACATTTTGGCGTGGGCCTGGTATGGACCGGGGGGAGGACCCTATGCCATTTTTTGTTTTCATTTTTTTTTTATCTGTATTGCCGGGAGCCGACAATAGATTACAGCTGTGAACAAGTTTAAATTACATTTTTTCCTTTGGAAAAGTCAGTATTGCTGCAGCAGGCTCCATACATCGTACAGATGCACCACTTTACAGGCTGACTAAGGGGACCCCCCAGGCACAATATTTAAAGGATTTTTTCATTTTTATTGTTCACTTTAAGCATCATTAAAATCACTGCTCCTGTAAAAACTATAGTTTTAAAAAAAATGTTTTGCATTGATACATGTCCCTCTGGGCAATACCCAGGTTCCCCATACATTTTTTATGGCAATAACTTGCAAATAGGCCATTAAAATGAGGACTTTTGGTTTTTCATGTTCGTGTCCCATAGTCTTTAACCAGTTCTGGACCGGAAGGATTTGCCCCCTTAATGACCAGGCCATTTTTTGCGATTAGGCACTGCATAAGTTTAACGGAAAATTGTGTGGTCGTGCAATGCTGTACCTAAAAGAAATTGATGTCCTCTTTTCCCCACAAATAGTGCTTTCTTTTGGTGGTATTTGATCACCTGTGCTATTTTTATTTTTTGCGCTATAAACAAAAAAATAGCAATGATTCTGAAAAAAAAAAACAATATTTTTTACATTCTCCTATATAACACCCCCCCCCCCCCCCCCAAAAAAAAAAATGTAAAAATCAAAGTTTTTCATCCTTTTAGGCTGATTTGTATTCTGCTACATATTTTTGGTAAAAAAAAAAAAAAACGCAATAAGTGTACTTTGGTTTGTGCAAAAGCGTCTACAAACTAGGGGAAAATTTATGTAATTTTTATTATTATTTTTTTTACTAGTAATGGCGGCAATCTGTGATTTTTAGCAGGAATGCGACATTGCGGCAGACAGATCGGACTCCTAACTGACATTTTTGACACTTTTGGGGGGACCAGTTACATTACTACTGTAATCAGTGCTAAAAATATGAACTGTTACTGTAATAATGACACTGGCAGGGAAGGGGTTAACCTAGGGGTGATCAAACGGTTAAGTGTGAACCTAGGGCAGTGATGGGGAACCTAGGCACCCCAGATGTTTTGTAACTACATTACTCATGATGCTCATGCTCTCTGCAGTGTAGGTGAGCATCATGGGAAATGTAGTTCCAAAACATCTGGGGTGCCAAGGTTCGCCATCACTGGCCTAGGGGAATATTTTCTAACTGTGGGGGGATGGACTTGTGAAATGACCATAGAGACCTGTGATCCTATATAGAAGGATCACAGGCACTCTATGATCATTTCAGAGAGAAGAATGGTCAGCTGTGTTTACAAGCGGCAAACACGGGCACCGGCCCCATGCATCGGCATCCCCGCTGCCTAGTGGGGGCAGGAGCGCGCCACCGGTGGTGTGCGCTCGCCCCCCAGTACCCTGCGGGCGACTGACATAGAGCCATGTCAGGTCACGCAGGAGAGTCCGCCTGCCACAATAAAACTGGGGCGGGCGGTCGGGAACCGGTTAATAGAGTTTGCATGTTCGCTAGAACTCTTTCTCTGTTTGAGATGTTTTGGTGTGAACTGAACAGGGGGGGGTTCGGCCCATCACTTATATTGATATTGACTGGCACCTGGACAGGGCACACAGCAGGAGCCCGTTCGAGGGACTTCATTGTTAGATTTCATTACAATGACAGTAATACCTATTTTACTAGTTCCTTGTTTTTTGGTTAGTGTTACCGATTTCTGTGTCATAGATTCATTACTGTACTAAAAAATTGCATACCAAGGGTTTTCCTGCAACCAGTTAGGTACTTCAGTGCCCTAAAGCTATTTCTTACTTGTCAATGTTATTGCTCTATTGGATTGTTCGGATTGTATAGACGTTTTTTTATGTCAAGAGTTTAAAATCTACTAAGAAAAGGTTGATAGCCCTGAAAGAATTTAAAGCTTTCAAATCAGATGTAATCATATTGCAGGAAACACATTTCCGAATGGAAGGTTTTTTCAAGTTCACTTTAAAACACTTCTTTCATTCATATATAGCCTGTGACCCCTATGGAAAACCTGGGTGGTGATTCTAATCAGAAACACTTGTCCTTAAAAGATGGTTATCGCTCTCTATTGATCCACTATGTTTTATTAGATTGTTAATACACTGGTACCCCACTCACCCTATTGAATGTATGCGCTTCTTACTCAGGGCAAGTGTTATTTCTTACTCACAGTCTATGCCAAGACCCTTCACTGGGGAGATTTTTACTTAGTTATGTCTCTGACTAGAGACACAGAAGCCCATCTGGATTAACTTCCACCTGATCGGGTTTACAGACTGTATGTAATGGTATAATGTCACCACAAGATGGCCCTTGCGGACACCATTTGTAAAGCCTGTGCCACATCCTAAATTAATGAATCTGAAGAAAGTTTGCTGTTGCTAGAAGCATGGACTTTCCCGGCACAACAATTGACCGGTTCACAGTCAATTGTTGTGCTGGGAAAGTCCATGCTTCTAGCAACAGCAAACTTTCTTCAGGTTTACAGACTATCCACCACTTTTCGCAGACTGATTAGAGGAAATATTTTTTTCCTATACTTGGAGAGTCAAAAATAAAATAGTTAATAAATAAAACATAAAGAGTTCACATTTTATTTTCCTGTTCCTACTCCAGATTAGATCACTATTTTGTTACAGCCCCCCCCCCCCCCCCCCCACACACACCTAAAATCCTGATTAATTTGGATATAGACCAGATATCATGGTCTAATCATTCCCCTATCCCTCTATGTCACGTACCTGGTCAGAAGCTGAAGTGCAGAGCCATGTTCCATTAGGGGGGTTCACCTGTTCCCTCCTTCCACATCATGAGCTATTGGTCATTGTGATGTGGATGGGCGGGATTCTGGCTACTGACACGGTGTATTAGGCTCCTTCCTTTAGTCTGCCTGTGACTCCTCACCATGCCAGTTCCACAATAGATGCTGTCATACCTAAAGGGGCAGATACTTACTACTTGGCCATTACCTTTACTTTTAACACTTCATTTTTATTCACTTTCAGTGGTAGTGCACGTTCTTGGTATTTTAAAGTTTTTTTGTTCATTTTTTCTTTGGTGTGTTTTTTTTTTCCACACTATATCTGCTTTTGCTGTCACCCTCACTTTGTTCACTTCCACATTTTTCCTACTAGTCTACCTTTACCCCCATCTTCTTCATTATAGGTGGTTTGGCACCTTTGGTCACATGGTGGATGGTAATTTCCCCCTTTTCTTTATGTTTTTTTGCTGAGGTACATCCTTTATCAGTAGCCTGTGCATATATTGTTACAGGTCCAAGCCTTCTACCATCTTTTGGCCTTGGAAGGTTGCCTGCTTTCTGTGTCTTGTGGGCCTGGCATCCCTCCCCCCCCCAACTCCCGGAGAGACTAAACAGCACATCTTCCCTTTGGGATGAGTATAGCGGTTTTCCTGCCTTTATGTTCCTTGACTGAGTCTGGATATGTGGATATTTACTAACAGCAGTGTCCTACAAGTGGACCTCTGAGTATTTTTGAACCTACAGGACATTGCTACATTGTAAGGTATACTCCCCCCCCTCTTTTTTTTTGGGTCATTGTCTCATGTTGCTACGTTTTTTTGCCTATAGATTATCTGTGCTCTTTTTCCTGATGAAGCAAAACTGTGTCTTTGTGAAACGCGTCGAGATTAAGCAAGCACAGACTATCAATACCTTTGATGTTCAAACTGACTAATAAGTATTTCTATATATATTGTTTATGTGCAATGTTCTTAATTGAGGACCATGTTTGTTATATGTAACACTATGTATAGTCTTTTTTATCTCTTTGTATAATAAACTCATGTCAATTTATATTTTTTGTGGTTGTCTCATTAAAGTCCCTTAGGCCTTCTCCTCCTGTTTCTAAGTGCAGAGCAGCACTGGAGGTGGTGACAGGGAGTGCTATGCTCTGAGAAGCACAGGTTGCCAGCTGCAACAGGGGAAGGTGATGAGGAGATGTCCACTGGATGGTGGCTGACGAGCAGGATGCACTGCTGGGCAGGAGTCCCTCAGGAGTACCAGGTGGGACTTGGCAGAAGAGAGAGCCAGGAACAGAGTCAGGAGCCAGGCCAGAAGTCATGCACAGAAAATCAGCCAGGAGTAGAGCAAAAGCAGAGTCAGCCGGGGTCATACACTGGTAATCAGGCAGCAATGGTGTCAGAAGAGCCAGCCAGAGCAAGTCATACATGGATCAGCAGGCAGAAGCGGAGTCACTGGAAAAAGCCAAGGGTTGGAGACAAGACCGGTCAAAAGGCAAGCTGGGTCAGTAACAGGAAATCCAATAATAGTAGGAACAGGAATTCAGGAACACACTGGGGAGCTAAAGATCACCCAGCAACTAGTGGTTGATGCTGCTGGCTTTAAATAGGCCACTGGGCACCAGAATCTTTCATGCATTGCGTGCGCCTTGGCATATGCGCATGCGCACCGGCACATGTGTGTGAATCTTTAATGCTGTTCGTGCCTGTGTGCGCATGTGCATTAGCATTGGCGAATTTCTGTGCCAATCTGCGATTCTGATGGACAATAATAAATATGCCAGTCCTTCTGCAGACTGTTCTCTGATACTTTAGATCTTATGATCTCAAACTCTGCTTCTAAGACATGCCATTGGAAGCTTAACAATACTCTTCTTCAAGTTAAACATGGATGGAATTGGAAAAACTTTCAAGGCTGGTCTAAAGTGTGTAACTGTGTAACTCATTATTCTGGACAAAGCAAAAATTCTACAGATTTGCCAACAAACAAACTTATACCATCTCAGTCAATTCCCAAATTTGTGTTAATACCAGATGGCACTCCCACCCATTGTTACTAGGTGATGGATAAAACATTTGGGGAGTTTTAAATGCCTGGGACCTGTCTCCCCTTCCTATTTGAAAAATCCTTTCTTCCTATCCTAACTTAATTTATTAGATTTATGTCAATTTTTACTTAAAGTGGAGACAATACATCCCCATTTCCTTTATTCAAATATTACAGAAATCCTGAAATGAGAGAAAACCTGGTTTACCAAGTGAATTACAGACTGATCTCTTTACTTGATTCAGACTACAGAATCTTCTCATTTCATGACTTACCTGTTTAACGACCGCTCAGACTCACGACCAGCTTTTACTTTTACTTTTTGGGCACTGTACATCATTGTATTGTACAGTACAGTGCAGGATTTTTGTTTTTTATATTTTTGTGTTCTGTACTTCTGCAAATTAAAACAATGGTATTGAAGTGGAGTTTTGTGTTTAGACTTTTTTTCAAAATACAATACAGTACAGTAATTAAGAACACTTAAAATATTGAATACTTGCGACTCCTTGTTTAATGACCAATTCATTTAATGACCTAGTTGCTGGAACAGAACCTGATCGTTAAGTGAGGAGAGCCTGTATAACATTTTTACAAAGATCCTGGTAAAACTTCTATCTCAACTTAATACAGGGATCAGGTAGGCTTTGTAATCACCAGGCATGCAGGAGATGATACTAGATGGACAATAGAATAGATGGACTTAGTGAACAAGTCTGAAACACCAGCGCTGCTGTCACAATCAGAAAGTAAGATCACCTGGGACTGTAGCTCAAGATCTAGTGGCCAATGCAACAGCTAACCAGGTGTACCTGGGTCCTCATAGATGCAGGAGCAGTGTGAGCACACGCAATGGTGGTGTGCTAGAGGAGCCACCCAGTCTTCACCAGAGCCACAGGAGGTGTGGATGTTGTGCTGGGAGGCAGCCCCCACGTTGCGGCTCTCTAGCACACCCGTGCAAGCACAGTGCAGCCAAATAGCATACTGAAAGGTCACCGAGTACACACAGGAGTCTAGACAGAGAAAGATACACACAGTAACAGGAAATATGGGAAACCAGAAATCACTGACTGAAACCAAGGGAGTAAACTGCAAAACCAAAGGAAAAACTGAGAACAACGAAAGGGTCAACCAACAGGGAATTGGTTGATAGGGTCAACTGCTAAGATAGGGTCAGCAGCTAAAGATGGGAAAATAGAGTCAACTGCTAAAACAATGGGATACCTATAGTATACAGTACAGGGATAGACCGATATGGTTTTTTCAGGACAGATACCGATATTTTGGCAACAAAGTATCGGTATCGGCCGATATGGGTCGATATTTTGTACATTTAAATTTTGAAAATTAAAGGCAATTTTTGACACAAATCTGATACTAAACATGTTAATGTTTGTTTATTAACATTTTTAACATTAAAGGCTAGTTCTTCACACCTTACCTGCATGAAAACTGATAGGAAAATTGAACAATTTTCACTTGCAGGTACATCAGTTTCACATCATGTATATGAACGAGCCCTAGAAGAGTTGACAACTGAAGACAACCGTGAAAAATAAAGTGCTGGGAAAATAATAACTAAAGGTTTCCCAAAACAAAATATACATAAACTGCTGCAGTAGTGCACTCACTGCCTGCAATGATATAATCTAGTAGCTAAAGTGCAAAAGACAGTGGACTGGACACTAGGACTACTCACTTTCAATACTCCCAGTTAAGTAGAACAATATTATAGTACAATAAGCAAAACATTGCAGCATGTTCACCAGTTAAACGGCTTCTGTTTTTTTCATATATTGCTTCCACTTCACTAAAAACACGCTCACTTGGTACCGAGGAAGGAGGAGAAGAAAGGTATCTTCTAGCATGAGAAGCAAGTCTTTTGTAGCGTGCCTCATTTTTTGCCTCATTCAATAGATGGTAAGAGCTCGCTTCTGCTCCAGCATCATGTGAAGTGTTGAGTTCCATTGTAATGAAACAGCGTTAATCAAGTTGTTTTTGGGTAGGACAAGGTCTTCCTGAATGCACCTCAGTCGCTGCTTGGCAAGGATTGAATTGTGAAAATGGCCTGCGCACCTATTCAGTATGCCGATTTTATCAAGCAATGCTCTCTGGTTTGACAGACCATACCACAAGTTGGAGGGTTTGTGCCAAGCAACTGAGATCTGCCACTTCAGCAAGCTTCATTCATTTCACCATGTTCGCTCTGCTGTCTCGAAGCACAAGCATCACTCAGTCTTTGGTGATTCCCCAGTTTTTAAGCATGTCTAGAAACCTTTCTCTAATGTACTCCCCAGTATAGGATCATTGCATCACTTTTGTATTCAACACTAAATGCCTTCTTGTCCACCTGCTGTCAATGAAGTGGCATGTAAGACTCATTAGTGACTCTGTTTGTCCTGACCAGCAGTCAGTCGTGAATGAGAGTGAGTTGCCAGCATTCTCTGGTTTCAGCATAGCCTTTTACTTTATCAACGACCTTTTGGTGAAACCTTTCCCAGCACTTCAGTTTGATAATACTTGTCACTCTTCAGTGTGTACCTTAGCTCAACTATGGACATCACCACTTAAATCCAGAGTCAGACACTATTGTAAATGGCTGGTAATTAGTGACCATCATCTCTGTGATTACTGTCCAGCAGTTGGGATCTTCCATCCTTTTTTCTGTGCTGCATGATATAATTTAACACAATGAACTCTTAGATGGACCCAAAGATTTCATGTATTTTTGGTTTTTGCAATTGCTGATCCCATGCTTACATTGTTTGTGCATGTGTTGCACACTGCTGCATTTCCTGGAGATGGAGACGAAAAATACTCCCAGATCACACTTTTACTTTTTCTATCTGCATTCATCTCCATTGAAATTCGAAAGACACTACTGAAATTGAATATAGGGTGTTCTGTTCTCACTATGCCCCAGGCGTGTGCAGCTCAACATACAGCTAAACCTTTAATCCTGCAATAAGCAGTCCTTTTGTAACTTAAGGCTTTATTCCAGTGAAAGAATGGTAGTCACATGAACAGGTTACAAGTCAGAATGGATATGCGAATAGGATTGTGAATATAGGTGAAACTGCAAATAAACAGATAAAGGCATACAATCAGTATACAAACATTAACAAACATAAACATGTACTGTATGCAGCTAACAGGTCTGAGCATACCAGCGATGCTTCCGAGAGGGGTTCAGGAATCTTCCCACAGGCACATGGGATGCTGTCTGCTTGTCTTGACTTCCACTTCACATGGGAGTGATGATGTGACACAATCAAGTAAGCGATGTGGTGGTGACCAGGAACTGTTAGAGGGTTTCTCTCTTCTGACTTTAGGTTGGCTTGCTTTAGACAACCACCTACCCTAAGTAGTCCATTTTGATCAAGGAATGGGTCAAGTTTTCTCAGGGCACTGTCTCTAGAGATAGGTTTTCCGTTCAAGATACAGTCAATCTCCTTAGCATAGGCTTCATGCTGTACAGTGTGGATGATAAGATCCTGAGACTGCTGTAGCTCTAATACTGAACTGATGCTTTGACAATGGTGCCATCCCTTGCGGTCACAGCTGTTTGAGTCACCTTTAAAGGAGCGAGGTATATGGATAAGACAAGAAATAGCTCGAACAAGTGTCTTCCATTTTGAGAATCTGGTAAATCTGTCAGATTTAAGCTGACAACCTGAAGTTGCAGTATGAAATGTTGAGATCTCAGGACGGATGTCAGTATCTGAGTCTGGATCTATTAGTTCAATAGTGTCACTCTTAGGGAAAGTCTGTTCTGTATCGTACAAGAATGCAGGTCCAGTAAACCATGTTGTGTCTTTAAGGTTACATGCAGCAACAGCTCTTGTAGCATGGTATGCAGGGTTATAGTCAGTAGGTACATAGTGCCATTGTGTTGGAATGGTGAATCTCCTAATCCTCAACACTCTGTTGTTGACATAAACATAAAAATGTCTGGTTTCATTGTAGATGTAGCCTAGAACTACCTTGCTGTCTGTGTAGAGCTGAACATCTTTAAGGTCAATGTCCATCTCTGAGGTTATTAGCTCTGCTAGTTCAACAGCTAATACTGCAGCACAAAGTTCTATCCTAGGTACAGGGCCGGTGCAAGGATTTTTGACACCCTAGGCGAAACTTAATTTTGCCGCCCCCATTGGCTCCGCCCCTGACTCCACCCCTTTGTCAGTGTTAAATGGTTTTATTTAACCCTCTAACTGCTACATCTGCAAGACGGCTTGTTCTTTTAAAAAACGATTGACTTACTAGTAGGATCGGTATGTGAAAACAAAAGCGAGAAAACCTAAAAGCAAGAAAGAAAACTAATGCAGGCACCCATCTAAGAACTAGTAAGCTGCAGTACAATAAATATTTTGCTTTACTTTACCACTTGCCGACCACCCGCCGCAGTTTTACTGCGACAGGCTGGCTAGGCTGCGCAAAACAACATAGCTCTATGTCAATCGTGCGTGTGGTGCTGGGGGCAAGCACGTACTGCCGTTGGTGCACTCCCCTACTAGGCAGCATGGATGCCAATCCACGGGACAGGCGGTCGTGAATGCAGATGGGCACCCGCAATTGTTCCCCACTGAGAGAGAAGAACGGTCGGCTGTTGTAAACACATCTGACCGTTCTTCTCTCTGGAATGATCACAGAGCCCCTGTGATCCTTCTATATAGGATCACATGTCTCTATGGTAATTTCAGAAGCCACCCCCCATACAGTTAGAATCACTTCCCTAGGCTTACATTTAACCCTTTGATCACCCTGGGTTAACCTCTTCCCTGCCAGTCTAATTATTACAGTAACAGTGCATATTTTTAGCACTGATTACTGTAGTAATGTCACGGGTACCCCCAAAAGTGTCAAAAATGTCAGTTAGGGGTCCGATCTGTCCGCCGCAATCTTGCAGTCCCGCTAAAAATCGCAGATCGCCGCCATTGCTAGTAAAAAATATATAAATAAAAATGACATAAATCTTTCCCCTAGTTTGTAGACGCGATAACTTTTGCGTAAACCAATCAGAATTCGCTTATTGCGATTTTCTTTTACCAACAATATGTAGCAGAAAACAAATTGGCCTAAAAGGATCAAAAATTTAGATTTTTACATTTTTTTTGGGAATGTTATATAGCAGAATGTGAAAAATATTGTTTTTTTTTTCAGAATTGTCGCTCTTTGTTTATAGCACAAAAAAAAAAATCGCACAGGTGATCAAATACCACCAAAAGAAAGCTCTGTTTGTGGGAAACAAAGGACATTCATTTTATTTCGGTACAGTGTCGCATGACTGCGCAATTGTCAGTTAAAATAATGCAGTGCCAAATCGCAAAATATGGCCTGGTCATTAAGGGGGCAAATCCTTCTTGTCCAGAAGTGGTTAATATCACTTTAAGTGCTGGTTCACACTTGTGTGATGTCAGACATCGCATGCGATTCACACCACATTGCTGCCCAGGTCACATGCGATGTCTGTGTGATGTGATTTCAGCCATACAAACTGTAAGGCTGAAATCGCATCACATTTGCACCAAAATGGTGCAAGTCTCAATTTTTGGTCCACACTGGAATTGGATCGCATGGATGTTCACACCTATGCGATCTGATTCCTGCACCATTTCACAGTTTGCACTGCGATCTTTGAACCAATCTGGGGGGTGTCATTAACCTTACATTGACATCCCCAGCGATTCACAGATCTCAGTGTGAACCAGTGTGCAATTCTGGTGCGATGTGGGAACCGGCACTGAATCGCAGGGTTTCCTGCATTGTACCAGTGTGAATCGGGACTAAGGTCTGGTTCACATTTGTGCGATGCGGGAACGCTGTGAATATGCAGCCTGTTCCCGCATCGCATCTGCACCTCTGGCAGTTCACACTGCCATATGCGATACGCAGGGGGTGTCAATTAAATGTTAACGACACCCCCAGTTTGATCGCATATCGCAGTATGATCTGACAGTTCACACAGGATCAGATCGCACAACTGTGAACCACTGTGCGATCCGATCCTGAGGCATCTCAAAAAATGCCTCCTGTGCGAGTTTGCTGCGGATCCGCTGCGAATTCAGCCATACAAAGTGTATACAAAGTGCATGGCTGAATTCGCATCCGCACATCAGATCGCATGTAATGAAGGAGCAGTGCGCTCCGAATTACATGCGATCAGCGCATCCGCACAAATGTGAACCAGGGCTTATACATAGGGAGATGATGGGAAGGAGTTTATTAACATTAACAGAAAGGGGTAAAGGGATTTCCAGTACTGGCAAAGACAGAGAGAGAAGGGGGGGGGGGGAGAGGGGTGACAGGTAGAGAGGGGGAGGGTGGAGAAGAGAGAGGGGGGGAGAGAAGGGGGGGGAGAGAAGGGGGGGGGAAGGGTGACAGGTAGAGAGGGGGGGTGGAGAAGGGGGGGGCAAGGTCTGGAGGGTCTGGTCAGTGAAGTGTTACCTCATGTGGAGTGATCCTCGGGCTCTTTCAGCAGTTTCTCAGTGTAAAGTGTCAGCTCGGCTTTTTAATCTTCCCGCCCACCTTCCTTCACAGACGGAGCTCAGCACACAGGAGGGGGAGGGGGGAGAAGAGATGTGTGAAGCCCAGGGCACGCTGCAGCCAGTGAGAGATACACAGAGAGTGACAGACTGTCACCTCTCTCTCTCACTCACTGATGATCATAGAAGCGCGGCACCGGCCGCCTCTGTTCTTCTCGCACATCGCAGACTGTCAGGGACTCGGAGGGGAGACCCTGATCAGTCTGCAGAGCCGAATGGAGAGGAGAGGGACATACTAAGAGGGGGAAATCAGCGGCAAGGCGCCCCACAGGCAGTGCGCTCTAGGCGATTGCCTAACTCGCCTAGTGGTAGCGCCGGCCCTGCCTAGGTATAGTGTGCTCGGGGTGTGTAGCAAGCTTTGCTTTGCCCATGATGAATCCTACGTGGCATCGTGCTGTAGTGTCAACAGTCCTTAAGTAGGCCACAGCAGCTATTGCCTTGACAGAAGCATCACAGAATATGCAAAGGTTTTGACTCTGTATCTTCGTAGAAGGTACAGGAGCATATGGGCGTGAAACATGGAGATCAGATAAGACTGATAGAGAGTCCCTCCACTCTACCCAAGAGTTCCTCTTATCAAGGGGTAGTGGGGCATCCCAATCGGATGTTTCACGAATCAAGACTCTAAGCAAGGCTTTGCCTTGAATTGTAACAGGTGCCGCAAATCCTAATGGATCGTACAGGCTATTGATTGTAGACAAGACACCTCTGCGAGTGAAGGGTCTTTCTTCTCCATTTACTTGGAAGGTAAAGGAATCGGATTTCAAGTCCCAAAGTAGACCTAGACTGCACAGTACAGGTAAAGAGTCTGTACCCAGATCTAAGTCCTTTAGATCGCTGGAATGGTCTTGAGCGGGGAAAGCTTCCATTACCTCTTTGCTGTTAGAAGCAATCTTGTGAAGCCTGAGATTGGAACAAGCGAGTATTTCCTGTGCTCTTTTAAGAAGACGGATTGCAGACTCACTGGAAGGTAAGGATTTTAAACAGTCATCCACATAAAAGTCTTTCTCTACGAATTGTCTTGCATCTGAGCCAAACTCAAGTTCACCTTCTTGGGCGGAATGTCTGAGTCCGTAGATAGCGACTGCAGGTGAAGGGCTATTGCCAAAGATGTGTACCCTCATGCGATACTCTGAGATATCTTTGGAAGGATCATTGTCTTGGAACCAAAGGAACCTTAGGAAGTTCCTGTCTTCCTCTCTGACCAAGAAACAATGGAACATCTGCTGGATGTCAGCTATGAAGGCAATAGAATCTTTGCGGAAGCGTAAGAGCACTCCCAGGAGTTTGTTGTTGAGGTCTGGGCCTGTCAAGAGGACATCGTTCAAGGAGATACCCTTGTATTTGGCACTAGAGTCAAACACTACTCTAATTTGACCTGGCTTTTTGGGATGGTACACTCCGAATATAGGGAGATACCAACACTCTTCAGAGTCTTTAGGGGTGGGAGCTACCTCGGTATGACCGTTCTCAAAGATCTTCCCCATCAAAGAAAAGAAATGTTCCCTCATCTCTGGCTTTCTTTGTAAATTACGTCTAAGGGAAGCAAAACGTTGTAAAGCTTGTTCTTTGTTATTGGGTAAGCGTTGTCTCTGTGGTCTGAAGGGAAGAGGTGCGACCCAGCTGTTTGTGCCGTCTTTGACTAGACCTTGCTCCATTATTTCTAAGAAGAGTTTGTCTTCGATAGACATTGCCACACGATTGTCATCTTTAGTTCTCTGAAAGACTGTGCACCCTAAATGGTCTTGGTCACTGTCACAGGCAAAGTTGTCACTAGTGGGGCTTGTGAAGGGACAAGATGAGTGGGTGGCGTAGACTGATTCCTTAACAAGGAAATGGTTGTGGCATGGCTGGAAAAGAGAGGGACGCCCATTCTCTAGGGTATTTGTGAGCATGCTGCTAACGGAGTTAGGTTTGTGCACGCTTCCTAGACAGACATCTCCTATGATGACCCATCCGAGGTCTAACTTCTGAGCATAAGGAGCGTTATTGGGACCATTAATCTGAGCTCTTGATTTGTGGGCTTGTAAGATATCTCTCCCAAGGAGTAGGATAATCTGAGCATGAGGATCAAGTTCTGGTATCAGATGTGCTATGCGTTTCAAGTGTGGGTGATGAGCAGCTACATCTGGTGTAGGAATTTCAGATCTGTGATCAGGGATCTGATTGCATTCGATAAGAGTTGGCAAAGACAAGCGAGATTGCCCATCGATGGACTCGATTTGGTAGCCGGATGCTCTCCTACCGGCCGTCTCCAGTATTCCTGCACAAGTTTTTAAGGAGTAGGGAATGCTGGGGCCTTTAATGCCGAACATGTCAAAGAAAGTTGAGCTGGCTAATGACTTGTTACTTTGGTCATCCAGGATTACATAAAGCTTAATAGCTTTGTCTTTTTGGCCTGTTGGGTAGACTCTGACTAGGCAGATTTTGGAGCAGGACCTACCACCTATGGCTCCTTTGCAGATCTCTGTACATTGTGAAGTGACCTCTGGTGTAGTTGTGGTGGTGTGCTCCTCCTCCCCGCCGTGCTCACTAGTGCTGAGGGTGTGTTGTAAAGTCCATGGAGCTGGCCCAGGATGTAACCCTGTGTTGTGATCTGAGCTGTCACATTCTGTGCATTTCAAACTGACCTTACAGTCCTTGGCGAGATGAGATGTTGAAGAGCAGCACCTGTAGCAGATGTGGTTCCCTTGAGGAAAGCTTTGCGGCCTGCAGGGTTTTCTCTCTGAAGGCTCTGCATTTTAGTAGAGGATGTGGCTCCCGATGCAAGGGACACTGCTTACCAGGATCGTTGACCTTTGTCTCTGAGTTAGAGAAGTTGGCAGACCTGTGAAAGGAACCTGGAGGAGACACATTCGTTTTGTGTACTGCTACTGGAGTTTTGCGAGGGTTAAGTCCCACAGGAGCAGCACACAACAGCGTAAAATCAAAACTTAGATCATTTCTAGTTTTAGCTTGCTGGCACACAAAGTCCACAAAAACAGAAAAAGGAGGGAATGGAACATCATGCTGTCTTTTATATCGGGATCCGTGTGTAATCCACTGCTCTTGCAAGTTATAGGGTAACTTTTGCACAATGGGGTTGACACCTCTGGCTGTGTCAAGGAATGCAAGTCCTTGTAAGTCTCCCTCAGATTTAGCTACTTGAAGTTCCATTAGCAAGTCACTTAACTCTCTAAGTTTATGGTAGGCTTTGCTAGGTATTCTGGGAAAGTTATCAAGTCTTTTGAATAATGCATTTTCTACTGCTTCTGCTGAACCATAACACTCATCAAGTCTATCCCAGATTGTTCTAAGACCAGTGTCTGGGTAGTTTATATTTATTGTCCTGATTCGCCTGGCGTGCTCGGCAGACTCATTCCCAAGCCATTTGATCAGGAGGTCTATCTCTTCGCTGCAAGATAGCCCTAAGTCTCTGATAGTGTTTTGAAAGGATGACCGCCAGGCTCTGTAGTTTTCAGGGCAGTCATTAAACTTTTCAAGTCCTTTGGTGACTAACTCGCATTGTGCAAAGAACCTTGCAAAGTCTATGGTGGCTTGGTTAGCCTGCTGTGTGTTGTCATGGTAAGATGGCTGTGTGTAGTCATACCTTTTGCTGGCACCAGGCTGTCCTCTGATGTACCGTTCTGGCTTGGACGTTGGTTCTGGAGGGCGATTAGAAGGTGATTCTATTATCTCACTTATGGGGAGTCTGTCGTAGGAGATGTCACTTTGCACGGATTTCTCCCGTTTGCAGGCTTGAGGCTTGTCACTGACTTGCGGCGGTACCATGGAGTGTCTTTGGCTTGTCTCTTTGACGTCATCTTTTACACTGATTGTTTTAAAGTGTTGATTAATGTAATCTGAAGTTTGTTGTAGAGAATTCAGAGTTTCAGCTGCTGGATCGAGAATATTGCTGCGTCTGCTGCGTTCACTTCTCGGGTATACAGCTAATTCTAAGGCGTCTGCTTCAGCTATGGCTGCTGCTACTTCCTTCTCTACAGTCAGTTTCTCTAGGGCTACTTCTAGGAGGGCTTCCTCTGCCTCTTTCTGCGTTTTTAGGAGGGCTTCCTCAGTCTCTTTCTGTGTTTTTACCTTAAGGAGGGCTTCCTCTGCCTCTTTCTTTAACTTCACTTTCTCCTTTTTAATCTGCATTTCTTGCTCAGCAAAGGCTGCTCGGGCCTTGGCGGCTTCAGCTTTCGCACGTGCTATGGCGAGTGCATTGCTTGCGGAGGAAGATCTAGAGGAGCCAGAAACTCGGGACCTTGTCTTGAGTGAGGATGTTTGGCTATGTGACATGCTGCTTGCAGGAATGCTTGACTGTGTAGAGACTGCTGTATTGCATATGCAGATGACTGCGCCGGCAGGGTAGCAGGCCTCTGCATAGTCTCTGTCCTAAAGCCCACTTGCTGGATAGCCGCTGTTTCACTGTTCTGTTCTCACTACACGTATGCCCCAGGCGTGTGCAGCTCAACATACAGCTAAACCTTTTATCCTGCAATAACCAGTCCTTTTGTAACGTAAGGCTTTATTCCAGTGAAAGAATGGTAGTCACATGAACAGGTTAAAAGTCAGAATGGATATGCAAATAGGATTGTGAATATAGGTGAAATTGCAAATAAACAGATAAAGGCATACAATCAGTATACAAACATTAACAAACATAAACATGTACTGTATGCAGCTAACAGTTCTGAGCATACCAGCGATGCTTCCGAGAGGGGTTCAGGAATCTTCCCACAGGCACATGGGATGCTGTCTGCTTGTCCACAAGGTGTTCTAAAATGGAGATTTCCTCAGAGAGGGGTGGAACTAATATCCAGCAATAGAGCAAAAGATACCATAAATTACTGTCCAACAATCGTTTTTGTCACAGTGGCATCTTGTGGACATGATTGGTATTACAAGTTCCAATAGCATTAATTATTTCCTTATGCTGGAGGCATGACATAGGGTTAAACAAAAACTGGCTGGCTGGCTGGCACCCTGTGGTGATGAGTGGCTGGCACCCTTTGCTGGGTGGCTGACTGTCTGGCACCCTGTGGTGGGTGGCTAGCTGGGACCCTGTGGTGGTGGGTGGCTGGCTTTCTGGCACCCTGTAGGGGGGTGGCTGACTGGCTGTCACCCTGTGGTGGGTGGGTGGCTGGCACCCTGTGGTGGGGGTGGGTGGCTGGCTGTCTGGCACCGTGTGTTGGGTGGCTGGCTGTCTGGCACCCTGCAGTGAGTGGCTGGCTCTTTATCACCCTGTGGTGGGTGGCTGGCTTGCTGAAACCCTGTGGTGGATGGCTGGCTGGCACCCTGTGGTGGGTGGCTGGTTGTCTGGGACCCTGTGGTGGGTGGCTGACTTGTTGGCACCCTGTGGTGGGTGGGTGGCTGTCTGGCACCCTGTGGTGGTGACTGGCTGTTTGGCACCCTGTGGTGGGTGGCTGGCTTGCTGGCATGCTGTGGTGGGTGGCTGGCTGTCTGGCACCCTTTTGTGGATGGCTGGCTTGCTGGCATCCTGTGGTGGCTGGCTGTCTGGCACCCTGTGGTGGGTGGCTGGCTGGCACCCTGTGGTGGTGGTTGGCTGGCTGTCTGGCACCCTGTGGTGGGTGGCTGGCTGTCTGGCACCCTGTGGTGGGTGGCTGGCTGTCTTTCACCCTGTGGTGGGTGGCTGGCTTGCTGGCACACTGTGGGGGCTGGCTGGCTGTCTGGCACCCTGCGGTGGGTGGCTGGCTTGCACCCTGTGGTGGTGGGTGGCTGGCTGTCTGGCACCCTGTGGTGGGTGGGTGGCTGGCTGTCTGGCACCCTGTGGTGGGTGGCTGGCTGGATGGCACCCTGTGGTGGTGGGTGGGTGGCTGTCTGGCACCCTGTGGTGGGTGACTGGCTGGCTGGCTGGTACAGTGCCTGTGGCTGGCTGGTACAGGGCCTGTGGGTGGCTGGCTGGCTGGTACAGTGCCTGTGGCTAGCTGGCTAGTACAGAACCTGTGGGTGTGGCTGGCTGGCTGGCAACGGGCTGCTGTGGGTGGGTGTATGGCTGTATTATACACTCCAGAGAGACTAGTCCCGACTCCAGACGAGGCTGTCAAAGGCGAGGGAGGCAGCCTAAGAAGGCAGAAGTTTAGGCCCAGTGCGATGAGGTGCATGGTGCAACATACGCAACGTTGTCACGACAATATCAGTAATATCGGCAAGTTCCGGGCCGATACCGATATATCAGGAAAAGTGAATATCCGTCCTTCGATAATCGGATTTGCCGATAATTGGCCGATCCCTAATACAGTACACACTTCTTAGGCAGGATAAATGTGCTCAAGATTAAAACACTACCATTCCCAGTGCCCACGTCCTATTTACATAATATGCACTGGGCTTTTATAAAGTTTGTTTGGCACAATAAAACATCAAGATTTGCAGGCTCTGTCCTATACTCTTTGAAACATAAGGGGGGCCTGGGCACTCTGGACCTACTCAAGTACTATTATGCCGCTCACCAATGAGCTATACCCTCCTGGTCTGTCCATGTCTGTCCAGCATGCACCTTACCACTAGACAGAACTGGAATGCAAACAACTATACCCGATCCATCTATGTTCACTGATTTGGCCACCACGTGACAGAGTCTGCAAATCTTTAATACACCTATGCCTCGCACTTACACTTTTTACAGTCCCAATGCGGAGGAAATGTAATTTGAGATTTTACCATTCTTCTACTTATGTGCCTTTTATTAATGTTTTGTATAACCCTGTAATTCCAGATGGTTTATCATAAACCAAATGCTACCCGGGGCAAAGGTGGAGGTATTCCAATTACCTTATCTCTACAAGCTAGTGATTTGAAAAATCTGCCCCCTTCAAGGAATTACAGTCTAATAAAAAAAAAAATACTGGTAAATATGTTTATTCTTATCTCTAGTTTGGACATTATTTTGCTCTACTATGCAGTTTTCTTCAAACATTAGCCCAGCCCATGAAATTTGAGCATGTACGTGTCCCTTGTAAGGTCCCTTCCAACAACACTTAAACTGATTTTTAAAGTCTCGTTTTTTTTTCTATTAAAATACCAAACATGTTATACTTACGGTACCTCCTCTGTGCAGTGGTTTTACACAGGGCAGCCCCAATCTCAATTCCCTGGCTGAAGCTCCTGGCTCCTCCTCCCTGTTGAGTGCCCCCACAGCAAGCAGCTTGCTATGGCGGCACCCGAGCCAAGCTGCAGCTACATGTGGCCATTCGGCCCAGCCCCCTCTCCTGATTGGCTAACCGAGTTTGATTGACAGCAGCGGGAGCCAATGGTATCGCTGCTGTGTGTCAGCCAATCAGAAGAGAAAGTCCTGGCTGAGGCACTCGTAGACATCGCTGGATAGAGATAGGGCTCAGGTAAGTATTATGGGGAGCTGAGGGGTGGCTGCTGTACTATGTACTTGTATGAAAAAAGTATGCTGTTCTCTTTGTATTGTTTCCTTTGTGTGAAATCCCTGGTGTTGTGAAAGTCCCTCTGCATTTCTATTAAAAACTGACTACAGTAGTCAGGAGAGGACAATGTGGTGATGTCTCTAGCTATGCTGGGGACTCAGCCAGCTCTCCTCCAATCATGATATGCCCCACCCACTAAGCCTTTCACTGGGAAGCTCAGTGTGCTGCTGCTTCTCCTCCTTCAGCTCAGCTGAAAACAGAGGGAATGTGATCACTTATTGAAAAAAGGGAAAAAGGGTATTTACAGTATATATATATATATATATATTTTTTTTTTTTATTTAAATCTTTACACAAATGTTTTGCCTTTCATTTCTATTTAAACTGAATGTGTTGTTTTACAAGGTGATCGATCTTCCTCTTTGATGTTATCAGTTGCACAGTAAATACAGCCGGATAAAACAAAAATGGTGTCTATCTTTATTTCAGCAACAAAATGTGATTTTTTTTTAAGGGGGGGGGGGTTCTTTTCTAAATAGGATTCTAATGTTTTGGTATAAAACCCCTGATCGACTACAGGCTTGTAGCCAAATGTGGTCTGAGACCTGCTGAAGATGCCAACAGGGAAAAGGTACATTATTCCATGTCTCCTGGCTATGGCCCAAGGTTCAGCCCTTTTAAAGCACGGTTTCTTTAGTTCTGCAATAGGTCCTGAATGTCTCTCTTCCTGCAGATACCATCCATTTTTTCTTAGGCCTCCCATTTACGGGCATATCCAAAAACACCTAGAAGCTTTTTGCTCATATTTTAACATCAACCTATAGACTTTTATAATCATATTGGTTATCCAATAAGGTTTATATCACCACACTGGTTATCCAATAAGGTTCCCTCCCAGGTCCTTTTGATAGAAACTCTTTCTGGCATTCAAAGGATGAAACACCTCATTGCTCAAGCCCAAGGTTCATTGGAGTTGTTTAGGAATATTTAGACACCCTGTGACAGCTCTCCCTTTGGTCTCCAGCCTTCACCTGAAATATATACAGAATGATGCTTAAACCCTCTCATTGATTACAGTCAGACCTGTCTACTGCCCTTTGGTGTGTACTTTCTTTTTGTGTATTTCTTTATTTAACTTACATAATTAATATCTGTTATTTGAGATTGTGCTTAAAATCATCCAACAGACCTATTCTTACTTGCTTAGAGTCCCTAAGACATGTAATAAAGAAATACCTGTGAGAATATGTTATTCTACCTCTTTATTTTCAATAATGGTTTACTTTTTATAATAATAAAGTTAATAAAAATACGTTATAAAAACCCAAAAAATGTTTTACATTAGGTAGATTCCCTTTACATATACTGTACAGTATTTATATATATATATATATATATATATATATATATATATATATATATATATATATTAGTGATCGACCGATTATCGGCAAAGCCGATATATCAAGGGCCGATATGAACTTTATCTGATATATCGGAATCGGCCTTTTGATTTACCGATATTGTGATATTTCGGGAAAGTGCTTGTACTGGGGTGATGCCTGCAGCTAAAGGCATCACCCCGGTACCGGTGTCCATAGCCGACGGTCTGCTGTCTTGTAATGACAACCGATGCAGCTGAGAAGCTGTCATTCCAAGGAGGGGGAGGGGACGTCGACACTCCTTCCCGCAGCTTGCCTGGGTCTCCTGTCCCACCTGGAAACCCGGACATCCTGCCTTAACCGACGCTGTCTGACCGGGCCTCCATTTCTTTGAATTCGGCGCCGCTGAGTACCTGAGTGTCAGAGACTGTCTGTATTGCTATTGCTGTGTGAGCAAAGAGTTGTGTGTTGTCTCAGCCTTAAGGAGATAGTACACCTAAAAACTTTTTCTAAAGAACTGTGTTTTCCTGACTGCAGGGAGAATGTGGTCTCCCATAGCAACCGGGGAAAGTCTGTTTGCAAAAAGGAGGAGCTACAGTGAAGATGTTTGTGCAAAAGTGTCTGCTGTTACCACTGGCAACAGGAAACTTGTTTGGCCTGCAGCAGATGTTGGAGAATCCAAGAAGGCTGCAATGTCTCCCTATATCCATGTGGGGGCATCTGCAAAGTTGAATGTTGTTGCCCGTAGCAACAAAGTCAAGGTCAATCGTGAGACCTATGGTAGATGGTGGAGTGATCCTGATGAGATTTCTGAGTGGTGGGCTCAAGAGGAACTGTTATAGCCTGTGGGAGAATGCTGGAAAAGGTCTGTGGGGAGAGTGCGGTCTCCCATGGCAACAAAGGACGAAGTGTCGTCTGGATGGTGGCGTTCCAGTGGAGAGGGCTATAATGTCAGAGAGTCGGTAGTTCCTAGGAGGGCATCTGTTATTTTACCCTCTGACCGCATGGGGAAATACACCAAGAAAAGGGCCACAGAGGAATGGTTCCTGCAGTGACGCATGCAAAGTGCAAAACACACTGCCTGGAATGGTAAGACTGTTCCTGTTTCTTGTGTGAAAGAGACTGATTATTTGTCTTATGCTGGTGAAGTGGTGGCAAGTCCGGTGGTGAGATCCACTGCCAAGAGAGACTTGCTGCTGTGTAGTACCCTGCATAATGGGGAAGCACGGGTTAATACTGAACCCACAACAAGACTGAGGTCTGATAAAAGGCATAGACCTGTCCCTATAAAAGGGTCAAGACTACGTCCCTACAAGAGGAAAAGGGGGTTTAAATGTGCCTCTACAAACAGTCAAAGTATGCACATGTTCATGTAACATAACAACGGTACACAATTGTTTTTTTTAAAAAATTCATAAATCTTTATTAATACATAATAAAAACAAAAGGTATATCACTCTAATAGATTGAATAGTCAATACATAGTGACAGGATTAGTACAAATACAGATAGAAAATGCTGGAGCTACGCGTTTCGCATTATGCGCTTCCTCAGGGTCCAGCAAAGGAAAGTATGTAAACAGAGATTCAGTCTTTAATAATCTAAAGGTACATAAAACAGTTATTAGATTTGTGAATATATACATATGTCTTATAACATTTTTATTATTCTCAGTTTGTTATTTGCAGCTGTCAATTGTATGTTACTTACATTATTATCTTAACCTTGAACACATCAGTTTTACTCTAATTATTTAACAATTATATAGGTAGATCAAAAGATAGATTTTCCATAAATATAGCTGGTTAGTATATTGGTTCCTATATTATAGATTCCTTTAGATAAAAAGGAGGAAGAGAAAAACCATTTTTGTTTAACAAACTCTTTTATGCTTTGCTTGTCAGAAAGACAAGGAACTAAATCCCACACACTGAAAAGGAAGAGTAGGAAAGGGTGGGAAAGAGGGAAAAGAGAAAAAGGATGAATGTGGGAAAACAATGATAGAAAAGGGGGGAAATGATGTAGAGTGTGAATCACCACGTAGCCCACAGGGGGGGCAGTGATAAGGATAGGCTAGTTCGCCCGAGTATAGTAACTCAGGGGACAGTCCATCCATAGAGGAGGCATGGAGGAGACCAAAAAATGAATGGTATATATAAAGAGGTATATTCACTTAATTATAAACTAAAAATATGACATACTAAGGCATTAGATTGTCTTACCCTAATTTAGACGTCACAATGAATAGAGTTGAGTATACTTGTTTAATTTAAAATCATGTTGTATGAAAGGGGGAGCCAGAAGCCCCTAAAATCAGCAAAAAGAAAAAAATGAATTTATATGTATGTATGGTTACTCCTTATTTGATTATTTTAATAAGGGGGATGGTGATTTGTAAGAGTAGGTACTTACCAGGGACTCATTCTCTAAAAATGTATGTGTTAGGTGGTGTAGACGTCAAGCAAGACGTACATCTATTTAAGTAGAGAGGGGGTTAGACATTGGAATCCCCTTCAAAGATGTGCACCAATATTAAGTGAGAAAGGGTTAAATAGAGAGTCCCCTTTAAAACTTGGGGATCAGTGTGGTGCTGGAAGTATAAAAACTAAATATGAGAGAGTCACTGGATGCTTTAGACAAATTGGATCCAGCCCCGAATCTGAAAAGATATATAAAGATAATGGACCGTTGGTAAAGGACTGAGCCTGACAAAAAGGAAAAGTAAGGAGCTGAGTCTATAGTTAAAACACTTACCATCTGAAGCAATTCAGAAAAACCCACGGGGAGTATGACATTCAGCCTAGGCAGCCTGTAAGTGTGAGCCTACTAAGCTGTCCGGTATATATACTAACCACTCTGTATCTGGTCTCCTCCTCCTCCCGGTCTCACGCCCCCCACATCCGCCCGCCATAGCGTCCACGTGTAGACGCCGCGGGAGGATGTTCCCGCATACCGGAAGTGAGCATCACTTCCGGTTCCGGGACCGGAAGTGACGATCTGCCATAACGTAATCCACCATTCAGACAAATTAAAGCCAATAGAAGCTGATTAACACTGTCAAAAATGGTAAAATTATACGTGCATAAAAAGCAGGGATATATCTTAACATTCAATATGGCATGTATGGAAAACATCTGAATATAACTATTTATTCCCTATTTGAATCAATTCAAACCTGCATTTAAGCCATATAAGAGGAGAAATTATCCATAAGTGTACCAACAAACAGTTTTACTCAGAAGTGACATTAGCAAATCTGCTTATATGGTCTGGTCATGTGGAGCAGTGAATAATTAAGATTTATAAGAAGAAGAAGAGAAAGAATATATAATTTGGCAACCGATATGCAGGACAATGGACCACGCGGTAAACAGACCTACAGCAATGAAAAAAAGGGGGGGGGAAGGGAAAGGGGGGGAGAGAGGAAAAAAAAAAAAAAAGAAAAAAAAAAAAAATTATTTTTTTTAATAAAAATTATTTTTGTTTAACTTGAAAATTATATAAAAGAGTAAATCCAAATGGAATTAATCTCTTCAATATCATATTGGAGAGTCTAAGAGGGTATTAGTCTGCCAAAAAGGGGGCAAAGCTCAGGTGTTCATTCAGTCCTGGGAGGGTGCAAGCATTTAAAGAGAAAATCCAACGTGCTTCCCTTTGTAGAATTAAGTTGTCAAAAGGTCCCCCTCTGGGTCCAGGATGGATCCTATCTAGGGCGAAAAATTTGAATTTTGGACATTTATATCTATGCGTTTGAGCTATGTGTCTTGCTATGGGACTTTCTAAGTCTCCACCCCTTATGTATGATACATGGTCCTTGATTCTCTCCCAGAAATGTCGTTTGGTTTTGCCCACATAAAAAGCGGGACATTCACATTTCCAAATATAGACAATACCTATAGTTTGGCATGTCACAAAATGTTTAAGAACAAATGGGCGTCCATTTGGCAACGTTTGTTGAGGCTTGCTAGCAATGAATTTACAATAACCACATAGTCCACAAGGAAAAGTACCTTGGGGTAGTTTGATACAGGGGTCTGCCCTTTTGTCTCTCTGGTAGTGACTGGCAGTCACCATATCTCGAATAGATTTATTTCTCCTAAAAATCACACTCGGTCTAGTATCCACAAAGTTACTGAGGATTTTATCCTCTGCCTGAGATGCCAATGTTTGGCTATAATACTTTTTAGTTGGTTGGATTGAGAACAATATCTCGTGATCATTTTAGTTGAGTTTTGAGAGTTTTGACATTCTCCTTGAAAAAGGAGAAGGTCTCTAGGGCTGTCTTTTGCTTTTTTGTATGCTTTTTTTAACCCTCTCTATTTAACCCTTTCTCACTTAATATTGGTGCACATCTTTGAAGGGGATTCCAATGTCTAACCCCCTCTCTACTTAAATAGATGTACGTCTTGCTTGACGTCTACACCACCTAACACATACATTTTTAGAGAATGAGTCCCTGGTAAGTACCTACTCTTACAAATCACCATCCCCCTTATTAAAATAATCAAATAAGGAGTAACCATACATACATATAAATTCATTTTTTTCTTTTTGCTGATTTTAGGGGCTTCTGGCTCCCCCTTTCATACAACATGATTTTAAATTAAACAAGTATACTCAACTCTATTCATTGTGACGTCTAAATTAGGGTAAGACAATCTAATGCCTTAGTATGTCATATTTTTAGTTTATAATTAAGTGAATATACCTCTTTATATATACCATTCATTTTTTGGTCTCCTCCATGCCTCCTCTATGGATGGACTGTCCCCTGAGTTACTATACTCGGGCGAACTAGCCTATCCTTATCACTGCCCCCCCTGTGGGCTACGTGGTGATTCACACTCTACATCATTTCCCCCCTTTTCTATCATTGTTTTCCCACATTCATCCTTTTTCTCTTTTCCCTCTTTCCCACCCTTTCCTACTCTTCCTTTTCAGTGTGTGGGATTTAGTTCCTTGTCTTTCTGACAAGCAAAGCATAAAAGAGTTTGTTAAACAAAAATGGTTTTTCTCTTCCTCCTTTTTATCTAAAGGAATCTATAATATAGGAACCAATATACTAACCAGCTATATTTATGGAAAATCTATCTTTTGATCTACCTATATAATTGTTAAATAATTAGAGTAAAACTGATGTGTTCAAGGTTAAGATAATAATGTAAGTAACATACAATTGACAGCTGCAAATAACAAACTGAGAATAATAAAAATGTTATAAGACATATGTATATATTCACAAATCTAATAACTGTTTTATGTACCTTTAGATTATTAAAGACTGAATCTCTGTTTACATACTTTCCTTTGCTGGACCCTGAGGAAGCGCATAATGCGAAACGCGTAGCTCCAGCATTTTCTATCTGTATTTGTACTAATCCTGTCACTATGTATTGACTATTCAATCTATTAGAGTGATATACCTTTTGTTTTTATTATGTATTAATAAAGATTTATGAATTTTTTAAAAAAAACAATTGTGTACCGTTGTTATGTTACATGAACATGTGCATACTTTGACTGTTTGTAGAGGCACATTTAAACCCCCTTTTCCTCTTGTAGGGACGTAGTCTTGACCCTTTTATAGGGACAGGTCTATGCCTTTGCTGGAATTCTTTCCATTGTTTGCATATGGGGGCAGGTGCCATTATAATCTCTGATTAAAAAGACCCCAATCCCCCCTTCCATCCATACTGTCTTGAGGTCTGATAAAAGCTGGTCTTCAAGCAGTATGCTGTGTAGACCAGGGATGAAAATGAATATGTGCTGTTTTCCAATGAGAGTAAATATGCTGAGTTACAAGTCCATCCGGTTCAACCAAAAAAAAAAAAACAGTATTGAAAACCCAACCATACAATCCTATATACACAATCCTATACCCGCTGTTGATCCAGAGAAAGGCGAAAATAAACCCCAGCAAAGCATGATCCAATTTGCTACAGCAGGGGAAAAAAAATTCCTTCCTGATCCCCAGAGAGGCAATCGGATATTCCCTGGATCAACTTTACCTAAAAAAAAAAAATTTAGTATCCATTTATATTACGTACACCTAGGAAATAATCCAGGCCTTTTTTAAAGCAATCTAGTGAGCTAGTCAGAACCACCTCTGGAGGGAGTCTATTCCACATTTTCCAGCTCTTACGGTGAAGAAACCTTTTCCGTATTTGGATACGAAATCTGTTTTCCTCTAGACGTAAAGAGTGCCCCCTTGTCCTCTGTGTTGACCCTAAAGTGAACAACTTTAAGTTAAATAAGGAGTTAATGCAGCCTGCTAAAGCCGCAGAGTTTTATAAAGTTAAAGATGCATTGTCAATGCACAGTGGTGGAAATGTAGTATTGCAGCCAGATATGTCAGGCGTGACAACTGAGAAATGTGTGCCATTGCCCCTAGAAACTAAAGGCCCGTACACACGTACCGATCGTCGGCATACAAACGTCGGTGGACGAAGGATCTGCCGATTGTACGCGTGTTAGTATGGTGCCTCCGACAGATGTCTGCGCACAATCCGCGGACAAAAGTCTTTCTTGCAAACATGAAAATTTTTGTATGCCGACACCAGAACGGACGATTGTTCGCCTGTCAGTACACAATTCGGCCGACACACAGCTACAAATCCCAACACGCATGATCAAACCAAATGAGTTCCCGGAAGAATTTTCTCTAGTAAACTCAACATTTTATTCAGAAAGAACTTTCGGCTCGCGGAAGTCCAAGAAATAGGTGAAATGCGGAGCACATGCTCATCTTGATAAATGTGAGAAGAAGGAAGATGCTGCTCATAATGCCATACTTTTCTAATAAAAAGGCATGTGTTCTGTTATGATGAAGATAATGTTTGTCTATTCTATCTGTTCTATCAAATTTTAGAATTAAATAATTTGAACTCTTCACCATTATTTTTGTATTTTCACACCAAAGATCTAACTATTGATATGACCCTTTATTCTTGTATGAATTAATGTCTAAAACATATTTTTCAGGTTATGCACAATATTAAACATGTTAACAAATTCAGATAGGCCATTTTGTATTTTCAATTTCTTTATTTTTTGGATCTCAGCAAAAAAAACCAAAGCAAACATCAATACTTTCCGTATAACTAAACATAAAAAAGGTCCATTTGGACAAAATTAAACTAGAAACTGGCAAACAGGGGTAAAATAAATAATAGGGGGTTACAAAAATTAAAGTTGCTGGTAACTGTAATCAGGTTGCCATGAGGGCAGGTTTGGATCATGCTGGCCATATTGCCACTGGCCATGTGGCATTTGGCGAGGTGGTGGGTGTTGTGGAGGTGGAGGTGGAGGTGGAGGGCACGGGTGCTCCTGGCATGCATGGCTGTGCTCAGTAAGTATGCCGTTTTCAGCCTTTTGCAGCACATCAAGAATAATTTTTCTGGCATACTGACACTGCCTGAGGTCCACCTTATCCAAAATTTTGGCAGTCATATTCCCGAAGGACTCATTTGCCTCCGGTTTCCTACGGAGGGCTATGGTGGCCTCCTGTATGAATTCATCTGTGATGTCGTCGATGTGTTTCCTCTTTTGCCTCCGTTTGGCAGGAGGAGGTGGTGGTGGAAATAGTTCCGCAGGCTCCTCAGGCTCCTCAGGCTCCACAGGCTCCCCAGGCTCCTGGCTGCAACCTGGCTCCTCCTCAGTGACACTTCCCTGTTGATGAAATGAACAATTGATTAGAATGTTATAGTGTATATAAAAAGTCATGTTTGTTATATTATTGTGAACAAATAGCAGACTTTACATACAGTGGCGTATCTAGGGTCTCCAGTGCCCTTGTTGAGGAGCTGTATTTGGCAACAACCCCCCCCCCCCCAAGATCAATGTAAAACTGTAACCCACCCCCCCAAAAAAAATTAAAGGGCATTAAAAGTTTCTAATTTGCCCCTTGTTTGCCCAGTGTAGAGCTCTGTAGTGGGCAATCATTGTCTCAGGTGTGAAAAAGAAAGAGAGGGTTGAGAGCTAGAGAGAGGGAGAGAAAGAGGGGGTGTGAGAGAGAGAGGAGGGGGTTGCAGAGAGAGAGGGGCCTGAACTTGCAGAGGGCTTGATGTAGGGCATTGAGGGTGAAGCAGTGCAGGGAAACAGGAATAAGGAAGCCACCTGCCTTGCTGACCCAGAGTGAGAGACCAGAGACATGGAAGCAAGGATGGATGGATCATTTGCAGGAGCTGTTAGTTTTGTATTAAAAAAGGTTGAGCCAGAGGAATGCTGAGGCTCCAGCAGTGTTTGTTCGGACCAGAGGTGTGCTGGGGATGCAGCACTGTTTGTAAGACCGGAGGTGTGCTGGGGATGCAGTGAGAGGCAGTCTCAGTCTCCTGGTCTTTTGGCTCAGCTGCTCTCAATGTTTTACACCTGCATGAAGCAGCTCTCAATGTTTTACACCTGCATGAATCCACCTGCAAACTGGGGGTTCTGGGGTGTGCAGGCTGAGTGGATTGTTAAAATAAACAATAAAACAATGCCAATGTTTTTGTGACCCACCCCCCTTGGCCTGCGCCCCTGGCGGTTGCCTGTCATGCCAACCCCTTGCTATGCCCGTTTACATAAAGGGTCAATTATGGTTTAGCTTATAATTTTGTTACATGATTACATTTTAGCAGACAATATATTGTGAAATGCCATACCTGAGTAAAACTCTCCTCCAGGAAATCCTCATCCTGGCTTGGATCTACCGACACTGAGCCCTCTGCCGAAGTAGAAGGCAGTGTTGAAATTGACGGCCTGGATTCCATGGTGTCTGCCAGGAATCGCATGTTATCATAGTACCACAGCCGTGGTACATATACATTCCGTGCCCCTGCTCCAGACTGGGTGGACTCCTCTATTTTTTTTAACTCCCGCCTGTAGGCAGTGCGAATACTGTTTATTTTTTTGCGGATATAAGTAAAATTTGCCCCAGGACAGACGGGCTTGTAGAAGGCCACCAAATGTTCCATGGCCTGTTTTCTGAGTTTTCTATTTTTATAATCTGCGGACTTGACTTGCCACAAACACGGCAGTTGCCTGAATTCATCAATGAAACTGATGAGAAAGTTGTGGGTGGTGAAATTGTCCACCATATTGCAGGACAGTATATGCCTGCAAGACACAAAACAACACAAAACATATTAAAATAGCATGTATTTTGGCACATAATAAAGATATTCCTAATAAAAGCTGTATAGGGCCCAAAACACACACTTTCTATTAAAAGAGTCGTACCTTTGTTTGTGGGGAAAAGTCGTGATTCGCCGCTCGATCGTGCTCCAACTCTCGATATGTCCGCTAGCGAATCGTCGGCCGAACGATCTGGCGTCCTTTAAATACAGCGCAGGCGTCAACTCCTCCTCCAGTGGCGGGCTTGTGCAGGGGTGTGTACGTGCCGAAGATCAGGCCTACATGCGGCACTCACACCTGAGGCAGTGGAATAATCATTGTTTAATTAGGAACCATGTCTCAACAATCTGGGAGCTCAATTAGTGGGGGCCGAAGTGATTGGGCCACCCGAAAATCAAGGGCTACACCCATGTCAAAGCCAGAAATGGTGGAGATGGTCTCCATTTTAGAAAAAATGGATTACGATGGAAAGTTGGCAAATTACGATCGGCCCAATGCCAGGAAAGATGGCATCATGGACAAGGTGGTGGCCTGTTTGGTCAAAAAATTCGGTGTCGAGCGATCGAAAGATCAGATTCGGAAACGGTGGTCTGACCTCAAACACCGTGAGCAGGATCAGCTTTCCCAAATCCATCGGATTTTGAAAAAAAGTAAGTTTTATTTTTTTTTTTTTTTTTAATCATGCAATATGTTTTTTATAATTTTGTGTATGTTGTATTAACATGTCTAGATTATAATGTCTATGTAAAAAGTTAGATTACTCATTTTAGTTGTCATGTCGTGATTTGATCGATCTATTGTTGATGTTTTAGTATATGACATTAAAAGTCAGGAAGCCATAGTTAAAAATATATGTATTGTGTTGCAACGAACGTTCTTTCCTGCACGAATCTTCTCAGCAAACATTCCTATTAATCACAGATTATTATTCAAACCTTTAAATAGGAGAAAAACGTAAACTCCGTGCCAAACAATGGGAAAGGAGGAGGAGAGGTTTGGCAGCTCCATCGGCAGTTGTGGAAGAAGAGGAGGACATGGGCCCAGATGGTGGCACAGATTCCACTAAAGGTAATTGGTTCCTATGCACTGTCAAACATTAATGTACCATATTTTTCGTAGATAACCATGTACATGTCTTCATATTTGTTACTAAAAGAGCTATCAAGCAGGGCACCATGTCCTAACAAATGTACCTCTTGTGACTTTTATGATATGGCCAATGTTTTGTATTATGTAGATGAAGACATTATGCCTGAGGTGATTCTGGTGGAGCCTACAAGTGACCAGACACCAGAGCAACAAGAAGGTTGGTAGTCACAGATTTTTGTGTAGTGGGATCATAGAAATATGTGTATTTGCAATGATTGTTTAACCTTATATTCTTGTATTCCCTTACAAATTTCCATTGCAGATGTTGCGTCATGCCAGGATGTGGCATCCCCAGCCAGGTCTGAACCAATATCTCCTGGCAACATGCCAAGCAGCATGGAAGCCACTTCAGAAACTGTGGAGGAACCAGGACCAAGTGTCCAAGAGCCAATTGTGTGCCCACGTAGGTTTTTTCAGAATGATTTTTATCAGTGTTATTTTTAGCCTCCAATTTACAACACTAGTTCCCTATGGGAGCCTCTTTATTTGAATGGAAGTCGCACCGTAAGTCGGATCAGGATGCTCTGACTTGCGGGGCCACTTGCGTTGTGAAGATTTTTGAGGGGGAACTACACCAAAAAATTGAAGAACCCACCGTGGGTGTCCCCCCAAGTTCACAACCAGGCCTTTTGTGTGTGGTATTGAGTTTGAGGGTATGCCCACAACAAAAAGACAGCGTGGGTTACCCCCAAAACCCCTACCAGACCCTTATACAAGCATGCAGCTTGTCAGGCCAGGAAAGAGAACGAGCAAGCGGACCAAACACCCCCTGGACCACAGCAGGACACATGCCCTCAACATGGGGGGGTTTTGTTGCTTTGGGCCAGGGGGCCTCTGCACCGCACACCCAAAAGCACCTTACTCCCATGTAGAGGAGGACAAGAGCCTCATCCCCACAACCCTGTCTGGTGGTTTTGGGGGGTCATGCGGCCAGGGGGTTCCTATGACTTTGGAAGCAACCTTTAACAAAGGGTGGCCCCCAGATCCCAAACCCCAATCACTATGTGAATGGGTATGGGGTACATAGTACCCCTACACATTAACCACATAAATGGAAGTGTATGTGAATAACGACAGGAGACGTTTATGAAATGTTCTTAAAGATCTTCGTCCGGTCTTCTCCACTCTGCTCTTTGGATCTTCTCCTCTCCACTCTTCTGCTGTCCAATCTTCTGCTCTTATGTTGTCTGCTCTTTTGCCCTAGGCTCTTCTTCTTCCTCCTGTCCTCCTCCAATGCTGTTGCCGTGCATTCTGCCCGTCTCTGGTCTCTGCATCTTAATATATATACATTACAACCATGCCCTCACAATGACGTCATCATGCGTTCACACCCCTAATGAATATATAGTAAGCTCAGGAGACCGGCAGAATCATCAGCAACAGCATTGGAGGAGGTCAGGAGGAAGAAGAAGAGCCTAGGGCAAAAGAACATAAGAACAGGGTAGGTATTAACTCGAGAGGAATTTAAGATTACCTGGACACCAAATGTTTCTCTATTATTATGACCTCATGTAGGTGATTCACATTGACTCTTTTTTTTTTTTTTTTTACAGACCATGTTTTACATAGTTGCACATTAGCCAAATTGACCCGTGAGGCTCTCCAATGCTGCGCAGACCTGGAACAAATAAAGGAGACTGCAACGGCATTACAAATCAAAATGCGCAATTTTGTGGACATGATTGGCAAATTTTAAGCCACAATTTTCCTACGTTTTTAAGGTTTGTATTGGGATTTTCCTGATGTTACAAATTTTTTATAATGTTTTATGGCATTTTAATTACACTCAGATGTTAAAGAGTGTACCCAAGTTTGGGAAAAGCACTTTACAACACCCTAACCCTAACCCTAACCCTAACCCTAACCCTGTGAATGTTTGATACTAAAACATTTTTACATTCAACAATGTGTGTTCAATTCTTTATTAGACTTTCGTTGGGGGGTCGAGGTCTAAAGCTGTGTAAAGAAGCACTAAATGTATGATGGCTGTCCTATTCACATATTTACATGTTAATGAAAGCATTTTGGACACTGCCATATGCGAGTTGCTGGAGGTGTCAATGAAATGTTAAAGATACCCCCAGTTTTAACGCATATCACAGTGCGATCTGACATTTCACACAGGATCGGATCACACAAGTTTGAACGACTGTGCGATCCTATCCTGATGCGGCTGAATAAATGCATCATGTGCGACTTTTGTGCGAGTGCATTGCGAATTGAGCCATACAAACTGTATAGCTGATTTTCGCATGAACATCTGATCGCATGTAATAAAGGAGCAGTGCGCTACGATATTACATGCCATCAGATGTGCAGTGTGAATTGAGACATACACTTTGTATGGCTACATTCGCACTGAACACGCATACAAGTCGCACATGACCCTTTATTTCTGATGTATCTGGATTGGATCGCACAGTGCTTAACACTTGTGGAATACAATCCTGTGCAAAAAGTAAGTGGCGGGTCACCCTTATGCAATGCTGGAAGGCTGCAAAGTCGCAGACTTCCCGCATCGCATAAGTGTGACTCAACACTCAAGGTACTAGCAGTCCTAGGATTCAATATGGCATTGATATTGCCAGTAGCAATCAGTGTAGGGAGATCAGTGTAATCTATAGTGTATTGCTTGTTCGTTGCTCTAGTTCACTTTCCATTACCTATATATATAACACTTTGAGATGAACAATGATCAAGTTTCACATAACACTGACATATCCTAACATTGGTGGGCAGTGAGAAGGATGTCATAAATGAACACAACATAACAGGTGTAGGTACTTTGTTAATACCCTAATGTATTATATGAAATATATAGTATGGGCAACTTCTGGACAATGAACACCAATGTAAGGTGACATTAGATGAACCTTGGGTGTGACCTAGTTCTCAATGTGACAGGGTTTGTGTACATTTTGTGGGGTGCAGAAGGCCCTTGTATTTACACCACTGGCTAAAAAATAACACATGGCCATCATCACTTTGGATCAGCTGGTGAGAGACTACAGTCAAGAAACACACTGATGAATGTATTAACCCTTCCAAAGTCACACATATATAACACATGATTAACCCAAATAATTGTGTTTGGCATATGTGCCCAAATGATTATAATCCACAATACAGAATCATTGCAATTTTTGTTTAATGTGTTGAAAAATAATATATCTCTGACATTTATCTTGTGTGTCCAATCTTTAACAAGATTAATGGGTGTGTGACAGTGATTGCTGCCAGGACACAGCTCCTCTCCCCACGAAATAGTCCAGATATTCCTGGCGGATCTGACGGGCCCTGTGTGATGCCAATGCTGACCGTCCAACTTCCATTGACGGCATGGACTCCACTTGGTTAGAAGGTTGGGCCTCTCCACTTGTACCTGGCATAGCAGGGTCAGTATCCAGTTGCTGCAATACATAATTTTGTGCATTCCTGCGTAGGAAGTTGTGCAAAATGCAGCAACACAAGACCACATTATCCACTTTGTACAGTGCCAGGTTTATGGACGTCAGGAATATCCGGAACCGGTTGGCCATTATCCCGAAGGCATTCTCCACAACTCTGCGAGCTCTGGACAACCGGTAGTTGTAAATCCTTTGGTCTGGGGTGAGGTTCCTCTGAGGGTAGGGCTTCATGAGATGCTCCCCAAGCGCAAAAGCCTCATCTGCGATAAACACAAAGCTCATACCCTCAACAGTTTGCTCCCTGGATGGCAGGTTCAGAGTGCCGTTCTTTAGACGACGAGCGAACTCCGTCTGATCAATAACTCCCCCATCCGAATTGCGGCCATTTTTGCCAATATCCAAAAAAATAAACTCATAGTTTGCATTAACTATGGCTAGCATGACTATACTAAAAAAACCTTTATAATTATAATAAAATGTGCCGGAATTCGGAGGGGGGACAATGCGGACGTGCTTCCCATCAATAGCACCCCCACAATTGGGAAAATTCCACTTCTCCAGAAATTGATCAGAAATCTCCAGCCATTGCTCTGCGTTTGAAGGAAACTGTGGGGAAAAAATAAAAAAAAAAAAAAAAAAAATAACATTAGTGCTTGAGCACATCACATTATTAATTACACACACAGTTGTCTGTTAAATGCTTATGCAACTTGCTAAAAAAATATACAACAGGAAGGCAAAGGTTTGGATATGGGGATGTAACATCTACATACATTTATTTTCAACCTCCTATTGTTCTTATATTGTAAAGGGCCATACACACTAGAAGATTCTCTGAAGACTTTTTCGTGCAGATTTACCTTTTCTATGTAGTGCAAGGGCCTACCAGATTGCATAGGATTTGAAAGTGTTTGTTGGACCTCATATTATTTGGTTTTGGTAAATCGGAAGGATAAATTGTTCTGACAATCTTCTAGTGTGTATGGCCCATTATACTCACCAGCTAGAGCTGAGATTTACAAACTACGGCCCTCCAGCTGTTGCAGAACTACACATCCCATGAGGCCTTGTAATTCTCTGACATTCACAGACATGACTAGGCATGATGGAAATTGAAGTTCGTGAACAACTGGTGGGCCATAGTTTGAAGACCTCTGAACTTGAGCTTTGGTATATGCTGACTTTGAGATTTAGCATGTGGGTGGGGGATGGGTAAGTAAAACTGGGCATTTATACATCAATAAGGGCTTGTGGTCAGTGAAGGTTTTAACATCATTACATAAACATACAGAATCATAGGTGGGAATGGATGGACTGATGTATTTTAGATAAATCATTAACTAGGTACTAAAACATTGGCCAAGGAATAATTGTTTGAGGGAAAGCAATAAAATGACCCAAATTCAAAATACTGTTAACAGGCAATGCGTTTAGGGACACATAGGAGAGAATGGTGGGGTGGTTAGTGGGTAATTTTACAAATGGTTAAAGATAATCTACATCTTTACTACTATGTGCATGCGGACAGAGGGTAGTTTACAAATAATGGCCTGTGTCAATTGCTGTACATCCAAAAACATCATAATTCGGGTGAAACTAGTAATACATGTAATGTAATGTAAAAAATCAAACATACCTTGATATAGTCCTTCTGCAAGACCTTGATGATGGCAGAGCAGGTCTCAGGGATGATGATACCAAGTGCTTGGGGGGAGATGCCTGTGGTGAACTTCAGATCCTGCAGGCTTCTCCCTGTTGCAAGATACCTCAACGTCGCAATTAACCTTTGCTCAGGAGTAATTGCAAGCCGCATACAAGTATCCTGCTTCAGAATATAGGGGGACACCAGGGCAAGAAGACGGTAAAAGATGGGATCCGTCATCCTCAAATAATTCCTGAAGTCATCAGGATTATTTTCCTGGAGCTCCCTCAGCAAGGACATATGAGAAAATTGATCACGGTTAAGCAACCAATTTTTCGTCCAGGAGGTCCGCTTCTTCTTCCTATTGCTCGTACGTCGTCTCAGAGCCAAAACTCCAACACTAACGACAGCAACGGACGAATTCACGGTCGCCATAATAAATTCTCGAACGATGTCTCGGAAAATAGCGAAATGTCGTCAACCAAACAAATGCTACCGAAATCAGCGCGAGATGCCCAGAAGGGTCACGGCCAAACACTCACTTCCTCTTTTGTAGCGGCGAACGTGCGTGGAACGTAGTGACGTCATTTTCTGTCGGAAGACAAATGTCCTGGGCAAGTTTAGAGCACTTTTCAACAGACAAACAACAAACACACCAGCCGCGAACATTTGTAGGACGTTCTGTCGGCCGACGATCGGTACGTGTGTACGGGGCTTAAGACAGGTGCAACAGAGCTGTCCCTAGAAACCTCCAGTAGGCTCTGTGTGTTGGAGCCAGAGTTTGCCTGGGACAACTATGGTGCCACTCTGATGAACAAGAGGGTACTTGAACCTGATAATAGGAATCAGTTAAATGCTAAAACTGAAATGTGTGAAAATGCTCATGGTGGTAATGGGTTAATGCAGTCAGTCAATGAAAATGGAAAGGTTGATGTCTTGAATGCAGCTTTATCTGCTCATAGTAGTGAGGTGGACACTATGGCTGTGAGAAATGGAGATGCTGCAGAGCCAGTATTCACAGGTGCATTGGCTGTTGCAGAGATTAACCCTCTCATGGCTAAAGGTCAGAGCGAGTGTGAACGCACAGAAGAAATTGTGCATACAATGCATACAGAGGAAAAGTATGTGTATTTTGTGACAGACATGCTAAAAGAAATGCTAGCATCATGGAGTGTACAGGCGGTGTATATTTTGCCATCCTCTCCTGCGTTTGGAGAACTTGTACCCGGGGTATGGCTGATTGGAGCTGGATATTGCAGGCTGTACTGTGCAGAGATAGCCAATGGTAGAATCATTTAATGCAATGTTTTGTGCTGATGTGGAAAGTTGTCTCTCCGTATGCTGGATTGCTTCATACAGAGGTTGTGTATGAGAGGCACTCTGGAGCACTGTTGGACAGGTCAGAGGTATTGAAAATACTAAGGGTAACAGAAATGGTTAAAGAGACTTGTGTGGAAAAATGTTTCTTGGTAGAACAGTCGCTGATGGCGTGTTGGACGACAGAGAGCGATGTGAAACTGTGGGAAGGTCCCATAGAGAGTAACTGCTTGCCTGTATGTAGTGCCTCCACAGACATTGTCCTAACAAGCAGTGTTACAATTGTTCTTAATGTTTTTGACAATGTTGATGATGTGTATATTTCTGAGGAATTTGCGGCCAAGGGTAACCCCACAGGTAGTAGTGAACCTGAAACACAGATAGTGTTGGTTGAGTCAGGTAGTGAGACAGGTGTAATAGAAGTAGGCCCCCTACAGTCCTGGGAGAGTAGGTCTGGAGAAGATGAAAATAAATCTAGGAACCCAGGACCAAAAGGTAGATGGAATGATAGAGAGATCAGTGGGCCCCCAAAGGTCAGGAAGTGCTTGTGCAAGCAGACCCGGAAAAAGATGTGGATGGAGTGCCCCTTTAGGAAGAAGGTCAGAAAGGTTTGGACCCCTGGGGTTGGTAGTAGGCACAGAGGTGCCAGTGTGAAAGGTGATGGGTTTCTTCCTCCGGTGCGAAACAGGGGGGGGGGGGGGGTTACTGTGTGTGTTAGCCATCTATGCCTGGTTTTGGTTAAGACAGGCCTGCTGATTGCACACCTGTGGGCTTGGTTCATATTATTCCCAGGATTAGCACTGAGGGCTCCCAGTTGCAGACACCTGCACCTGGGCAGACAGGAGGACTCCAACCGACAGACACAATGTCTGTGTATGGGAGTCAGGAGAGCTCCCACCTTCCCTGAGGGAGAGAGGCTGCAGTTGGCAGCGCAGTAGGAAGCTGATCCCAAGGAAGCTACAAGGGAGCTTGACCAAAGGACACTTGTGTTGGTCTGAGGAGCAGACCTAAGGCCTAGGCGTGAGGCCTGAAGCAGCCATATGGCATGTGAGTAAGCCGGGAGGCTGAATATAACAAATATACAGTAATGGTGAAACCCCTGTGAGGGAAAATTGCTGTTTTGTGAACTTTCTTTATTCCTTTAAATAAAAGTGGGTTGCCGTGCCCTTAAAAATGTAGTCTGGACTGGCACTACTTCTTCAAATCGCATGCACCACTTGAGTTGAATCGCCCGAAACGTTACAATATATATATATATATATATATATATATATATATATAAATATAGTAGCAAAGTGTCCCAGACAGAGCTGGGAAATGTCCTGTTCAAGGTTTATACATCTCCCAGGCTATTCTCATACACATTTAGGGATCTCTGATCCACGAACCAGTTCGGATCTTGGTCCTCTCACCCAGGCCAATTTATGCTCACCTGAGACAGACAGCCAGTGATCTCGGCCTGGGAAATCAGACAACCCTGTCTGTGAAAGCAAGAGGTTGGTAAAAGCTAACAAATTGTATATGTGGAAACTGGCAAGCTGTAGGCTTGCTCAGCCTGGTAGTTCGGACCTGTATATTTTATATAGTTAGTTCTGAGACATTGGCTAGGTTTTTGTTTTGCTATTACTGTATTGTTTTCTGAGACACTGTACAGCACCTTTTATATAGACTTGTAAATATCATATAATTAACATATAAACACCGCACTGTTTTGTCACAGGTTTTACTGGCCTGAGGTTCAAAAAGACATTGTCAAATGTCAGCACCCCTGCCCCACTTTCCGAGTCCTTTAGTGCCATTACTCATTATTGAAGTCCCGTTTGAGAGGATTTCTATGGACCAAGTCTGCCCGGGGCAATCAGCACATTCTTGTGATTGTGGACTATGCTACCGTTACCCCGAAGCAGTCACTTTATACAACACATCTGCTAAAAACATTGACAAGTAGTTGGTTATGATGTTTAGTTGCGTTGGGGTCCCTAAGGAGGTCCTTACAGACTAAGGCACTCCATTCTTGTCACAAATAACTAAAGAGTTGGGCAAATAGTTTAGGGTGACACAGTTGCAAACCTCTATGTATCATCCTCATACTGATGGCTTGGTGGAACTCTATAAAAAATGTTAAGAGTATGATGAAAAAGGTTGCTAACAAGGATGGTAAAAAATGGGACTTCTTGCTTCCATACTTGATGTTTGCCATCAGGGAGGTTCACCGGTCCTCTCCAGGGTAGACTTAGACATAGCCAAGGAAACCTGGGAGGGGGCACAGACACCCCACAAAAGTGTAATTGAGCATATTGCTCAGATGCAGGACTAAATTTCAGTGATAATGCCCATGGTAAAGGAACACTCAGGCCCAAGAAGCTCAACAAAGAATATTCAAAAGGGGGCCCGACTCTGTGTTTTCTCACCTGGTGACAGGGTCCTCGTCTTAGTTCCCACTGTTGAAAGCCAGTTCTTGGCTTAGTGGCAGGGTACCTTTGAAGTAGTTGATCGAGTTGGGGAGGTGAATTACAAGGTACATCAGTCAGGTAAAATAAATCCGTGAGCAGATTTACCATGTGAACCAGTTATAGCCCTGGAAAGATAAGCTGGCATTAGCTTCTTACTTTTGCCAGTAACTCCTGTGAGTACTGAGTCCCCTCTGATCCCTGAAATGGTGATTCCAGACATACTGTCTCATTCCCAAAAGCAGGAAGCTACAGAGATCCTGAAAAGGAACAGAGAAAAATGTTCAGAGATACTAGGCACAACATAAGTGGTTCAGCATGATATTGGTATTGATCCTGGAGTACGTGTTAAACTCAAGCCATACCGAATTCCTGAATCTAGAACAAAGGACATCAGTGATGAAGTCAAAAGGATGCTGGAGCTAGATGTCATTGAGGAGTCTAATAGGGACTGGTCTAGTACCATTGTGTTAGTCCTAAAACTGGACGGTACTTGGAGGTTTTGTAATGACTTCAGGAGAGATAATTCAGTGACAAAAGTTGACACGTAGCCAATGACCAGGGTAGGTGAACTTATGCCTCGTTTCCACTGAGCGGAACGGTTCGGGTCGGTACAGTTTGGAAGGGTTAGAATGGTCCGGTCTATTCAGGTGAGCGTTTCCACTGCAAGTCGGGCCACCAGGGACCATGCGGGGTTTACACCAAATGAGGTGTTTGTTTTGCTCTTTCATTTGATGTGATGGTTTCCTGTCCGCCAATCAGAGGACTCTATCGTGTGACGCCAGTAGCTCCGCCCTAACCGTACCGTACCATTTCCTATGGCCCTACATCTGAAGCAGGACCAGGAATGGTGCGGTTTGGTTCGGTTGTATGGGCCACTTTCATAATGGAAACACTCAAATTAGCGTACCGTACCGAACCGACCCGAACCGATCCGCTCAGTGGAAACGAGGCATTATAGACAGGCTTGGCAAGGCCCGCTATCTGACCACTTTAAACTTGACCAAAGGATATTGGCAAATCCCCCTGACTAATAGCGCCAAAGAAAAGACTGCATTCGTGACTCTTGAGGGATACTCAGTACAAAAAGATGCATTTTGGGTTTCAAAATGCCCCTGTGACCATGAACAGGACCCTAAGACCTCACCACCAGTATGCATCAGCCTATCTGGATGACATAGTGATACGTAGCACTGACTGGTAGTCTCACTTACCTCCAGGCTGTCTTGGATTCCCTTTTCAAGGAAGGTTTTACAGTGAATTAAAAAAATATGTGCCATTGGTTTAGAGGGAGCCAGGCATTTGGGCTACACCATGGGTCATAAAATCCCAAGTGAACAAAGTAGAAGCCATCCAAGGGTTGCCACATCCAGTAAACAAGAAGCAGGTCAGAGCATTTCTGGGTATCATAGGGTACTATAGAAGGTTCATCCCAAATATTGTCACTTTAGCAGCTCCACTGACTGACCTTTCAAAAGAGAAAGCCTCCATAATAGTAAAATGTTCCCCAGAAGTAGAAGAGACTTTATAAGTCTTGAAAAAGGCCCTTTGTGCAAAACCATTGTTGTACTCCCCCGATTTTTTTTGGCTCAGATGGATAGGTCTGATGTTGGTATTGGGGCAGTATTGCTACAGGTACACAATGGGGAAGAATACCCTGTGGTGTACCTGAGAAAAAAAGTGCAATGAGCATGAAAGAAAGTATGCTTTCATAGAAAAGGAATGTTTAGCCATAAAGTGGGCCTTAGAAGCACTAAAGTATTATCTGCTAGTGTGCAAGTTTGAGTTAAAAACTGACTGACTATGCTCCTCTCAAGTGGATGGCCCAAAAGAAGGAGACAAATAGACCGGTGAATAGGTGTTTCCTGGTCCTTCAGTACTTTGAAGGACTACACAGTACTATGCCATCACTGTAAAGCACAGGCCAGGGCTTATGATGGGGAATGTAGATGGCCTGTCCTGGGTTCACTCCTGTTGGGCCACGGGTGTTGCAACCCTGGGGTTGAAACAGGGGGGGGGGGTGTAGCAGAGCATCACAGAGAAACCTGGAAAAGTCCTGTTTTTGGGATTATACATCTCCCAGGCTCCTCTCATACACATTTAGGGATCTCTGATCCACGATCCAGTTCCGGTCTTGGTCCTCTCCCCCAGGCCAATTTAGGCTCAGCTGAGCCAGACAGCCAGAGCTTTCAGCCTGGGAAATCAGACAACCCCTGTCTGTGAGAGCAAGAGGTTAGAGAAAACTTACAAGCTGTATATGTGGAAGCTGACAAGCTGTAGGCATGCTGTGCCTGGCAGTTAGGAGCTGTATTTTTTGTATATTTAGTGCAGAGACATAGCTAGTTTTTTGTTTTGCTATTTCTATTACTGTTTGTTTTCAGACACACTATACAGCACCTGTATATAGACTTGTAAATATCACAAATAAACACCACACTGTTTTGTCACTACCTTCTTGGATTTGGTATCTGTGCCTGAGAGACTGCTTATCCCAGCTTTGCACCTGCTACCTGTTCCCCAGTTACTATATATATATATATATATATATATATATATATATATATATATATATATACACATTTCTGTGAAAAGGAAACAGCTTTCTCATACTTCAAACCAAAGAAGACGTTTTTAGTTGGCACAAAGAAGATTGCGCTTATGCACCACTTGGGCACAGTTAAAAATATTCCAGACATCATCAGTGACCCAATGTCATTCTGTTGTGACGTCTGTTTTGTAGCCCAGATGGAATTGTGGTGAGAGTACATTCAAGTTGGAGAAGATCCAAGTTCCAAAAATGCTGGAGATGGGGCTTTATTGGGTGGCATCTTTATGAACCCTGATACAAAATTAACTAATGCAGTCTGGGAGAAAAACTTGTCTTACACCTGCTACTTTATTTTTGCTTGTAACCCGTAGTTATTGTTTAGTTGCTAAGCTTTTATTTATATTCACATGGAAATCACAGACAACATAAAAATCTTATAATGGCCATCCTGTCTACTTTCTCATGAGACTGAATGCAGTGTTTATTAAATGGAGCAGATGTACAGTACATAAATGGAAAGAAGATGGTATGTGTACCTCCCTTGCTGAGCAAAGTGTTTTTAGACAACTTTAACCACTTGCTGACCAGTCACGTTGACTGTACTACGGCAAAGTGGCTCGTTATCGTCTGGCGACGTAGACCTACGTCACCAGACATTCCCCTCTCTCGGCGGCGGGCGCGCTCCACCAGAGGCTCGCTCCCGCTGTATTCAGTTACAGCGGGAGTCGGGCCAGGGGAGGAGCGACGGTGATCACCGCTGCTCTTCCCCGAAATCCGCCCGCTTGTGTAAACATAGCGGGCGGATCTCCTAAGTGACAGGCAGGGTCAGATTGCAGGGTTCAGCTTAGCTGAACCTGCGATCTGTCCCTGTGTCACTCAGTCACCTCCCCCCACACACGTCAGTAAGCACCAGGCATACATTAACCCCTCCATCTCCAATAAAAATTAACCCCTTCCCTGCCAGTGTCATTTTTACAGTAACAGTGCATATGTATAGCACTGATTACTGTAGTAATGTCACTGGTACCCCCAAAAGTGTCAAAAATGTCAGTCAAGGGTCCGATCTGTCCGCCGCAATGTCGCAGTCCCGCAAAAAAATCGCATATCGCCGCCATTACTCGTTAAAAAAAAAACACCGAAAAATGACAGAAACCTTTCCCTTAGTTAGTAAACGCAATAACTTTTGCGCAAACCAATCAAAATACGCTTATTGTGATTTTATTTTACCAAAAATATGTAGCAGAAAAAAATTGGCCTAAAATGATAAAACATTTTGATTTTTACATTTTTTGGGGGGGGGAATTTCATATAAAAAAATGTGAAAAATATTGTTATTTTTTCAAAATTGTCACTTTTTTTTGTTTATAGCGCAAAAAGTAAAAATCGCACAGGTGATCAAATACCACCAAAGGAAAGCTATATTTGTGGGGGAAAAAAAGTCATACATTTAATTTGGGTACAGCATTGCACGACCGCGCAATTGTCCGTTAACTTAACGCAGTGCCGAATTGCAAAATATGGCCTGGTCAGGAATGGGGTAAAACCTTCCGGTCATAAAGCGGTTAGAAATACGCTCAATGAGAATTTTTTTGTCAAAGACATGTAGCTAAATAAATTTTGGCCTAAATATATGACAAAAATTGAATATATTGGAAATTTTTTAACTGTCAAATTATCAAAATATTGTTATTTTTTCAAAATTGTCGCTTTTTTTAATTAATATCGCAAAAAATGAAAATCGCACAAGTGATCAAATGCCACCAAAAGAAAGCTCTGTTTGTGGGAAAAAAAGGACGTAAATTTTGTTTGGGTACGGCATTGCATGACCGCGCAATTGTCCGTTAAATTCATACAGTGCCGAATCGCAAAAAGTGGCCTAAGCGTAAAACAGCAAAATCCTCCGGTGGTAAAGTGGTTAAACAACCACAAAGTGTTTTCCTACAAACACATCCTTGTGTTCTGAGGGTAGACTCGTGTGGTGATAATTGTGATACACCTTCAGCGGTGAATCAAAAATGTTATGTCAGCTGCCTTCTGTTAAGAGTCTAGCATCAACATACAGAAATTGGCACAGAGGTTACCTTATTTTTCATTTATAATATACAGTATCCTGCTATGTAGAAGTTGTGTTCTGTTTTTTTTTACCTTTTCATTCTAGACGTCTTCTGCTTATTGAGCAATGGTGAGCTAATGCTTGTCTGCAACAAAGACAGTAAAGTCTAGGACGATGTGTGCCACGTGGGTGATGTCAGAAAACAGTGTGTACAAGGAGCTTAAGTACCAATTCCCACACAAGGACATTCAGCAATCCAATAAGGCTTTCACAACTACAGTAACTGTGCTAGCAGCTGAATCCAAAGGCAATATTTTTTATATGTATGGTAGAATCTTGGCTGTTCAGCAGCACTGTACAGTCTCACATTCACAGGAATATTTAGACATTTCAATGTAGAATAAATGATCCACTTCAGTAGCAGACACCAAAAACAGCAGACCAGAGAATAGAGAAGGACAGGAATTTAACTATTTCCTATTGTTAAAGTGATAGCAATTTATTACTATCAAATGTACACAATGAATTTATATTAATCAAACTTTAGAGGTACTATAACTAAGCTCCTCGCATACAACTGTATGTGAAAAAAGTATTTTTTAATCTTAGTTGTACAAAATTGATTAAAAGATAACAAAGCCCAAAATTGTACAGCCCCTTTATGCCACGTATTAAAACCTGGCTCCTCCCAGCTCTGATCTCCACATCATGTCCCAAATGTCATATATGAGATATCTGATGCTTAAGATATTTGGAACATGTTGATGTGGAGACCAAAGCTGGGAGGTGGCTGTTTTTCATATGTGACATATAGAGTCCAGACAAGTTTGGGCTATTAGGGCATGCATTTTAATCAATTTTTAATATAAATGTGTTGAGGTTCTAGTACCTTTTAAAGTCTCATAATATATAGTTACAGTATGTGTGTACATTTGGCCATAATTGGGATGCAGTTTTCACTTTAGGTACAATTTGCATTGGTCCATACATGTATAGTACATATATGATATCAATAAATTACTAGAGATACAGACTCCACTATCTACAAAATACATCTGTACATGTTGTTACTTGCAAACATTATTTTATTTCTGCATGCATAACCTGCATAGTGTAGTTCCAAATTTGTACAAAATATAAATTAAAGAGGTTGTAAATCCTGGGAAAACAAAACCAAAAAAAAAAAATAAAAAGACAAAGGCATAATGCAAAGCATACTAGCTCAATATGCAATATTTCCCTTAGAACAAAGCCCTTCACCAGTGCCAGCACAAGTTCACAGGCTCTGGCGCTGTGAGTGGCCAGAGCTGCAAAAAGGTCCCTCACACACATGTGCGTGGGAGCCGCCAGTCACGGCACAGGGCTCTGAAGAAATGACACGGCTGTATATATAGTAAATGTCTCTTAAACGGTACAAGTTTAGGAGATATTTACAGTACCTATAGGTGAGCCTTATTATAGGCTCACCTATAGGTACAACTAAACCAGGGAACATTACTTCCTCTTTAAGGCAGGTGCCCTAAATGTAATTGCCATAAAATAAAAATTCCACCCTGCTTCACAGGTATCTGGATCTGGTAGCTGTTATTGCTGTTGGAAACCAGTTGTGGAAGGATAGGGGAGCCTCTGAATCTGTGATTCCTACCTTGCTAAAGGCAAGAAGAGCCACATTTAGGAGGATTTACCTGAAAAATCTTACTTCACCTAGTGTTAACACAGTCAATTCCTTCCTATTCTGATTAATTTGCACCCCATGTTCTGGCCTTCCTACAAACAGGCAAGGTCATATTACACCCTAGACCATTTTCCTTCTAAAGGTAGTTCCATCTAAATGTCAAAATTGATCTGCCATTCTTGTGCCCTGATCCTAAGCCTCAAAAAGAAGTTTCTTTGCATTCTCTGGACTTTGTCAGAGCTATTAGGGTTCCCCATATTCCCTGTTTGTTCTCCTCTTGGGTCCTCGCAAGGGTCACCCCATTTCAAACTCCATCATTGCTGGGTGGATAGAAATTTTTATTACTAGTGCTTACGCTCTAAAACAAAGACTTCCTCATGCGCCATTATGTGCACACTGCACCAGATCTTTTGGAGAATGCTGGGCCTTTAGGCCCAACTGGTCTTCTGTTCATAAATTTTCAAGGTTTTACCAGCTACATGTTCAATCTGCAAGCTTTCAGCTGCAAGGTCCTTCATTTGCTTAGTTACGTTTTTGCTTATTTCTTCATAAAAAGAAAGCAGATTTGTTTGACAACTTCAGTCTTTTTTGAATCCATGCTGACTGTTGTTTATAATCATATTTCCTAGCAAAAACTCAGGTGTTTTATTCACCTTTTTTTTTTCCTAAATGCACCTGGACCATATCAGCTTTGGTTCCTCTGTGGCTATGCCAATCCTATTATGGACTTCAGTCCCCTATTTTGCTTTGTACACAGAGGGCTTAAAGTGAAATTAAAGTCTTTAAAGAAAAAGGCCACAGGTTCTCCAAGTAGGAGCCCCTGTGTAAAAGAGTGGACTTTACGGATACAGCATGAGACACTAATAAAATCTATTTTTTATCTAAAATTTTGTATTAGACAAAAATGTAAAATTTATTATTAACATTCTAATAAGACAGATAAAGCGAGGGGTAGGTCAACGAAACATGGTCTTCCCCTAAATATCAGTTCCGTGCATATATCCCCTAAAAATTACCCAACATGGAGAAAAATATATATTGCACTCAGACAATGTATAGGATTCACAAATACTCTTGTCCAACGGAGGTTGACGCATTTGCTTCTTCAGGACCGGTGAACAAAAGGGGGGACAAGCCCAATTATCTTCAAACAAAGAAAATCCAAGTCAAAATGATACTCATATCAGTGTGATTTATACCGTATCTCACAAAAGTGAGTACACCTCTCACATTTTTGTAAAAATGTTATTATATCTTTTCATGTAACAACACTGAAGAAATTACACTTTGCTACAATGTAAAGTAGTAGGTGTACAGCTTGTATAACAGTGTAAACTTGCTGCCCCCTCAAAATAACTCAAAACACAGCCATTAATGTCTAAACCGCTGGCAACAAATATGAGGACACCCCTAAGTGAAAATGTCCAAACTGGGCCCAATTAGCCATTTCCCCTTCCCAGTCATGTGACTCATTAGTGTTACATTGTATCAGGTGTGGATGGGGAGCAGGTGTGTCTCATACTGGTCACTGGTAGTTCAACATGGCACCTCATGGCAAAGAACTCTCTGAGGATCTGAAAAAAAGAATTGTTGCTCTACATAATGATGGCCTAGGCTATAAGAAGATTGCCAAGACCCTGAAACTGAGCTGCAGCATGGTAGCCAAGACCATATAGCGGTTTAACAGGACAGTCTCCACTCATAACAGGCCCCGCAATGGTCGACTAAAGAAGTTGAGCGCATTTGGTCAGCGTCATATCCAGAGGTTGTCTTTGGGAAATAGTGCCAGCATTTCTGCAGAGGTTGAAAGGGTGGGGGGGGACAGCCTGTCAGTACTCAGACCATATGCCGCACACTGTATCAAATTGGTCAGCATGGCTGTAATCCCAGAAGGCAGCCTCTTTTACAGATGATGCAAAAGAAAGCCTGCAAATAGTTTGCTGAAGACAAGCAGGCTAAGGACATGGATTACTGGAACCATGTCCTGTGGTCTGATAAGACCAAGATAAACTTATTTGGTTCAGATGGTGGTTCAGATGGTGGTTCAGATGGTGTCAAGTGTGTATGGCGGCAACCAGGTGAGGAGTACAAAGACAAGTGTGTCATGCCTACAGTCAAGCATGGTGGGGGGAGTGTCATGGTCTGGGGCTGCATGAGTGCTGCCAGCACTGGGGAGCTACAGTTTATTGGGGGAACCATGAATGCCATCATGTACTGTGACATACTACAGCAGAGTATGAATTCCAACATGATAATGACCCCAAGCACATCTTAAAGACGACCACTGCCATGCTAAAGAAGCTGAGAGTAGAGGTAATGGACTGGCCAAGCATGTCTCCAGACCTAAACCCTATTGGATATCTGTGGGGCATCCTCAAACCGAAGGTGGAGGAGCGCAAGGTCTCTAACATCCACCAGCTCCGTGAAGTCATCATGGAGGAATGGAAGAGGATACCAGTAGCAACCTGTGAAGCTCTGGTGAACTCCATGCCCAAGAGGGTTAGGGTAGTGCTGGACAATAATGGTGGCCACACAAAATATTGACACTTTGGACTCAATTTGGACATTTTGCTTAGGGGTGCACTCACTTTTGTTTCCAACGGTTTATACATTAATGGCTTAGACATTAATGGCTGTGTGTTGAGTTATTTTGAGGGGACAGAAAATGTACACTGTTATACAAGGTGTACACTCACTACTTTACATTGTAAACAAAAATAAAAACGCTGTGCTAGAGTCAAAAAAGAGCAATCAGCACTAGAAGTCAGAATACAACACCTCCCGTCTAAATATCATATACAACAGTGCAGCACTAAAAGTTGATAATACAGACACATAAAATTGTAAATGCAGAGTAAAATAAAATAAATATCCAAAAAACAAGAAAAAAGGAAAAAAGTTCAGTCCTTAATCCAAGATCCCGTGTGATAAGAAGTGCAGAGAATAACAGCACTGAAAAGGGGTAGTGTAAAAGCAAACTGTTTACCAGATATATTTTGACCACTGAATTACAGATAGTCAAATAAGGCGCAGTAAAAATAATGGTCCCCCTCAAACCATGCACTCGATGTCTCCAATCATACTTGTCCAGCGAAATAGATATGTGGAAAAACAAAACAAATACTTCCATAGCGTAATATGCATGAACTTGTTTAATGAAATATGAAGAATTCAGCTCGTATGTAAAAAAAGTAATAGCGGCGTCTCTCCAGATCCCCCTCCAGACTCTCTTGTGCAAACAACCAATCGGAGATGCGTACACATGATGATGTCACCACCGTAGGCCCCACCCTATGCATTTCGTCAAATACATACATCAATTTAATTTGGGTACAGCAACGCATAACCACGCATTGTCAGTTAAAGCAACGCAGTGCTGTATTGCAAAAAATGGCTTGGTCATTAAGGGGGCAAAAACTTTCCGGAGCTGAGGTGGTAAACAGCTCACAAGGGTTACAGACTTTCAATTATCCTTTAGCTGTCCTTGTACCGTATAATTAAAAAAAAAAATTAGAAAATAAAATACATTTAAACCAACAGTAAACATATATCAAAAAGGTATAGAACTCATACAAAAAAGAAACAAAATACAAGGTATACTAAGGCTCCATACACACCTGAGCATATCGTTTTTTGGACGTTTTTCAGGCGTTTTTTTCAGGGCCTAAATAAAATACACTAAGCATTTCTAAATACACCTCCCCCTGAAAAAAATTGAAAGCTTCAACAAAATTGAGAATTTCCATGTCTGAAAAATATCTCAAAATGACAACATTTTGCAGTGAAACCAATTTTGCCAGCTTCTTTCTGCTAATCCTTAGTTTTTTGTTTGTGAGCCAAAATGCTAGTTGGTGTAAAATGTAATTTTTCTGATTAAGTAAAAGACATCCACTGCACCATATACCATATGATTCCTCATACCATATGGTCCATCTTTTATCTCCATCACAAATATGATTAGTTAACACGCTTTTGTTTATTATTATATAAATTGCAGATCTGATGAAGGAGGTATTTCTGAGGCTCTGAAATTAGTTGGAAGTACCAATAGATGTTGTCCAAACAATTTTTTTTTTTAATATATTTTTTTAGCATCTTTGTTTATCGCTGCTGTTCATTGTTACTTCTTTGGTTTTCACCTTAAAGCAGCCTTGGAAGCCCTTCTGCAACATGAGATCTGTCTGCCCTGTGTCAAAATGTGGTGCTTTACCAACCCATCAATGCCTTATTAAAGTGGAATACCCTGGGGTTCCAGTGCCCTCTAACTATCTCTCCAATAATAAAAACCTGACAGAGATTCCTTTCCCCAGTCAACTAAAAACACATTTTTTTTCTGTCTGTGTCTCCACTGGAGAAATATTCCCTCACATTTTCTCTCAACCATATTTGGGACAAAAACACAGGTAGACCAATTCTTAGCAGGAAAAAAAAAAACAGCAAAACAATACGATAAACAGTGAAAGCCAGTATGCCAGGACCATGTCCAAAACATTTACTGATGTTATATTTTTAAAAAACCTAAGTTTCAAAGACACAAATGTCTCCCTTATTAAACTGCCTGGTGCACTCTCAGGAAGCATTTTGGAAGTGATTCCGTTGCGCTGGCTTCCATTGTTTATTAGATTTACGTGGTACCACCATTTTGGCCATGAACCCATACTTATGCTTCACTTTGAGGATTATGTACAATATGCATTGATTTTATGCTATACATACCTGATAGAGGTTTGAACCTATCCAAAAGTAAAATAAAACACATATGAAACCTTACTCTTTCTTTAATTGGCTGCATCAACCTCCTTAAAATTAAACTACTCCCTAAATTTACATATCTATTTTGTAACTTCCCTGGCTCCCAAAGCATTCTTAGTCAAACTCAACCAGCTATATATGTCTTTTTTTTGTGGGGATGTCAAATGCCTAGGTATAAACTCTCCACCTTACGACAGCCAACCTCCAAGGATGGCCTGGCCATACAAGACTGCAATAAATACTTTATATCTTCTTAGTTAGTGACATTGGTGGTTATGGTTGCCACTGTAGGCTGTAATATTACAATCCCTAGAAGCACTACAATGCTTACTGTTTAGGGGTCTGAAAGCCCTCTTCAACTCCATCTTTACAAACCACATTGAAAGCTTGGAGGACAAGTTTTTTTGTTGGAGGCCCTTCCACCTACATTCTTGTCTCCCCATATCATGAAATGGTTAAACTTTTCTCTCCCTCATTTTTTTGGTTTTCCTAACTCACTGGCTTGGGCTAAGTTCAAGGTCAAATCGTTGGAACACATAGTTGGGATCACCGTCTTCTTCCTTTTAGTGTTCTCTGCTCTAAATTTTATTTGCCCTCCCATTATAATATTTGAAATTTACAGGGTTCCAATGCTTTCAGTGGTCAATTTCCAGGTGGTCAAGTGAACCTTGCTTATTCATAATTTTTTATACATGCTCCCTATGCCTGTCATGGAAAAACACACCTCAGTATCTTATCATGTCTATTATCCGTAAGTCATCTTCATGTCCGATGTTCCCGACTTGGATGAGGATGATTGGTTGGAGGTATGGGACTTTACTTTAACTCACCTAGTGTCCACCAGGGACAAGCTGATCCAATTTAAAAATCTTCACTGAGCTTACTTTACCCACACTAGCTACACAGAATAAATCAGGATGTCTTCTTAGCCAGCTAGAAAAGCATGCACCCAACGGGAGATTTTTTTCACATATTCTGGACGGATGTAGTTCAGGTCATCAGCTCCATGACCCATATACAAATCCACTGTACCTCTAGGCACTGTTTGATGGGCCTTGTAGAGGAACTTGCCAACACAGGGGCCATATGGATCCTCTTAAGTCTTTTGTTGTTTTACGCCAGCAAGGTTGTCACTAGTGATGTGATAACCCCCCCCCCCCCCCCCCGGTTCGGTTTGCACCAGAAAACCGCGAACAGAGGATAAGTTTGTTCAAACAACGAACCCCATTGAAGTCTATGGGACTCGAACCTCGAAAATCAAATCGCCTTATTTTGAAGGTTTAAATGCAAGTTATTGCCCCAAAAAAGTGGATGGGGGTTCGTTTCCTGACCTGGGGAACATGTAGCAATGAAAAAAAAGTTTTTAAAAATGATCGTTTTTAAAGGAGCACTGATCTACTGATTTTAATGAGGCTTAAAGTGAAACTATAAAATCGAAAAATTCCTTCAAATATTGTGCCTGGAGGGTCCCCTGAATGTGCCTGTAAAGTAGTGCATCTCTACGATTTATGTAGCCTGCTGCAGCAATACTGACATTTCTTTTTTTTAAGAACATTTTTATTGAGAAAACTCACACCATTACAACAGGTAAGCATACAATTAGTTTTCACAATTAGGCTTTTCCACAGAGTACAAATCTCAACTCTTCAGCAAAATAAAAGTTCACAATCCAAACCACATTGCCTATAGTCATCCAAACAAATATACCCGTCCCCTTCCCCCTTGCCTCCATTCCATTATAGGGGCCCTGGAGACACTCTGATAAGTTATATTAACAAACGTTCCATAATCAGGTCAGTGGGGGTCATACCCGGAGAATTCAACCAGACTCCCCATATCTTAGAAAACTTTAGAGGAGAACCCCTGTGTTGGTAAATATTCTTTTCCATGCGTAGAGTGACACCTAGCTGCTCCAGCCACATCCCATATGTTGGAGGATCCTGTGCAGTCCAGTGTCGTAGGATAAGTAAACGTGCTTGAAACAGGTTTATACGGGAGGCCGCCACCCGAGCCCTATCTTCCACTACATGGTCTAGTATACCCAAAAGGCATTGTCTGGGATCCCTAGGGATTTCCACCACCAGCACCCTGTTAATAGCGGATGTCACATTTAACCAGTATTGGTGCAGCTTCGGGCATCTCCAAAATAAATGAATTGGGTCCCCTCTTCCCTCCGACATCTACTACAGAGATTATTGAGGCGGAGACCCATGGCGTGAAGTTTCAAAGGCATGTGGTGAACTCTAAGGAGGATGTAGAGCTGGGATACCTGGTGTGATACATTAAGAGGGCAAGTGTGTATCACCTCTGAGGCCTCCTCCCACTGCTCACCCGGGATCTCCCCCACATCAGTTCACCATTGTTCGCACGCCTTGCTAGGGTATAGCAGCTGGATATAAACCCTTTAGTGTCATTAAATTGCTGCATAAGGGAGAAGACTGGAGTGGAGGACATGTAAAGCTGGCCCAGGGTAGCATGTTGCATTTGCAGATAAATGCAGATGGGATTTGCAGATAAATAGAACTGCATAGTTCCAGGAATCGAGAAGCGATCCTGTAGTTGCTCAAAGGACAACAGAGAACCTCCCCTCAGGATATGTGTTAGATGGGTCACCCCAAAGGAGCACCACCTGCCAGCCTGTTCCAACTTATACAATTCAGGGTATTTTCCAGTTATACTAGATCAGGCTAAATTTGGTATACCCCGAGGCCTGCTGTATCTGCTTAGTTTTGTCCCATACCTTTTGAAGGAGTCGATATGTAGGGTAGCGCCTATTCGATTTGGCAAAAAGTTGCGCCTCCAACCCTTCCGACACTCCACGCATCCTATAGAAGCAAGAGAACTGGACCATGTCAGGGTGTTTCAGGTGCCAGACCTCCGACCAGCCAATCTCCACCAAAAAGCGGGAAAGAGCCGTGCCCCTGGCGGCGATCAAGGAGGAGGGAGGATGTCTATCCCTGGCAGGGTCCAGGATCCCATTGAAGTCCCCAATGATAATTAGCGGTACACCAATTTTATCCAGTGTGAAGTGCAGTAGTTCACGGAGAACCACAGAGGAAAACGGAGGAGGAACATACACCACCGCCTGTGGACCAGGACACTGACCCCCCCTGGAATATGAGGAGTGGGTGGAATGGTATCTCCAGCCCACCTAGGAAAACCGTAGGCACCCCACAGAGTCCTCTAGAAGGTGGGTCTCCTGCAGACCTATAATGGCAGGATGATATTTTTGTATTTGTTTAGCAATCATAACCCGTTTCAGTGGACAGCCGAGGCCTCGGACATTCCAAGAAACTACCGGCACTCCAGCCATGGTGACTGAGGTTGAATATAGAAAGTTCCATCCAAAGGCCCCGATTTGCGAGACCCAGGGTGGAGATGTTGTACTTCAATGACAGGGGTAGGCAGTGTAACAGTTCTAGAATGACAATCCGAGGTATCCAGTGTGGCATGAGTCTTCTCAAAAACAACAGAAGTAACAGAAAAACCATGTCCCAGTAGGGCAAGACACAACGGTGCCTCGACAAAAACTTTAAGATGAATGGACGACCCAGTCCAGAAAAACGTGGCAACGGCCGAACAGTCCAGTAGTGGTCGTCCATTCTGCAATGCACAATCGTGCATCAAAACTGCGGTGATCCAAATAGAAAGTTGGAAGAAATCCATCCAATCTTGATGTAGCAACCAATGGTTGGAGCCTTGTAATCCAAGCGCAAATCTGGAAGCGTCCCCGGCCGGGAGAAAACAACCCTCTCAAGGGATTCCACCCGCATAGAAATAGGTGAAAACGGGGGGCCTAGCTACCCCACTAGACCCCCTCACTCACTGGGGTCTTCTCGCCTTTGTTGACGGAGGGAGGGCTCGTGAAAATCCAGCCAATTCACCGCATCCGCAGCCATATCAAAGAAATGCGCTTTTCCTTCTGCCTCGACACGCATTTCTCGCAGAAGGGCATTCCAGAGCTGTATGGCCATGTTCAGCGGCAAGTGAATGTATCTCTGGCACAGTGTCAGTGCCAAGATATATCTGACCACAGACACATGGTCTAGCAAACACGGGCAGGGAAGGTATATCACTTTTACTGCCCACTGGATGAACCTTCTGACGGCCGTCAAGCATGTAAACCGTTGCACCCGTGTAGATTTGGTTTTACTGCCACGGATTGCATGCAGGCCTGCCTCTTCTTCTCCTCCTCCTACTCCATCCTCCCTCTCCTCCTCAGGTGACTCCTCCTTTTCCGCTGCTACCGTCTCTTCTGCTGCGCCGCCCAAGATCCCAGAACCTATTCCACATGCCAGGTGAGACATTGCCATGCTTTGCTGCGTCTGTTGTGCCTGGAAGCCAAGAGACACACTGGTCCTGCACTCCTTTCAGCTTTGCGTTCACAGGCAGATCAGTGGCTGACAACGCACAATTTGACAGTTGGTAAAGTGGTGTGCGACAATGGTGCCAATCTGCTGAGCGCGCTGAAACAGGGCAAAATAACACACGTGCCATGCATGGCACACGTCCTAAAATTGGTCGTGCAGTGATTCGTTGTCAAATACCCTGGGGTCAAGGAAGTCTTGCGGCAGGCCAGGAAAATCTCGGGCCATTTCAGAAGATCTTACACAGCCATGGCTCGCCTTGCTGACATTCAGCGGTGACACAACCTGCCCGTCAGGCATCTTATTTGTGACTGCCAGGAACTCAACGTTACATATGCTTGATAGGCTGCTCCAGCAGAAACGTGCAGTTAAGGACTACCTGTACGAACTCTGCGGAAGGACAGGTTCTGGGGAGCTTGGGTTTTTTTCACCTCACCAATGGCTGTTCATGCGCGACGCATGCAGACTTCTGTGGCCATTTGATGAGATCACCAAACTGGTCAGTCACGGCCAGGGCGCCATCAGTACCTTACGCCTTCTTTCTGGAGCGTGCATTGCATCATGTCATTGATCAAGCCATTGAGGAGCAGGAAGATGAGGAAGTCGCAATGTTGGATGAATTCCCAGGGGGTGCTACTCCATCTGAGGCAAGTCAACAACAGGAGTCTGAAGAGGAGTCAGAGGAGGATGGGGCCAGGGCAGATGAGGAGGAGCAAGAAGAGCATGCTTTAAACCTGTCTGGGATCCCTGGTGTTGTCCGTGGATGGGGGGAGGAGAACGAGGATGAGACTATCCTGGATGATGAGCTGGAGCCAGGCCACTACACCGCGTCCAGTTTAGTGCGAATGGGGCCTTCATGCTCCAGTGTTTTAAGGGGGACCCCCATATAAAAAGCATAAAGGGCAAGGACCAGTACTGGGTGGCAACGTAATTAGACCCCCGGTACAAACAAAAAATGGTAGAAATGTTACAACTATCAAAGAGGGCAAGTAGAATGCAGCACTTCCAGGCCTTGCTGCAAGAAATGCTGCATTCTGCTTTTGCGTGCGCGGGCAGAGGAATTTCCAGTCACAGAGAGACAGTTGCGGGTAGCAACCCAACAGTGCCTGCAAGGCGGTTTGAAGATGTGATGGTCACTTCAGATATGAGATCCTTCTTTCAGCCGACCCATCGACAGCTGTACTCCGGATCCAGCATCAGGGAACGCCTAGACCGACAGGTGTCTGACTACATCGGGTTAACGGCCGATGTGGACGCTCTGAGGAGTGATGAACCCCTGGACTACTGGGTGGGCAGGCTTGACCTCTGGCCAGAGCTTGCACAATTTGCAATGGAACTGTTGGCTTGCCCCCCGTCCAGTGTCCTGTCCGAAAGGATGTTCAGCGCAGCAGGGGGGGTCGTGACCGATAAGCGCACTCGCCTAGCTCATAACAGTGTAGACTACCTCACATTTATAAAAATGAATGAGGCATGGATCTCGGTGGAATTCAACACATGTGACCAGTAGACCATGTTTCATTTAAATTCCTCATGACAGGCCACAAATATCCGCAAGACCGCCATCCACCGACAAAAATTCATGGTCCTTGTCTTCAGTAAATACAGTGGCAGGAATGGCATTTCATGTCCATTGAATGCCTAATCTTTGGGGCCTTTCATGGCCGACACTTACTTCTGTATCCTGTGAATGCCTAATGTACCTTCAGCCACAGAATACAACGTTCTTAGCTGTCAGGTAAACCCATGTGGGATCATTTTTGAGGCCTATACTGGCCAACACTTACTTCTCTATCCTGTCAATGCCTAATGTACTATCAGCCACAGAATACAACGTTCTTAGCTGTCAGGTAAACCCATGTGGGCTAATTTTTGGGGCCTATACTGGCCGACACTTACTTCTCTATCCTGTCAATGCCTAATGTACCTTCAGCCATAGAATACAACGTTCTTAGCTGTCAGGTAAACCCATGTCTATGTGGGCTAATATTTGGGGCCTTTTATGGCCAACATTTACTTCTGTATCCTGCCAGTGGCTAATGTACCTTCAGCCACAGAATACAACGTTCTTAGCTGTCAGGTAAACCCATGTGGGCTAATTTTTCAGGCCTTTCATGGCAGACACATACTTTTTTATCCTGTGAATGCCTAATTTTTTCAGACTGGAATTGAAAATCAATGGGTCTGTAAACGTTCCGCCAAATTGTGGAATGGATGCGGACTCATTTTACAGATGTGTGAATGGACCCTATATGTATTTGACATGTATTTACTGGCTGCTGTTAGTTCTGGCTGATTTAGGGGAAAAAAATAATTTTTCTGCTGTAAAAGAAAAAAAAAAAAAAAATTAGGGCAACTTTTTCAATTGCAATACTTCTGTTATGACATTGTCCATGTGGTGGGATGATTTGTGCACAGCTAGAAAGTCTTTTGTGGCTGCAAATATGACCTTAAGGTTTTTAAAGTTCGCCTCCCATTAAAGTCAATGGGGCCCGCCGCAAACTTGCGGTTCGCGGACAATTGAGAAAGTTTGCGGCTAACGTTCGCGAATCGCCCCGGCCGATGTTCGACCATCACTACCTGAACACTGTAACCAAGGCCTCGCAGTTACTCTTGCTGGGTGCAGGAATGGGAACTGAAGGGGGGTGAGGGAATGGCGCTGCCAGGTGACAGAAAATATGTATAGTATAAGACGTCAGGTGCCAATATGTATGACAATAAGTATGTTGGTAAAGTGATCAATATAATGTAAATAAATATTAGGTAAAGTGATCAATATGTCAAAATCCAAAGTATATAGAGCAATATAGTATAAAAATGGTGTATGTAAATAAATTATTTAAAATATCAATAGATCAAAGTGGCATGTGCATAAGTGTCCACAGGTAACATAAATTCAAAGTATATAAATCAATGCAGTATATAAACTGTATATATAAATACATTATTTATATATCAATAGTGACATGTGCATAAGTGTCCAAAGGTGACATGTGCACATATATATAAACGTGACAAAGTTTAAATAAATATAATATGAATGTGACCAAGTATCCAAATAAATAAATATACTGAATGGGGATAGGTGACTAGGTGCAGATGATAAACAATGATATAAAGGGACTTAACACAAAATGGTGGATTATAAAGTGATTGGGTGATGAATAGAATTAGGAATAAATATAAAAAGTGATGAGGTGACTAAAAAAGTCTGATAATTGATGGAAAGCAGGTTACAATCTTTGTTTAAATATTACACACCGAGTGACCCCATGGTGGGTGGTGAGGTGCTACGTGACCCCTTTTATAAGTAGCGCACTCACCAGAAATACCCACCCCACACAGGGATATAGAGCGGGTATATATGGTAATCCTGTAGGTAGGTCCTTGCTACCTCTGTGGGTCCTGGGATGGACGTGCTTGAGTGTCCCTGGGAGGTCCTGGGCTAGGGAAGGATTCCTAGAGGAAGATGGCTGGGGTCTGGTGGGGTCCTGCCAGTATGGGATGTTAGCTCAGAGTATCCACGGTAGGTTAGTTCGTTTCAGTGGGACAAGTAATATGCATCGAGGCGGTATGAAATGAGGGAAAGGCACATAGTGTAATACTGTCGAATAGGGTGTGTTTATTTAAGCAAGATAAAAGGTACTCACATTTGTGCAATAACAAACAAGCAAGAAATCATGTGTCTGGAACGCAATGCGATCCACGCCAAAATGCCGGAACCGGAAGTGATGCGACACGCTGTACACGTGTCGTAAGCATACGTCTTCAGCAGCCAATCGCATTGCGTTCCAGACGCATGATTTCTCGCTTGTTTGTTATTGCACAAATGTGAGTACCTTTTATCTTTCTTAAATAAACACACCCTATTCGACAGTATTACACTATGTGCAGAGGATGCACTATGTCGACTGTGACCACCACTTTTCACATTGGACACACAGGCTGCTTTCCCTCTCTTTGTGGCCTGTGAATGTCGGCCTCTTCTTGTCGGCCTTTCGGACATGATGTTGATACAGATCAATATAGGGTAAACGCAATTGACTAATAGATAGTGTTGAGCGAACACGGACTGTATTATTCGTGTTCGTACCGAATAATTGGATTTTTTGTACCCGAACACGGACACGGACACTTTACTGTATGTTCGGGTAAAAATCCGTGTTCGGTCGTTTTATTTCCGGGTTTTGCATGCTTTGGCGCTCTTTTCATGGCGGGCTTTCAACAGCCAATCAACAATCGTTTAACTGGTGTGCCTTAAGCCATCCCAGCCATGCCTGCAAATGTCTCAGTAGCTGTGATTGGCCGTCTGAAGCATGTGACCAAGTCTTTATAAGTTCGAGGCAGCCGCAGCGGCGTCATTATGCTGCTTAGATTCAGGGACAGAGCACACATCAACGTGCTGGCTGCTGATTAGGGAAAGATAGGCAGGAAAAAACCATTTGTGTCCGGATAGAATTGAGGGACAGGTCGGAGTGTTTAGGCAGGGCGAGTTGTAGGCATTTTAGGGATAGAGTCTGCTGAATTATAGGGTCAGTGTCTTCTACAAACTACAATCGATATTGCTGTGTGGGGGGTGGGGTGAATCTGCACTCAATCCTGATCTACGATCTCTTCTCAATCCTGTTAGGGACAGAGTCTGCTGAATTTTAGGGAAACTGTGTTCTACAAACTACAATCGATATTGCTGTGTGGTGTGGGATTGGAGATAGGCAGGTGTCAGTGATCCACATCCATTTTTCTGTGTGTGAGCTGCAGTGAACACAATCTTTTTGGGCTGCAGTGAACACAATCTTTTTGGGCTGCAGTGAACACAATCTTTTTGGGCTGCAGTGAACACAATCTTTTTGGGCTGCAGTGAACACAATCTTTTTGGGGTGCAGTGAACAAAATCTTTTTGGGGTGCAGTGAACACAATCCTTTTTGGTGTGCAGTGAACACAATCTTTGTGGGGTGCAGTGAACAAAATCCTTTGTGGGGTGCAGTGAACACAATCTTTTTGGGGTGCAGTGAACAAAATCCTTTTTGGGGTGCAGTGAACAACATCCTTTTTGGGGTGCAGTGAACACAATCTTTTTGGGGTGCAGTGAACAAAATCCTTTGTGGGGTGCAGTGAACACAATCTTTTTGGGGTGGAGTGAACAACATCCTTTTTGGGGTGCAGTGAACAAAATCCTTTTTGGGGTGCAGTGAACAAAATCATTTTTGGGGTGCAGTGAACACAATCTTTTTGGGGTGCAGTGAACACAATCTTTGTGGGGTGCAGTGAACACAATCTTTTTGGGGTGGAGTGAACAACATCCTTTTTGGGGTGCAGTGAACAACATCCTTTTTGGGGTGCAGTGAACACAATCTTTTTGGGGTGCAGTGAACACAATCTTTGTGGGGTACAGTGAACAGAATCTTTGTGGGGTGCAGTGAACACAATCTTTGGGGGGTACAGTGAACACAATCTTTGTGAGGTGCAGTGAACACAATCTTTGTGGGGTGCAGTGAACACAATCATTGTGGGGTGCAGTGAACTCAATCTTTGTGGGGTACAGTGAACACAATCTCATACTTCTGAAGGTTTGAGGGTGCTGCCTGTTCCATACTCCCCCTACTCCTCATCTAGCCTTTTAGGGGTACAAACAATAGTAATTGGGGCCTAGTGTGGTTGTGTACGTGTGATATACATACACTTTTTTGGGATCATATTTTCTATTCCGCTATTTAATCAAAAACCTTTGGGGATCAGTTAAATTGGGGGATAGTCTGTGTTGGTACGTGTGAGAGAGATCCACCTTTCCAAGTTGTTGGGGTTCATCTCATACTTCTGAAGGTTTGAGGGTGCTGCCTGTTCCATACTCCCCCTACTCCTAGCCTTTTAGGGGTACAAACAATAGTAATTGGGGCCTAGTGTGGTTGTGTACGTGTGATATACATACACTTTTTTGGGATCATATTTTCTATTCCGCTATTTAATCAAAAACCTTTGGGGATCAGTTAAATTGGGGGATAGTCTGTGTTGGTACGTGTGAGAGAGATCCACCTTTCCAAGTTGTTGGGGTTCATCTCATACTTCTGAAGGTTTGAGGGTGCTGCCTGTTCCATACTCCCCCTACTCCTAGCCTTTTAGGGGTACAAACAATAGTAATTGGGGCCTAGTGTGGTTGTGTACGTGTGATATACATACACTTTTTTGGGATCATATTTTCTATTCCGCTATTTAATCAAAAACCTTTGGGGATCAGTTAAATTGGGGGATAGTCTGTGTTGGTATGTGTGAGAGAGATCCACCTTTCCAAGTTGTTGGGGTTCATCTCATACTTCTGAAGGTTTGAGGGTGCTGCCTGTTCCATACTCCCCCTACTCCTAGCCTTTTAGGGGTACAAACAATAGTAATTGGGGCCTAGTGTGGTTGTGTACGTGTGATATACATACACTTTTTTGGGATCATATTTTCTATTCCGCTATTTAATCAAAAACCTTTGGGGATCAGTTAAATTGGGGGATAGTCTGTGTTGGTACGTGTGAGAGAGATCCACCTTTCCAAGTTGTTGGGGTTCATCTCATACTTCTGAAGGTTTGAGGGTGCTGCCTGTTCCATACTCCCCCTACTCCTAGCCTTTTAGGGGTACAAACAATAGTAATTGGGGCCTAGTGTGGTTGTGTACGTGTGATATACATACACTTTTTTGGGATCATATTTTCTATTCCGCTATTTAATCAAAAACCTTTGGGGATCAGTTAAATTGGGGGATAGTCTGTGTTGGTACGTGTGAGAGAGATCCACCTTTCCAAGTTGTTGGGGTTCATCTCATACTTCTGAAGGTTTGAGGGTGCTGCCTGTTCCATACTCCCCCTACTCCTCATCTAGCCTTTTAGGGGTACAAACAATAGTAATTGGGGCCCAGTGTGGTTGTGTACGTGTGATATACATACACTTTTTTGGGATCATATTTTCTATTCCGCTATTTAATCAAAAACCTTTGGGGATCAGTTAAATTGGGGGATAGTCTGTGTCGGTACGTGTGAGAGAGATCCACCTTTCCAAGTTGTTGGGGTTCATCTCATACTTCTGAAGGTTTGAGGGTGCTGCCTGTTCCATACCCCCCCTACTCCTCATCTAGCCTTTTAGGGGTACAAACAATAGTAATTGGGGCCTAGTGTGGTTGTGTACGTGCGAGATACATACACTTTTTTTGATCATATTTCCTATTCCGCTATTCAATAAAAACCTTTGAGGATCAATTGAATTGCGGGATAGTCTGTGTCGGTACGTGTGAGAGAGATCCACCTTTCCAAGTTGTTGGGGTTCATCTCATACTTCTGAAGGTTTGAGGGTGCTGCCTGTTCCATACTCCCCCTACTCCTCATCTAGCCTTTTAGGGGTACAAACAATAGTAATTGGGGCCCAGTGTGGTTGTGTACGTGTGATATACATACACTTTTTTTGGATCATATTTTCTATTCCGCTATTTAATTTAACTGGGCCTCCATGCGAGACCTGTGTGCCTTGTTGCGCTGTTTTGAGTACTCCACCAACATGGCCAGTGGCAATGACGCCGTTCTCAGCTTAACTATCCCACTTCTATGCCTCCTTGAAAAAACAATTCGGGCGATGATGGAAGAGGATGTGGCACAGGATGAGGAGGAGGAGGAGGATGAAGAGGTAACATTTCCAAGGCTTTCAGGGCAGTCATTCGCAAGGGGCTCCGAGGGTGGGTTCCTGCACACGCAAACGCCAGGGACGCAATTGTCCAGCAGGGGCACAGTTCTGGAGGATGAGGAGGATGAGGAGGAGGAGGAGCTGGAGGAGGAGATGGAACCATGTTCACAGCAGGGTGGCACCCAGGCCAGCTCATGGCCATCACTGGTGCGTGGCTGGGGGGATACAGAGGACACGGACGATACACCTCCCACAGAGGACAGCCTTTCGTTGCCTCTGGGCAGCCTGGCACACATGAGCGATTACATGCTGCAGTGTCTCCACAACGACCGCCGAGTTGCCCACATTCTAACTTGTGCTGATTACTGGGTGGCCACGCTGCTGGATCCCCGTTACAAGGACAACGTACCGTCCTTAATTCACTCACTGGAGCGCGATCGCAAGATGCGCGAGTACAAGCGCACGCTGGTAGACGCCATGCTGCTGGCATTCCCATCTGACAGCGGGGCCACAGTGGAAGCACAAGGCAGAGGAGGAGGAGGAGGAGGTCGCCAACGCAACCAGGGCACCGCCAGCACCTCAGAAGGCAGGGTTAGCATGGCCGAAATGTGGAAAAGCTTTGTCAGCACGCCACAACAAACAGCAGCACCAGCAGCTCAGATGGAACGTCTTAGCAGGAGGCAGCATTTTACCAACATGGTGGAGCAGTATGTGTGCACACGCCTACATGTAGTGAATGACGGGTCTGCCCCCTTCAACTTCTGGGTCTCCAAATTGGGCACATGGCTTGAGCTTGCCCTTTACGCCTTGGAGGTGCTGGCGTGCCCTGCAGCCAGTGTATTATCTGAACGGGTATTTAGCACGGCTGGGGGCGTTATAACAGACAAGCGCAGCCGCCTGTCCAGAGACAATGTGGACAAGCTCACGTTCATTAAAATGAACCAGGCATGGATCCCACGGGACTTTTCCGTACCTTATGCAGAATAGCAATGGATACCGACCTTACCCACCCATTGTTCCATTTTTGCTCTTTCTCACTCTTTTGGGGTGTACCCTCATTTAAAATTTTTGAAAAGAAGCAGTGTTGGCTACCTCGTCCTCCTCCTCAGGGCCAGATTAATGTAGGGGCTATTGGAGCTGCAGCTCCAGGCCCCTACCTTTTATATAGGCCCCGGGTTGGCCATATTCACTGTTACCGCTCTTCTGTCACTTGTAAACACAGAAGTCTGGCTTCTATGCTCGCTTCCCCAGGCAGCACCCTCAGAACCTCCCCACACAGCGTGAAGGCCGGACAAGGAGGGACAGTTGGCGATGCATGGATGTGTTTATGGGCTTCAGAGACAGCATCCCATGTTGAATTAGGCATGCATGGCTGCACCCTTCCTCCTCTGGGTGCATGGCAAGGCACGGCCCTTAAGGCCCTTCAAAATCCTCAGCACCAAGCCCATGATGCTGTTAATCCGGCCCTGGTCCTCCTCCACCGCCGCTTCCACCTACACCGCCCATAGGTGTGCGCAGCCTATTGCATTAAGGTGTGCACCCCAAAGTTGAAATACACATGCATGTGTTTGCCAGCAGGGAGAGTAATGTATCGGGGCCATGTACCTGTAGGCAAGGAGAAATAGAGCAGAGCAGGTCCCAGGGAGATCTTTCCCATCTCCTCACTGGCAATGCTATGTGCCCTAGGTGATTAGGGTGTGCCCAGGCACACCCAGCACACCCTGTGCGCACGCCTATGTCACCGCCACATCCACCACCACCTCAACCTCCCTCCTACTCCATATGGGCCTCGTCCTTCAGAGATGAAGAAGAACATTGTTTTATTTTTCTGTTTTTTTTTTGTTGTTTTAAGTTATTTCCCTATCCACATTTGTTTGCAGAGCACTTGCCATGCTCTTAATTACGTTTTGCTGCCATTTGCAGCACTCTAGCCCTTTCCTTTGGTGTTTTAGAGCCATTTTAGTGCCTTAAAGTTCGGGTCCCCATTGACTTCAATGGGGTTCGGTGTCCGGGAAAAGTTCGGTAAAAGTCCGGGACACGGACCCGGACTTTTTTTTAAAGTTCGGCCGAACCCGTCGAACACGGACATCTAGGTGTTCGCTCAACCCTACTAATAGATACTCAATGACCTGATATGATGTAATTGATAGCCCTATAGATGAGCTGTGGTGGTTATAGATGTACGCAAATGACTGATTAACAATACTCTTACTGATAACTGATGTAATCTATAATCCTATAGATGGATGATCTGTGATGCTTATAGAATGTTCCACGACTTACCAATGAATAATATCTGAATTGATCTATAGTCAAATAGGTCTGTGAATATTATAGAATATTCCACGACTGACCAATGAATACTCTGAATGATATCTGAACTGATCTATAATCAAATAGGTCTGTGAATATTCTAGAATGTTGCAGAAACTGACCGATGAACAGTACTCTGACTGGTATCTGAAATGATCTATAATCAAATAGGTCTGTGAATATTATAGAATGTTCCAGAAACTGACAGATGAACAATATTCTGACTGGTATCTGAACTGATCTATAATCAAACAGGTCTGTGAATATTATAGAATGTTCCAGAAACTGACCAATGAACAATACTCTGTCTGGTATCTGAACTGATCTATAATCAAATAGGTCTGTGAATATTATAGAATGTTGCAGAAACTGAGCGATGAACAATACTCTGACTAGTATCTAATGTAAAGAAAGAAATCTCTCCCTACCTCACACAGGAACCTGGCCCTCCCTACACTGCTACTCACTCACTGGCGCTATACTGTCTGATATGATGTAAAGAAAGAAATCTCTCCCTACCTCACACACGTACCTGGCCCTCCCTACACTGCTAGGCATGTCTCTCTGCACTGTCTGACTCCAAAAAAACTACTCTCCCCCTGCCTCAATTGCGTGCCTGTCCCTGTCTCATCGCCTGCACAATGACACTACACGTTTCGGCTGCGTGAGCAGCCTTTATGTAGTGTGGGGCGTGTACTTGGCTCCTGAGCCATGATTGGCTAAAGGCAGCCTGCCTTTAGTCCAATCATGGCAGAGATCATTTGATTGGCCAAAACATGAGGTCAGGGTGCATGCTTTGGCCAATCACATAACGCGCTGCACGCGCAGGGCGCATGCAGTGCATTATGGAAAACTCGTATTTCCGTCAAAGAAGCACATTTGTTCGTCTTTAGACGATTGATCAAATTAGTGATGTTCGAGTCGGACTTACCTTCGACTGGAACTCTAAGCTCATCCCTAGCTGTCACAATGTGCTAAAAAAAAAATCTCCTTCTACTGTTCAGTTCTGGATGCAATTAGTGAACTCAAACTTACCTCTGTATCAAGCCACCTATACCAATAGAGGTTGTCTGAGGAAATGTATAGGATCTGGTCATGCTGGCTAGCCAACCCTTCTACTGCTACCTCAGCTGATGCCTAAAATATTGATCTATAAAGTTAGTTCATGGGAAATCCCCCTGGCAAGCTAGATACCCCTTTTAAATATTCCTTTAAATTACTTGTGCTCGAGCCATGTACTATATGCCTGTATGATTTTTATTGTACACTTTCTATGTTTTTAGTTTTTTCTATCTACAGGCTTCATTACTGCATGGGTGAACATGTACATTGTTTTTTAATTTTTTGTACTTCTTGTATCTTTTGTACGTTTTGCGTACTTCAACAAAAACGTAATAAAAACATATATTGGTTCTCAAGAACTGATGCTGTCATTGCTCAAATTTCTAAATTCTTACACATTGTCCCTTTTGACTCTTGTGCATTTTTGAGCCTATGAAAGACCTCAACATAGAGGAAGCTGGTAAGATATAAGACCAGGATCTCAGTTATGTTTATAAAGAGGTGCTGAAAATTCAAGTATTCAGATTTTCATTTCTATTTGGCCAGTTCACTGACTGTTAATAATGATGATGCCAAAACAGAAATCAAAAATAGAAAGTTCTTGGCATATACAGCATAGGAATGTTCTTCTTGAATAACTGAATCAGTTGCTGCAAATGAGCAAATCCATCTACAGAATTGTAAACCTGTACATTATCAAATACAAGTAAGCAAACATATTTTTGAAAATATTTTGTTTTTAATTTTTTATATAAATTTAGAAAATTGACAAACGTACACTTTGAGGGGGATTTACTAAAATTGGAACACTCAGAATATGGTGCAGTGGTGCATGGTAGTCAATCATCTTCTAACTTCAGCTTGTTCAATTCAGCTTTGACAATAAAACCTGGAAGCTTATTGGAGCTGCACCAGATTTTGCATGTTCCAGTTTTCGTAAATCTCCCTTTGCCTCTTCATGGGTCAAATGTCCTGAAAAAGTATAAATGCACCAATTTGCGTGATGTAAAATAAAACAAAGTGCATTTGTGCTTTTTTGCCGCTCACCCCCTTAACTAACCAAGCCCACCGCCTGCCTCATACCCACAGCCTCTGAAGATAAGCTAGGTCAGCTCAGTTTAGGTGTGTGTGTGTGTGTGGGGGGGCGGGGGGAGTGTGTGGGTGGGTGTGTGTGTGGGGGGAGGGGGTGGGTGTGTGGGTGTGTGGGGGGGGGGGGTGTGGGGTGGCAAATATGCACTTATACTTTTCAAATGTGTAACCAGAAGCAAAGAACGGTGTGGAGGTCCCTGGTTATGTATGACAGAGTGGTGGGGTTGACAGTTTAATATGATCTTGGAGCAAGAAACAAACATGTTTACACAGAGATCAGTGACAACAACACCCACATTTCCTTTAGTACAGGTTTCTTTGAAGTGTTAGACTCAGAGAAGGTAAAGCAAAATAAAGAGAAAAATATATGTGCATCTTTCTTTGTGCTGGGAGTGAGCCACACAGTGTGCTCCCAGAAAAGAGACTGGGCTTTCAGCGAAAGCCCTGGGTCTCGTAATAATAATAATAATTAATAAAGGCAAATAGACTGTGCACTTTGCAAGTGCAGTTGCTCCAGAGCTTAGTAAATCAGGTAAAGCCTAACTTTGCCAAGAATACCCAATCACATGCAAGGAAAACTTAAAAAAAATTGCAGTTTTGTTTGCACATGATTGTAAGGTGGAAGTCAGCTGAGCTTCTGCTCATTTACTAAGCTCTGGAGCAACTGCACAGTCTATTTGCCTTTAGTAAATAAACCTTGCAGGAGAGGAAGCTGTAGACAAACCAAAGTGTGTAAAACAAATTAATACTTAAAACAAAAAAAAAATTAAAATAAAGAAAAAAATAGCTAGATCAAGTTTAGACCTAGGTCTGTGCCGGGGTTAGTGTTACTGATAAGTCAAGCGTCAAAGGTCAGGGTCACTATATTTTTGGTAAGATATTTCTAAAAAAATATATATTTTTTTTAAATCAGTGTCAGTATCAGTTAGTATCACTGTCAGTGTGTTTAGTTAGGATAAACAAAGCTAAACGTGCACCATCGTTTCTGGGCCTTACTACAAGTACAAACATCAAATAACATACACATATGTGGAATCACTGTGACTATCAGGAACAGAATTTATTCCGGGTTATTCTTTGGTAAACAATTTTGGTAAAAGCAAGAAATATACAGTTACATTTAAAACAAAAATGCTTTTTTTTTTTTTGACCAGTATTCGTTTGGAAAAAAAAAAACAGGAGACATGTGTTACCATTTTGCCACCAAAAGCAAGCCCAATTTGTCCTGAAAAAAACAAGTAATGATATGTACAGTACGTGACATGTGTACTAAGTTGCAAAATTGCGCTCGTGCATTACAATTTGCTTTACCCTGCATCACTAAGGGGCTAAGCTAGCGCTTACATTTAGTGGGAAATTAGACTGTAGTTATTCTTTTGTTTTTTGTTTTTTTGGCAGATTAACTGGTATTTTTTTTTTTCAATATTTTTTTTGAAATTTTCAGTAAACACAAGTATCAAACCAAATTATCAGGGCACAAGGCCCTAACAGAAAACCAACAGACTATAAGCTCAAAGAATAGGAGAAATCAGCCTTTTAGATTGTGGTTGACATTAGGCAAAAATCAGCAAGTACTGACTAATATGACTTAATTAGCAAAATATCAAGGGAAATGTGGATGACCAGGATAATAGTTGATTCTAAAAATCATGCTTCTGCCTAAGTGAGCATATCAGATAAGCAATAACTCATAGGTACTGCCATCTGCTAAAGACTACAGTTATTCTGATTTCTAATTGTTATTGTTTCTGTATTTGTTGGGTCTCCTCTAGGTTTAGACTATTGTTTACTTCTGCCCTTTGCTGGGTAGCAAACTCTAGTAGATAGAGTAAAATGAAACAATATTAATGAGTTAGGAATACATATTTCTCTCTTGAAAATGACTAGGAGCTTTATTACCAGTGGTGCATGCTAGAAGGATATAAGTGTTTGGAGTGACCCTGCCAAGGGGGCTTTGCCCTGTCAGGCTTGCCTAAAGAAGAGGTTGTGCTGGAGGTCTTCTGCATCCCAGGCAGTAGGGGATTGCTGAGAGAAGAGCCTGAGTCTGGGCCTATGTGAACAAATGTTGGCTTGTACTTTTGTGCCTAAAGGATTTTGTTGTCCTGCTGGAGGGTACATCCAGAAGATGAACAGGAAGATTGCTGCCTGAATGAAGCATCTTAGGAGGAGGCTTGTGTGCTACAGAGTGTCCTGGAGAGCTGGTATAAGCTGCTGTCTGTGATGAGGCACTTTCTAGAAATACAATTACAGCGGATTATGTCAAAGACGAGCTCCAGCAATATAGCGCAGACGTGCTGCACATAATGTAGGTAGTTTTAGTAGGCAGCATTTGAAAAGGGAGAGGAATGGCAAGTTTTACACAGGAACAAAAATTATGGTAGATTATGTTTGAGGCAAGAGCAATCAATATAGCATAGACATGCTTTAAATCATGTAAGTCTTTTTAGTAGGTTGCCTTTCAAGAGCGAGACAAGGTACTTTTAATCCAGAAATAAAGATTACAGTGAACAGAGATTGTCAGAGACAAGAGCCGACAATATTATAGAGACATGCTGCACATCATGTAAGCATTTTTAATAGGTTGCATCTGAAAAGAGAGGCGAGGCAGGTTTTAATGTTAAAGTGTTTGTAACCTTAAACATTAATGTCACTGCCAGCCCTTCTCTTGTATCCAGCCGTAACACACTGTGTAAGTGTTTTTTTATTCTTTAAACAAAGCCTCTAAATACCTTTTTTTAGAGATCTTCAGGCCGTTCACATGATTCCCGGCCACTCTCCTACTCTGATACAGGGCTACAGCGGGAGGGGCCAAGATCTCCCTCTGACGTGAGTTGGGGAGGTCACATGACTACCGTGATAGCCGCTCAGCCGCTCAGCCCCTCCCACTGTAGCCCTGGTCCTGAATTCAAGCTATTCATGACAGCTCAAATGATTGCTGTTAAAGTGATCATCTCTGTAACAAACAATCACAGTGTAAAAAAACAAAACAAAATCCACGATCAAGAGAACAAAATATGAAAAACAAATGTTAAAAAAAGAAACAAAAATTTTTAAAAATATAATAAAAAATTATTTACATTTTTTTTACATACTATCACTAGTCAGTATCCCTGATCACCACCACGCCAGTCATATAATGATGCTGTACTGCACTGGTAAAAGAATGTAAAAAAAAAAAAAAATTTGTGAAACAAAAGTCTTACATTTCTTAATTTTCCAAAAATTTTGACAAAAAAAAAAATGAAACTTAAAAAAGTGCCATGCTTCTTACTAAATACCTTTTAGACTGTCTACTTTCCAAAAAGGGGTAAAAATAAATAGGACAACAATGATGGAAAGAGCATACAAATTTGTATCACAGCTAGAAAGCCTTTTTGAGCATTCCACAATTTCTGGTAGACTGAGCAGACATTCAGGATCTGAAAAAAATTATATTTTTTTGGACTTTGACAATGGAATTAGCAAAACAGGTTGACGTTTTTTGGACCTTGATGGAACATAAATAGCATACAATAAACCAAAAAGAAAGAACGAGTTGGACTTTTGATGTACAACAACAAAACCTATTTTTAACATATTAAAACTCAGCATAATAGATGCCTTTTAAAAAGGGACACATGAAAAAAGTGCACTATACATTCAAACCATACTACACAGGACGAGATAGGACAAAAGACCTCTAAATTGGATACACAGTATACTGTAATCAAGATGACTAAATACATCTAGATACTTTTAGCAGTTTCAGATATGTATAAATTTAAGTTAGGCCCAAAACATCTTCAAGCATTTTGTGACCAATCCACTTCCTCAGGAGGAATATTAAGGAGGAATCCACAATGTATAGTGTCTCCTACTAATAGTATCCCTAAAGTGTTTTTAGATCTGTAGCATCCTCCTAGTGTAGAGTAGGCTGCTAGGTAAATGACGGTAGCCCCTCTGTAATCAAAGGAGCAGGAGGTTAATAATCAGGGCTGCTCAGTGTTTAACAGGCTACTGCTCTGTTGCTTCTCACTGTCTTTTAGAGGATCCTAAAACCATAGTAGGAGGAAAAGCAGGGCATGCAGCCTGAATATATATGGAGCTACAGTAATCCCTGGGAAGGTGTGCCAAGAAGGTAATGAGAGAGCTCATAAATCGCCTGAGTCCTGAGTAGTGTGTGAAGTGGATTGAGTCCTGCAGAAGGAAACCCTGGTGCAGGACTTTAGAAGAGAATTTAACCTTTTCGCTGCCAGAGACGTTTTTGTGTTTTTAGCACAAATGTTTAAAAAATCTTTTCAGCCCTGAAGAGGTTGTAAAACCCCCAAACATTATATATTTTCTGAAAGCAGACACCCTAGAGAATAAAATAGCGGTAGTTCCAATGTTTTATATTACACGATATTAGCACAATGGTAAAGTGAATTTTAGGCCACAAAAACGCAATAAATTCCTCAAAATTTTGGTGAAATATAAAGATGATGTTGCATCGAGTAAACAGATACCCAACATTCCAAACCTTAAATTTGTGTGAGCCTGTGAAATGGCAACGGACTTCATTACCCTATATTTTCTATTGGCAACATTTTAAAAGCCCCCTATAGGTATCAGTTTTATGTTATGGAGGAGGTCTTGCGCTACCACTATTGCTCTCACTCCGGCATGCGCGGCGATATGTAACACGGGTATCACAATTGATGATTTAATAGGGTAGGCGCCTGACGCATGTGTTTACGTTTTATACGTGCGTATATGTGGAGATGGGGGCCTCAACTTTTTTTTTTGGGGTCGGGGGTTATGTGCTTGGGTGTAAATTTTTTATTTTGTTTTCATCACATAGGGGACAAAAAACATCCCCTATGTGATGTTTTTTAGGTGGCAGGTTTTCTTTAATGAGACATTTCTCCTCTGAGTTCCACTGAATGTTTTGCAATGTAGATCACTTTGCAAAACATTCCTTCCCAGCTAAGCTAGCCAGAGACACCGATAGGCTGACCCGGAAGTGGCGTCCCTTTCCGAGTCACAGCAAGGAGGGGGGTGTGGCTGAACCGTTCATGTAGCAGGACGTGTCTCGCATCGGCTCCGACATCCTGACGGCTATCATCCTGATCTCAGACTCGTATACCCGCAGAAATTGCCCGGTTACTTCCCCCGCGTGTCTGCATCACCCCTGAGACGGTTCCCGGTCATCGGAGCGGCTCCGTAGCGATGGCGAAGAAGAGGGGGGAAACGCGACTCTGGCTGTGAAGCAGGCCCAATATGGCGGCGCTCCGTTACCTCAGTGAGCGGGGAAGGACAAGCTGCCCACAGCGTGCCAGATGAGCCTACGCTGCAGGATGTCCTGAATGCGGCACATACTTATGGCACCTCTATAACTGAACTGGCAGCAGAAGTTAGAGTATGAAGGAAGGCCTCTTACATATAAGGCAAGATATGCAAAAGATGGGGGAGTGGGCTATGGCGTTGGAGGGCAGGGTGAGCACGGTTGAGGACGAGTTACCCCCTCTTATTCAGGATGTGAGGATTAACGCTGCTGAGGTTTCTGACGCCATGGCCAGACTAGAAGACATGGAAAATTGACTGCGCCGTAGCAATCTGCGCCTGGTGGGCATTCCAGAAAAGCCGGAGGGTAAAACCCCTGAGGAGTTCATTGAACAATGGCTGCTTACCACTTTTGGGAAGGATAATCTCTCCCCTTTCTTCTCCGTGGAATGGGCGCACAGGGTGCCGTTCAGAGCTCTGCCACCAGGGGGCCTTGACCGTCCATTTCTACTCAAAACTACTGCATTACAAGGACAGGGACATTATATTGCGGCTTGCCAGGCAACAGCCCCGTATGGAGATTCAAGGAGCCAAGGTATCTATTTACCCTGATTCTCGGCTGCCTTACAGAAACAGAGAGCTAGATTTACAGAAGTCAAGAAACGCCTGCGAGCTATTCCTTTGGTGTATTCCATGATGTACCCGGCAAAGCTGAGAGTTGTGGCGAATGGAACCGTTCATTTTTTCGAAAATCCTGTGATGGCAACTAACTGGCTGGACTGCCAAGAACGACTATTGAGGGCAGCTGCAGAGTGATCGTTTTGTTACCCTGACGTCCCATACTGTATGCATGAGTCTCTACTACTCCTCACAGGAGCCACTGAGAGAACACTTGGCAAAGTTTTGTGTTTTACTTGCTACTTAGTTTCCTGGAGCCCTGCATAGGGGTTTTTGCTAACCCAGGGACTGCTCGAGTTCGGGCCCTCTTATCGTACCCCCACCTTTGGAGTACTAACTGTTCCCTGTGGGGCATGGGTGGACGTCGCCTCTTTGGCTACCCACACACAAGTTTTTTCACTATGGTTTCTTTGTTTGTGCTGTTCTGTTTTTTTTCTTGTGTTTTTTCCAGGGTCTTCCTTGTGGGGACCCTCCGGTACATGGCAATGTACCCTGCTGTGGACTGACCGATGCTTCTGCTCTCCAGCCTTACCATATTTTTGCTTCTCAACCCCTGTGCTGCCCGGTACTCCTCATCTGCTGGCCCCTCCATTGGTTTTTGTCCCGTCTGAGTGCCTATGGCTCATGGCGGCCCTCACATACTTTGATTCCCTCCAATGGCTAACTCCAACGGCTCCTTGCTCTCATGGAATGTAGAGGCCTCCATGACCCCCGCAAACACACAGCGGTTTTGACTTTCCTGTCACATCATAGCACAACCTAGACTTGTTTGCAAGAAACTCATTTGACTAAGGATACGGTAGGGGTTCTTCATTCCCCGAAATACCCAGTCCAATTTCACTCATTTCATACTCAATACTCTAGGGGAGTTTCTATTTTGGTGTCTGCCACCACAAGATTTGAGACTTTGGACTCCCAGACTGACTCTCAGGGCAGATTTATTTTTTTGTTGGGATCGTGGGATACCTTTTAAATGTATACTTGCAAATGTTTATATTCCACCCCCGTTTGCCTTAGAGGTGCTAGAGTGTCTGTCTCGGTTCATTGGTAAACACCCTCAAGTTCCAGTCTTGGCGCTTGGGGACTTTAATAATGTTCTGGATTTGTCCCTAGATGTCCACAAAAAGTTTTGCCCCCAGGGGCCTAGAGTGTTTACTCCCTTTGACAGGTTTGTGGGGGACCTGGGTCTTGTTGATCTATGGCGAAGCAAATATCGATAAGAGGCTAGGTATTCATGCCACTCCCCGTCACATTCTACCTTGTCTCGCATAGACCTTGCCTTGGGCTCTGATCTCCTTTCTCCCTTTTTGTCTATGGTCTCTTACCCTGCTAGAGGCCTGTCTGATCACTCCCTGGTTCAGGTGAGCTTAACACTGCCAGGCACTAGACTCCCCATGCACTGGATACTGAATCCTTTTTGGCTTCCACTTTTTCCAGACCTTGTCAATTTTTGCACTCAAATTGAACATTTTATAGCTGACAACAGACACTCTGCATCTCCTGGCGTGGTATGGGATGCTATGAAAGCATTTATAAGGGGCCTGTGTATTAAAGAGTTTTCGGGCATTAAGACAAGGAGTAGGCAATGGGCTCAGGATGCTAGTACAGAGGTTCTCAGGGCCGAACAGGACTACCTACACTCACCCAAGGCTGATAATCAAAACTGCTGGCTGGATGTGCAGTGTTTCTTTCGCTCTATCCAGCAGAAACAGACGGACCATAAAAGATTTTTCACCTCCCAAGCGTACTTTGAGGAAGGGGAAAAGACCGGCCATATGCTCTCTATCATCTCCAGGGTGCAGCGACCCTGCTCGACTATACACAGACTGACTCTTCCCATGGCCCACGTAGGTAAACTCACACCATCCATATTACAGGGGTTCCGCTCTTTCTTCCAAGACTTGTACTCTTCTAAGGTGTCTTATGACCTGGGAGAGCTACGGGTCTTCCTTCAGGAAATCCAGCTTCTGACGATTTTCTGTTGGAGCCCGGGAGCTCCTGGACTCCCCCATTAGTTTGGAGGAACTTCAGGAGGCTCTTGCTTCGTTCCCCCAATTCTAAGTCCCCAGGTACAGATGGGATCCCCATAGAATTCTATAAAACTTTCAGTGGGGTTCTTTTACCTGAATTGCTTTGCGCCATTATAGCTTTATCACAATGAGGGTCTGCTGCCTTCGTCCATGTACGAGGCGGTGATAGTTGTCCTTTTGAAGCCTGGAAAGGATCCGGCCCAACCTGAGTCTTACCGCCCTATCTCGCTCCTAACTACCGACTTGATACTACTTGCTAAAGTGCTGGCCACGTGGCTCTCTAAAGTGATAACCAAGATAGTTCATGGTGATCAGTCTGGGTTTATACCTGGCTGGTCCACCGCCATAAACCTTCGTAGATTGTTTCTTAACATGCAAATTCCCCCGGACAATTGTGGCCACAGAGCAATACTGTCACTCGATGCCGCTAAGGCATTTGATAGCGTGGAGTGGCAGTATCTATGGGTGGTGCTTGAGAAATTTGGACTGGGGGCAACGTTTATTGCTTGGGTTAAGCTGCTGTATGGGGCACCCACTGCCTGTCTTCGGATCAATAACACACTCTCTCAATCCTTTCCATTATATAGGGGCACAAGGCAGAGGTGTCCATTATCCCTCCTTTTGTTTGCCCTAGCGGTGGAACCCCTCGCAGCATCTATCAGGGTTGACCCCGCAATCCGTGGGTTTCCAGAGAGGCGAGGGGGAGGAGAAAATTGCATTATATGCTGACGATGCCCTGCTCTTTTTGGGTGACACCGCTGATTCCCTGACTGGTTTAATGGCATTGATTCATATGTTTGGATCCTTCTCGAGCTTCCAAATTAACTTGGACAAGTCGGTTTTGTTACCGTTGGATCCTCTGGAGGGCACATTGCCTCAAGTAGCTTCACAGGTTTTGGTGGTGAAGTTTAGGTATCTGGGCATACTAGTTCACCCTACTTTAGTTCATTATGTCAAGCTTAATGTTACCCCATTACTGCAAAAGTTTAAGGAGAAGTTAACCAGCTGGATTAAGTTGCCCTTGTCTGTTGTAGGCAGATGTAAGCTGATCAAAATGATCTGGAGCCCGCAATTACTATATGTCCTCAACAATGCGCCCGTTTGGATACCCATTCATATCTTTAAACAATTTAACACTGTTTTCTGTTCTCTTATCTGGCTCCTAGGATTCGATTAGAGACGCTGCAGGAGGCCGAGGATTCTGGTGGCTTGGCTGTGCCGAACCCCTATTATTATTATTTGGCGGCTCAGTTGCAGTACCTCACGGACTGGCTTCATGATAATGACTCCGATCCAGTTTGGAAGGTCATTGCGGCACACCTAGCGGATGGGGCCCTGATTGAATCCTTGGAGGCCAGAGATATGAGAAATTTTCCTCAATATCCCACCCTGACGTTACTTGATAAGATTTGGCAACGCGCCAAGCAACACTTTGGTTATGGGGGATTCTCAAGGTTCTCTCGCATTATGAATAATTCTAATTGTCCTGAACTGGCTAAACTGAAGAGTTTTATTGGCTGGGACAAATATGGAGTGAGATTCATATCACAGTTGTACAGGGGACGTATTCTCAAAGATTTTCAAACGCTTAGAGCAGAATTTGGCCTACCCAACTCCCTATTTTACCAATATTTACAGCTTCAGCATGCCCTTACGGCTCAGGCCAGAAGTTCCACATGGGGTATATGTGACCCAATCATTCTTGTTCGCTTGGTAAATTAGATGGTCAAAAAAGGTCAAATTTTTTCACTGTACACTTCCTTTATGGACCAGATCTCTAGAGCTATGTCCTTTAAATGCCGGGAAGGATGGGCGGAGGATCTAGGTCCCATTTCAGCGGAGGAATGGACAGGTATCCTTGACAATGTTCTTAAGGTATCTCTGTCCTCATCTCAAAAGCTTACACAACTTTTTATTTTACAGCGCACGTATAGAACACCCCAACGATTGCATAGTTGGCATAGGTGGGACTCTCTTCTGTGCCCTCGATGCAAGGTACACATGGGAGCTTTATTACATATGCTTTGGAAATGTCCTAAATTGCACCGCTACTGGATGGTAGTTTTGCACTCTATCAATACAATATGGAATCTTACTCTTCTTCTGCACCCAAAGCTCTGTCTTCTGGGATGGTTGGATGAGGAATTGTATACTCCCAGGGTGCACACTGCTGTCCTTAGGGTTCTATTCCTTGCTAGGAAATTACTGGCGAGGAAGTGGATTTGCTCGGTGGCGCCCACGTATGCTGAATGGGTAGATGAGGTTAAATCGTTATTGGTCAGGGAAAACCTTACATATAAACACAGGGGAAATGTTTTGAAATTTGAACGCATCTGGGGTCCGTGTCTGGATGTCCCGGGGTTAGCTCCTCTTCAACTAGTCACAAATAGGATTTTGGGTGGGGTAATAACCTCCTCCTTAATGCAGAAATGGCATGTTAAGATAGCTTTTTCTCCTGGTGGTGTGGGCAGAGGGACATGGGGGGAACATGCAGCCTTATCATTTTCGTTATTTTGGGCTGAATGCTTTTCCTGGGGAGAACCTTTAGGCAGTCCACATTTTGTTGGGTTTTTTTTTGTTGTTTTATTGTTTTGGTTTAGAGCCACTGCAGTAGATGCTGAAAGCACTACCTCCATATGCCCGGCTGGATTTGTATGACTCTTCCTGGACTAACGGTGTACCCCCTTAAAGGCAGTGCTATTTTTTTCTCCTGATGTAGGTTGATATATTATTACTGTGGAGGGTTAGAGATGGGCGTGGTTGGATGCTCACATAATTGCACTGCGGGCTGGGCCTCCGACCACGGTGCCGCCTGCCTTAGCTGACATTAAGGCTGGGGCCTCCGTACTGTTTCTGTGTTAGGTGCGGTGTGCTGTAATATTGCTTACTGATGCTATGACGAGGCTTTGACTTACTGTAATTTGCATTATGTGCTTCTATTTTCTGTACTGTGATGGCTCTGCTGTTTTGTTCGTGTGTATTTCTTATCTCTGTTTGTTCTGTTTTTTTTTTCTCTTGTTCTGTTGAAAAAGTTTTTTCAATAAAAAGGATCTGATTCAAAAAAAAGAAGGAGAGGAGAATGAACATGCGTCCAATCTTCTCTCCCCCCCCCCCCCCCCAAGCCGCCAGCACCCACCATGTCAGCCCAAAGATAGGCAAGTGCAGCCCAGAAAACATGGCAGAGAGTCTACATCTCCCTCACTAGGAAGAGCCTGTTAGATATCGGCAGGAGGCAACCCATGATCCTGCTGTGGCTATGTGAGTAAATGACCACAGCCCTGAAGAGTAGTGACTGTGTGTAGCCTTTACTGTAAAATAAGTACAGGTCAACATCAGCATAGAAATCCTGTGGGACATTTCTTGTTTTGTACAGTGCAGCCAGAAGTAAGTAGTCCTCAAGTAGTTTAGTTCTTTATTTCACCAGGGTATCCCATGCTTCCTATCCAGATTCACTGTACCCAATATTACCCAAAAAGAAGCTCCTAGACTGTTCTTTGGAGCCAGTGAAAGAGTGCAGGAAATGGTATGTGATTGGCTGTGTGTGCTCTGAGGGGGAAATAGGATCAAAACTCACCAGCAGCTCTTTAGGGGTGCACTTCATGTGGGAATCTCATCCAGGATGTTTCCCCCTAATTTAAACAGCTTTTACCAGTAACAGTATTATTGTTTTATCTCTGGAGTAAATTCCCTTTTTAATCCTTGCTAATATTCTGCTGGCTTTGCTTGCTGCGGCTTGACATTGCATGCTATTACTCAGTCTGTCTTCTACTAGTAGCCACAGATCTTTCTCCATCCTAGATTTCCCCAGAGGTTCTCCCCCTAGTGAGTAATTTGCATTTATATTTTTAGCCCCCAAGTGCATTACCTTACATTTGTTAATATTAAACCTCATTTGCCATGTAGTTGCCCACAACATTATTTTATTCAGGTCTTCTTGTAAAGTTTGTATATTCTGATGTCAAGTTTTTGCCCTATCTTTTTTTGTGTCTTCAGCAAAAACTGAGATTTAGATATTTATATCAACCTCTATATCATTTAGGAATAAATTAAACAGAATTTGTCCCAGGACAGAGCCTTATGGTGCTCCACTTACCCCTCCAGACCATTCTGGGTACACGTTATTTATCACCACCCTTTGGACATTCCCCTGTAACCCCTATATTATATACATTAATAAAGCTTCTGTTCCATGCATACAGACTTCAGTTTGTAAATTAAGCATCTATGGGGAACTGTATTGAATGCTTTTGCAAAATGTAGACATACCATACCCACCAGCCTACCTTTATCTAGGTGGCAACTCGCTTCTTCATAGGTTTGGCAAGAACGACCCTTTGTAAACCCATCCTACTAATGATACTGTTTTCATCAGCAAATTCTTGGATATTGTACTTTATCCTCCCCCTCCAATAGTTTACATTGCATACTATTGATGTTCAACTGACAGGCCTGTAGTTTCCAGCAATATATCTCTGCTCTTTTTTGAATATCGGTACTATGTGGACTTTTCACCAATCAACTGGTACAGTTCCTGACATAATGCTGTCCATAAAGATTAGGAATAATATTCTGGCTATAACCTGACTGAGTTCTTTGAGGACTCTCGGGTGTAAGCCATCCGGTTCTGGTGATTTATTTTGCGTTAAGCTTTTCTAGCCTTTTCTGGACACCGGCTACTGTTATTCACAAGAGTACATCCTGTTACGTGTTACTAACAATATAGTCGTAGTTATTATACCCCTCCTTTTCCTATGTAAAAAAAGAAGAAAGCATTTAGTACAGTTGCCTTCTTGCCATTTGTAACCAACTTCCCTTCATCATCCTTCAGGTGGCCAGTATGTTCTGAATTTGCTTTCTTACTGTTAATATATTTAAAAAATGTATTGTTTTTATTTATTTTCTTTACTCTCCTCCGCTATGTGCCTCTCGTAGTCTTTTTTAGCCACCCAGATTGCATTCTTACGCTTCTTATTTAATTTCTTGTAGTGTTGGAATGCTGACAATGACCCCTCCACTTTATATTTTTTAACCACTTTAAGACTGGAAGATTTTGCTGCGTGATTTTAATGGACAATTGCGCGGTCGTGCAACTATGTACCCAAATGAAATTGACGTCCTTCTTTTCCCACAAATAGAGCTTTCTTTTGATGGTATTTGATCACCGCTGCAATTTTTTATTTTTTGCGCTATAAACAAAAAAATAGCGACAATTTTGAAAAAAAAAAATATATATTTTCACATTCTGCTATTCTGCTATATAACATTCCCCCCCCCCCTCTAAAAAATGTAAAAATTTAATTTTTTTAACATTTTAGGCCAATTTGTTTTCTGCTACTGTAACAGACTTACCTGACTTCCTGTTCCTCGTTCCATGCGTGGCTCCACCCATCCTTTACTTAAGGCGCAAACTTCATTCCCCCAGCGTCTCAGCAACACATCAGACGCTGATGAGCAGCTCCCTCAAGCCGTTCATCTCCTGTGACTGTACTAAGACTGCTTACGTCCTCCTTTCTTACACATGACTTCCTGGATCACTGCTCCATCTACTGGCAGAACAGTGAACTACAACTTCTACTAAACTGCAGTTCCTATTTATCTCAACTAACAGCAAGTATATTGCCTTGATCCTAAATTGTTCCTCTGCTAAAAAAAAATCTCACTGTGATGTTACTGTATCCTTTATCACCAAACCTCATATTGGTAAACATAGCTTCGATACTGAGTGGTTGACTTCCGCAGCTGAGGTCCATATAGGAAATTGCGTGATTTTTACAGCTACATATTTTTGGTAAAAAAAAATCGCAATAAGCGTATTTTGATTGGTTTGTGCAAAAGTTATTGCGTTTACGAACTACGGGAAAGATTTAGGTCATTTTTATTGTTTTTTGTGGGACTGCGACATTGCGGCGGACAGATCGGACCCCTAACTGACATTTTTTACACTTTTGGGGGTACCAGTGACATTACTAGAGTAATCAGTTCTAAAAAAAAATGCACTGTTACTGTAATAATGACACTGGCAGGGAAGGGGCTAACCCTGTGGGTGATCAAGGGGTTAAATGTAAGCCTAGGGGAGTGATTCTAACTGTGGGGGGGGGGGGGTTGGGCTTGTGTGATGATCATAGAGACATGCGATCCTACATAGCAGTATCGCATGGTCTCTGTGATCATCTCAGGGAGAATGACGGACGGCTGTGTTTACATCAGCCATCCATCCTTCTCTGTCAGCGGGGAGAGATCACCAGTGGCCAGCGGCCATCGGAGCCGCCTGACACTCACGTCAGCTTCCCCGCTGATGAGCTAGCTCCTCCCAGGCGAGCGCCGTACATGTACGGGACTTTGCCTGGGAGAGCCAGCCTGCCGCAGTACATCTGCAGCGGCTGGGGGTAAAGTGGTTAAAGGCCAGTTTTTTCTCTTTAATATGACTTTTAGTTATGGTTTAGCCACCCAGCTAACCCAGCCACCCATCCTTCGTTCTTCTATATTTATTGCTTATTGGAATGTACTGTTTCTAGGATTTGGTCCCATTTAAAATCTTGTAGTATGGAGCACAGTTTAGTAAAGTTTGCTTGTTTGAAATATAGTGTTCTTGTACTACTCTCGTGCCTCCTTTTCCTTTGATTTATGCTGAATGTAATTATCCTGTGATCGCTGGATCCTAAGTTGTCCTGTATTTCCAATTCTTCAACCAGGTCTGTGTTGTTTGCAATTATTAGATCTAGCATTGCATTCATTCTAGTTGGGGAATTCACCAATTAGGACATGAAGTTGTCCTGTAAGACATTTTAGAAATGACGGGCCTTTGATGAGTGAGATATGCCTTCTGCCCAGTCAATGTGTGGATAGTTAAAGTCCCCCATTATGATGACATTGCCCTGCCTCACTGCCATTTCTAACTGTGAAAGAAGATCCAAATCCTCCTCTTCCTTCAGATTAGGGGGCCTGTAACATACCCCCACTAGGGATAGGCCGAACACCCCTCTGTTCGGTTCGCACCAGAACACCGCGAATGTGGGAAAAGTTTGTTCGAATATTCAAACTCCATTAAAGTCTAAGGGACTCGAACCTGAAAAATCAAAATTCCTAATTTTAAAGGCTTAAATGCAAGTTATTGCTCAAAAAAAGTGTATGGGGGTCTGGGTACTGACCTGGGGGACATGTACGAATGCAGTGATTTTAAAATTGTTTAAAGTGAAAGAATAAAAATGAAAAATTCCTTTAAATATCGTGCCTGGGGGGGTCCCCTTAATATGCCTGCAAAATGGCACATTTGTATGATGTATTGATCTTGCTACAGCAATACTGACGTTTCTAAAGGAAAAAATGTCATTTAAAATTGCTCGCAGCTGTAATGAATTAATGGCTCCCCGCAATACAGATAAAAAAGAAAAAAATGGCGTAGCCCCCCCCCCCCAGTTCCTTCAGATCTGGTATTCATTTGGATCTGGTATGCCAAAATTATAAAAAATAAAAAACGTGCAGGGCGCAGGACCGACCCATACTGTTAAAAATTTGATACAAATTTGAAATCATACAGGTGCAGAAAAATTGAGCCTTGGTTGTTGGCGGTGCCTGAACACCGCAACTCCTCGCGGTTACTCTTGCTGGGCACAGGAACGGACCCTGCTGTTAAAAAATAGATTTGAAATTGCATGTACTTATCATACAGGTGCAGAAAAATTGGGCCTTGGGTGTTGGTGGTGCCTGAAGACTATAACCCTTCGCAGTTACTCTTGCTGAGTGCAGGAACGGGCCCTGCTGTTAAAAATTCAATACAAATTTGAAATTGCATGTACTTGTCATACAGGTGCAGAAAAATCGGGCCTTGGTTGTTGGTGGTGCCTGAACACCGTAACCCCTCACAGTTACATGGCAGTGACGGAAGCATGTGAAATATTTTTGTAGCTTGCAATGGTGAAAGGAGCAGATTTGAATGCAGAAAATAAAAAATTGGGAGGGTGGCAGGAACCAAATAATTTATTTGCAGCTTCTGCATCAGGGGCTTAGTAGCTGTTGCTGATTCAAGACAAGGTTTTTTTTTTTCACAAATGTCTGCGGGTCAACAGTGTCCTTGGACAGTTGCCCTCTTTTGTCTGTCACAAAACAGAGGAACCACACTAGCTGCAGGGCAGTTCAGTGGTGCATCCTCGTGACCCAGTATTCACGGTGTCATCCATTCAGAAGGTCCTTTCATCTGTCCTTGCCTTCAGATAATCAACCACTACTGATAGGTGCTGAGAACAGACAGTTCTGGTCACTGAAGGACTGAAAAGTTTTTTAAAGGCAGTTATGCTTAGGCTTAGTCAGACACCACCACCCTACTGTTCCACTGTGAAATGGTACCTGGACAGCCTCTGGAAATGAGTGCCACAGGTCACTCCATAGTAAATTCTACAGATGTTTTTTTTTATTATTCTATTTTATTAAGAACAGTACAATACAATTAGGCAGGCTGCAAAACAAAAACTGCCAACAACAAACAAGATCTGAGGGTACTCAACTCCTACGATGTAGAACAACAGTTTAAGGATGCCAGTAGAGGTACAAGAAACAGAATTCCAAAGAGGATACAGTGCTCCATAAGCTCAGGAACAATACAGTCCAGATCCAAGTGAAGGTATCACAAACGCAACAGCAAATGATTATTTTTGAATAAAAGACAAAACTGTCTGGGAATGGGGCACCGCAGATAGACTATGAGCCCACCAGCCAGTGGAGGAGAAAAATAAGCGCACAACTGACAGGCCAGTTCTTATCAGAAAAGGAAGACGTTAGGGTAGGCAAATAAAAAGAGGGAAGGTTTGGGACTTTGAGTGAGGTGTGTGCAACAAACATGGCCATATGGTATGCAAAGTAAAAATTATGCAAAACTAACCAATACACATGAGATAAAATCAAAAATGTGGACTAGTTTAATTAAATGCAAAGGATGATAAAAGATAACATCAATTAGACAGTGGATGCATATTGGATGACTGGGTAAGAACAAAAAATGCATATGTACAGTATCAAAAATATGAATAAAATATACATAATGTACAGAAAGATTGTATCCATAATGCTCTACGCGTTTTGTGTATAGTACACTTCCTCAGGAGATGGCACAATCAGCAATCTATAAACAAAATATATAAAAGTAAAAATATGAAAATTATGCAAATATCAAAGTATTATTGGGACAAAGTCAACCAAATGCATCGATGCTTACAAATTAGTCCGAGTTATAGCCTCATACGACCTGCAGTGGAGGTTCCTCGAGAACCGTCTATCCCGGGAGCTGAGGGGGCCATAACAGGCGCACGTGAGGTTAGAAAAAGAAAATGCAGTAGGGAACCCATAATCGCTGGTGGGACAACAGCCCCCACAAATGGCCGTACCATATTTGATCTATAAGTATGAAATTAAATATGTATAATGATATGTATAAAGAATGGTAGGGAATAACATAGTAAGTAAATGATGGGTAGTGGGAGACTGGAGTATAAAACCAAAAGCCAGCAATGGACCCGGGGGGGGGGGGGACAATAAATCGTGCAGCAAGGTAAGAGCATGCGTGGTGGGTGAATAGAAAAAGAAAACGATGGTGAATGAGAGTGAGCGGAAGGTAGATGCTACCGACAGGGAATGTGTATAAGAGCAGGGAATCAGGGATCAGAAGCTGAACAATTAAAATAATAAGAAGAACGAAAGTGCTAGAGCACAGGTGTCAAACACAGGGCCCGCGGGCCGAATGCGGCCCTTCATGCCATTTCATGTGGCCCTCGCACCTCTCCTGCAGCTGCTGCACCCCTCTTGTCTCTGCCCCGACCTTGTCTCTGTAGTGGGTAGCAGAGAAGACAGAACTCCTTTGCGAGATCCTGCACTCCTCTGTGCAGCTGCAGAAAGGCTTGTCTTTGCCCCCCCTCCTTCTCAGCAGTCTGCAGCAGAGAGGAGAGCAGAGCTCCTCCTACAGATCCTACACCTCTCTGTGCAGCCGCAACACTACCTTGCCTTTGCTTCCCCTGGTCTCCGCATATAGCAGACTCTGGAAACTGACTCCAACTCTCCTTTGGTTCTCCTCCAGACCTTTTACTTCTTCCCAGATCCACCCGCATCTTCTTCCTGGCAGCAGCACAAGGTAAGGGGGTGCATTGTGATGTAAGGAAGGGAGGATGACTCTTGACTTCTGATGATGGTGCGGGGATTCTTGACATCTCATGTAAGGGTGTAAGGGGGCATGGGGTGCTGTGGACATCTAATCCTACAGATATAACCAGCCCTTTGAGGGCAACCATAATGCTGATGCGGCCCACAATGAAATTGAGTTTAACACCCCTGTGCTAGAGGAAGTAGGTGGCCAAACATCTTCATATCCGAACGCTGATGGAAAGACAGCGTGCTGGCAAAACCGCTCACAGGAAGAGGCGTCTTAACCAGCACGGAAAAGGCGTGGCGCTGATGCGCCGTGGCCATCCCGCCCCCACCTCCACATCAGAAGACGAGAGAGGGAGGGGAGGGTGGCAGGAGCGCATCGCAGCTCCCGGAGAGAGGGGAGAGAAACATTAACACAACACAGGCTAAAAGGGGCACAGCCATATTGTAGTGCACATGCCTTAGCAAATCAGCACTGTTAGGGTAGGCTAGTTGTATCAGAATTTTCTAATCATAAAGACCAAGCTTTGTCAAATTTGGTGGGGCATCCTCAGCTGTTGAAGGAGGCCTTATACAGTTGGAGAGCAGAAATAATAAGCAACTTCCACTTGTCTAAGGTTGGTAGGGCAAATAATTTCCAAAGCATTGCTTTTCTAGCATAGTACAGTAACTTACTTGGAAGAATTCTGGTAAGCTTCCTATGGACCAAAGGTTCCACAAGATCCAAATAACAACTTCCAACCCCAGGAGATCTGAACAATAATTGCACCAGCTCTGACTTGTAAGAGCCCATTCACATTAGCACGACTTGTGAAGAGACTTGTGTTGCCCCAGGTCGCCCCAGGTCGCTTGACATAACAAAAGCAATGTTAATCAATCAGTGCCGTCTTAATTGGCACTACTGAAGTCGCTCCGACTTCAGAAAAGGGTCCTGTACTACTTTGAGGCGACAGGGCACTGATTAGTGGCACTGATACGTGGCACTGATACGTGGCACTGGTGAACACTGATACGTGGCACTGGTATGTGGCACTGGTGGACACTGATACGTGGCACTGATACGTGGCACTGGTGGACACTGATTAGTGGCACTAATACGTGGCACTGATACGTGGCACTGGTACATGGCACTGGTGGACACTGATACGTGGCACTGATACGTGGCACTGGTGGACACTGATACGTGACACTGATACGTGGCACTGGTGGACACTGATACGTGGCACTGGTGGACACTGATACGTGGCACTGATACGTGGCACTGGTGGACACTGATTCGTGGCACTGATACGTGGCACTGGTGGACACTGATTCGTGGCACTGATACGTGGCACTGGTGGACACTCATTCGTGGCACTGATATGTGGCACTGGTGGACACTGATACGTGGCACTGATACGTGGCACTGATACGTGGCACTGGTGGACACTGATACATGGCACTGATACGTGGCACTGATACGTGGCACTGATGCGTGGCACTGGTGGACACTGATTTGTGGCACTGATACCTGGCACTGGTGGACACTGATTTGTGGCACTGATATGTGGCACTGGTGGACACTGATTCGTGGCACTGATACATGACACTGATACATGGCACTGGTGGACACTGGTACGTGGCACTGATATGTGGCACTGGTGGACACTGATTTGTGGCACTGATACGTGGCACTGATACGTGGCACTGGTGGACACTGATTCGTGGCACTGATATGTGGCACTGGTGGACACGGATTCGTGGCACTGGTGGGCAGTGGCACTGGTGGACACATACGTGGCACTGGTGGGCAGTGGCACTGATGGACACATATACGTGGCACAGGTGGGCAGTGGCACTGGTGGACACATACGTGGCACTGGTGGGCAGTGGCACTGGTGGACACTGATACGTGGCACTGGTGGGCAATGAGGAAATGAGTAAAAAAAAACAGAAAAGGGGAATTAGGTCACAACACGTCATATTCTGATCGGCCAAACACAAAGTCATCTGTCATATAAGCCGCAAGTCGCGCTGAAGTCACGGTAAAATCGCGGTAAAAAGTCGCTCCGACATGGGGCGACTTATGGTCCCGGCAGTGTGAACCGGCTCTAAAACCTGGAACTAATACAGGTTTTACTAATACAATACCATGCTTTTGTTGTTACTGAATTCTGGTGGATGATCTGTCATATCAGACAGTGGATAGACATTGCTATCATTGTAGGGAGGGGTAAGTTCCTATGTCAGGTAGGGACAGATTGATTTCATTACATCATAGTAGACAGTGCAGAGACATTGCTAGCAGTGTAGGGAGGGGTAGGTTCCTGTGTCAGGTAGGGACAGATTTATTTCTTTACATCATATACCAGTCAGCGTATTGTTCATTGATCAGTTGTGGAATATTCTATAATATTCAGACCTATAGGGTTCTAGATCACTTCGGATATCAATCAGTGTATTCATTGATCAGTTGTGGAACATCCTAAAATATTCACAGACCTATAGGGTTCTAGATCACTTCAGAGATCAGTCAGTGTATTTATTGATCAGTTGTGGAACATTCTATAATATTCACAGACATATAGGGTTCTAGATCACTTCAGATATCAGTCAGTGTATTCATTGATCAGTTGTGGAACATTCTATAATATTCACAGACCTAATTGTTTATAAATCACTTCAGATATCAGTCAGATTGGTCAGTTGTGGAACATTCTATTATATTTACAGACCTAATTGTTTATAGATCACTTCAGTTATCAGTCAGAGTGGTCAGTTGTGGAGCATTCTATAATATTCACAGACCTAATTGTTTATAGATCACTTCAGATAGCAGTCAGGGTGGTCAGTTGTGGAACATTCTATAATATTCACAGACCTATTTGTTTATAGATCACTTCAGATATTAGTCAGAGTATCCATTGATCAGTTGTGTAACATTCTATAAGCATCGCAGATCATCCATCTAAAGGATTATAGATTACATCAGATATCAGTGAGAGAATTATTAATCGGTCACTTGTGTACATCTATAACCACCACAGCTCATCTATAGGGCTATCAATTACATCATTTCAGGTCATTGAGTATCTATTGGTCAATTGCATATACCCTTTATTGATCTGAATCAACATCATGTCCGAAAGGCCGACAAGGAGAGGCCGACACTCACAGGCCATGAAAAGAGGGTAAGCAGCCACTGTATCCATTGTGAAAAGTGGTGGTCGCAGTCGACCTCTGCGTCCTCTGCAGGCGGGGCACGCCCATCCTTTATTTCCGGTGCTGCCGTGCTATTCAAACACAACATGTGGAAGAGTTGGTGGAGTGGATCAATAAGTCCTCCTCATCCTCCCCTTCCTCTGACACCCACGCTCCTAGTAGTTTGCCTTCCACAGCTACTCCTTCAGTCGCCCCACCATCATGCACGGAGGAGTCACCTGAACTATTCAATCATAGTGTCAGTGACCAACTCCTCGAGGATGCGCAGCAATTTGAAAGCTGCGATGTTCTTTCCCAGGTTGATGAAGGGAATAACGTGAGCCTAGAGAGAGGGGGTGACAATGACGGACAAGAGACCAGCAGTCATGTTGCCACAGCTGAATCATATTGCCAGGTTTGCTCCAGTGACGAGGAGGGAGGGGATGATGAGGTCACTGACTGTACTTGGGTGCCTGACATTATAGAGGAGGAGGAGGAGGGGGAGGACTGAGGAGGACACACTACTCCAATGAGGCAGGATGTGCTCCATGGGCCGCCATAGCAATAGCCAACCTATTGCATCACAGCACAGAGCTCCACAGGTGCAGGGTGCTGCAAAATCCCAGTGGACTCCAAAAAGTTCATTAGTGTGGGCATTTTTTAGCACCTGTGCAGTAGACCACCGTGTTGCTGTTTGCAGCATCAGTCTAAAGCGCGGCCAGAACACCAGCTGCTTGGGCACCACATGCTTGACAAGGCATATTACGACCTGACATGCCGTCCATTGGCAACAGCCCTGAAAGAGGCACCAGATCAAAACAAGCATACATCACCTTGCTCCTCATCTGCGATCTCTAACCCTACTATACCTCATGCCTTCTCAAATGCCAGCATTGAGAGGGATGATGGTATAGCAATGAGTGGCACAGAGATTTGTACCCAATCTGCTAGTAGTACACCACCGCTTGATTTGAGCAGCAGGCAAATTTCACTACCCCAGTTGCTGAACCATAGAAAGAAATACTGTCCCAGCCATCCACATGCTCAGCGACTTAATGCTAGCTTGGCCAAATTGCTAGCATTGCAGTTGCTGCCTTTTAAGCTGGTAGACTTGATTCCCTTTCGCGAATTTGTGGAATGTGCTGCACTACAGTGGCAGGTCCCAAAAAGGTATTACTTTTCACGTAAGGCCATTCCGGGTCTCTACTATCATGTGGAGGGTAGTGTTTTGGCCTAGTTGGACAAAGCTGTCAGCAGGAAGGTGCACATTACTGCTGATTCTTGGTCCAGCAGGCATGGACAGGGACGTTACATTTCTTTCACGGTGCACTGGGTAACTCTGCTGGGGGCTGGGAAGGATGCAGGACAAGGTTCGGTGCTGGAGCTTGTTTTGCCACCACACCTCCAAAAAGCTGGTGCTGGTTCTGCCACATCTGGCTACTCCACCACCTCCTCCTCCTCCTCTTCCTCCATGTCCTCTTCTGCGCAAATCTCCTCTGCAGCAGCTGTGCTCCCTAAGCGCTCAAGGGGCTACGCAAGCAGTCAGGCTAAAAGATGCCATGCTGTGCTTCAGTTGGTCTGTCTAGGGGATAGGAGTCACACCGGTGCAGAGATTCTGTCAGCTCTGCAAGGGCAGGCTCAGAGATGGTTGACGCCATGACAGCTTGAGCCAGGAATGGTTGTATGCGATAATGGCACCAACCTTCTCTCTGCCCCGTCCGACAGGGACTCTTGACACATGTTCCATGCTTGGCACATGTTCTGAATCTGGTGGTGCAGCATTTCTTGACCAGATACCGGGGCTTCCAAGATCTACTGAGGCAGGCCAGGAAAGTCTGTGGCCATTTCCACCATTCGTTCAATGCCAGTGCTCCCTTATCTGACATTGAATGGGAATTCAACCTGCCCACCAACCGCCTCATTTGTAATATGCCCACCAGGTGGAACTCAACGTTGGCAATGCTGCAGTGGCTACACACGCAGCAGAGGGTCATCAATCAGTACCTGTGTGAGTATGGCACAAGGACAGGGTCAGGGGAGCTTGGCTTTTTTTCACAACGCCAGTGGCTTTTGATTAAGGATGCATGCATCATCCTGTCACCGTATGAGGAGGCCACTCGGATGGTGAGCTGGGATCATGCGTGCATCAGTGACACTATCCCACTAATCTACCTGCTGGAGCACACGCTGCATGGAATCATGAACAGGACACTTGAGGCAGAATAGCGGCAGGAAGAGGAGGACTTCCTTTCCTCACATGGCCCCCTTAATGCAGATATCATTCCTGCAGGGCAACAAAACACACAGGAGGAAGAGGAGGAGGAGGATGAGGATTTCGGATGTAGAGGAAGAGGATAGCATACAGCAGTCTTCAAGGGATGGTTTTGATTCCCCAGAAATCACAGGAGTTGTACGTGGTTGGGGAGAGGTTGCTCCTGCTGACAATGTCATCCTTAGTGACCCAGAGGACTCAGAAGCTCATGCTTCCTCCAACTTATGTTGCATGGGCTCCCTTGTTCTGCAAAGCCTGCAAAAGGACCCAAGGATTCGTGCTATCAAGGAGAGGGATAATTACTGGTTGGCAACCCTTCTTGATCCACGTTACAAGGGTAAAGTTGCAGAGCTCATCCTGCCTTTGCAGAGAGAGCAGAGAATGAAACATCTTGAGGAGGCATTGAAAAAAAAATTGTGTACCACCTTTCCAGACACTGGGAGATCAAAATTTTCCGGACGTGTTTCTGAGGCATCGTTCAGCCAAAGGAGGAGTGGTGGGGAAGGTGGCCAGCTGACCGATGCCTTAAACAGTTCTTTTGTCCTCAGCAGTACCCAGGGCTGTTAGGTTTAAGCAACCATCATATAGTGCATGATTATCTAGGCGCAAGAGCAGACTTGGAGACCTTTCCAGCTGCGCATCCACTGGCTTACTGGGTCTTGAGGATGGACCACTGGCCAGAACTTGCTCAATATGCAAGGGAGCTACTAGCCTGTCCTGCTTCCAGCATGCTTTCCAAATGGACATTCAGTGCTGCTGGAGTTTTGTGATGGACAAAAGAGTGCGTCTGTCCACAGATTCTGTTGACCAGCTGACTTTTATCAAAATTAACCAGTCCTGGATCAACAAGTGCTATCAGGCCCCTGATGCTGATGTAACTGATTGAATTTGCTAGGGTCTGCCATCCTTTGAAGACTGCATATGCTGCCTATCCTTTTCCTCTACCTTGATTCTGCTAGCTTCCAACAATGTTTTTGTCTTAGGTCACTACCAACCCCCCAAGGCCTAATTTTTCTCCACTTGTATGACAGGTGTATACAATTTAAATGTTGTATGTCATTTTTAACAGCAGGTCCTGTCCCTGTGCCCTGCTAACTGTGAGGGGTTACAGTGTTCAGGCACCACCTACCACAAAGGCCCAATTTTTGGCACTTGTATAGCACATACGATTTCAAATTTGCATGGAATTCTTACCAGCAGGTCCCGTTCCTGCACCCAGCAAGAGAAACTGCGAAGCCTTGGTTACGGTGTTCAGGCCCACCTTCTGCAAAGGCCCAATTTTTGGCACTTGTATTGCACATGCGATATCAAATTTTCATGGAATTCTTACCAGCAGGTGTCGTTCCTGCACCCAGCAAGAGTAACTGTGAGGGGTTGGTTACGGTGTTCAGGCACCAGCAACACCAAAAGCCCAATTTTTGGCACCTGGATGACAAGTACATGCGATTTCAAATTTGTATGGATTTTTTAGCAGCAGGGCCCGCTTCTGCACCCAGCAAGAGTAACTGCGAGGGGTTAAAGTGTTCAGGCACCATCAACAGCCAAGGCCCAATTTTTCGGCACCTGTTTGGCAAGTACATGTGATTTGAAACTTGTATGTTTATTTGTATATGACATTTTTTGCTTTAGAAATGTCAGTATAGCTGCAGCAGGCTACATACATCGTAGAGATGCACTACTTTACAAGCACATTCAGGGGACCCCCCAGGCACGATATTTGAAGGAATTTTTCATTTTTATAGTTTCACTTTAAGCCTCATTAAAATCAGTAAATCAGTGCTCCTTTAAAAACGATTGTTTTTAAAAACTTTTTTTTCATTGCTACATGTTCCCCACGTCAGGACCCGGACCCCCATACACGTTTTTGAGGCAATAACTTGCATTTAAGCCTTCAAAATGAGGCAGTTTGATTTTCGAGGTTCGAGTCCCATGGGGTTCCTTTGTTCTAACAAACTTTTCCTCTGTTTGCGGTGTTCTGGTGTGAACCGAACCGGGGAGTGTTCGGCTCATCACTATTTGGGACTTGGTGTCACCCTTATTTGGAAAGGGGTACCATTTATACGTGGACAATTAGTACATTGACACTTTTTAGTCATTTTTTTTTATTCTGGAATTGGTACATGTGGCAACGTGCAACCTAATTGCCGGGGCTTTCCCCAGCAGCTTGTAGATTCCCAACTTAGATGGGGAGAGAGAGCCTGCTTTAAGTGTAATAAGTTGCTTGCAGTGAAGTAGAGGGACACACAGAATGTTTTTGTTCTGTCCTTCATTACAACAGTCCAATTTGCAACAGCAACTGGTGTTGTTGAGAAGCCCCTCTGTGTCCATGAATACAATCTTAACATGGGAGGGGTGTGTTATAGTCTCCGTGTTGTGAGAGACACAGGACTCTGGTCTGGAACAACGGTTGTTTATTCAGGACTCTGTACACTACAACATGCATTACAGGACAGCTCTGTATATCAATACATCTCTTACATGCCTCTAAGATGGCCACTCTGCCCCTTGACCCTTGTCATCACTCCTGGGTGGAGCCAGCCTTAAAGTGACAGTACATGTGAAACCCTTCAGGTATAACAGGGTGGACTTCAACGATCAGATGATGGCGCTGTACTTAATTGCCCCATAAGGCCAGACACTGGTAAAAAAGTGTCTGTATACTTATTCCAATTGGCTCTGCTGAATGATTATGTGCTATACAAAGCGTCAGGAAGAAGTGGATCCTTCCTAAAATTCTAGGAAGAGACCATCACAGCCCTTCTGTATCCAGAAGGTGCTGTGGCCCAAATTCACAATCCAGATGCAGTGAGCTGGCTGCACCCAATTGTAACAATTTGCAACCCCAAAGCATGAACACAGTAGAAAAAAAAAAACTTTTATCACGTTAGAACCCTCTTGGAAGCACCTGCTTACAAGATTGTATAGTAATGGCCATTTTAAGGGACATATTTATAAACAGATAATCTGATATTCACAAAATATTAATTGCAAGTGAACCTTCCTGGTGCATGCGTTTTAAATTAAATTAATTAATAACTGATAAATGTTGGTGATTGCCACATTCACTACTTTATAAATATATCCCTCAATGTCATGGTGGGTAGTGCTGCATGGGAGGTATTTTCTGGATGTCCTCCTTAGTACTCCTACCCAAAGAGCATTCCAAAGAAGATGTCGTGTCTGTAGAAAACGCGGTTATAAGCGTGACACCAGATATTTTTGTCCTTCAAGTCCTGGCCAACTTGGTCTTTGCATCTGGGACTTTTCTGTCGCTACCACATACTAGTAGAGTATTAGGGTACAGCATTGCACAGTCTGGGGCACACTTTCACATAGGGTGTCAAAAGATGTTAGATGGCTATCGCATTTTAGGAGACCCTAGCCTGGAACGCTTAATGTTTCTTTACAGTTAAAAAAAAAAGTGTAAACCCCCCCCCCCCCCCAAAAAAAAAAAAAAAAAAATGAAAAAGTCAAAAATAGTTTGTCATTTTATTGAGTTCATTTTCTGTTCTTACTCTTTTATTGTACTTTATAATATACTGCTATACTGTAATGTTTTATTGTTAACCAGAGTTTGCTTTGCAGATACCACCATTCTATTGTACTGTATGCTATTATAATATAATGTTTTATTGTTGGTGTGTTTTTCATTGTTAACCATAGTTTTCTTTGCAGATACCACCATTCTACTGTTTTACTGCACTGTATATTATATTGTAATGTTTTATTGTTACTGTGTTTTATAGTTAACCATTGTTTGCTTTGCAGGTATGCCCATCAGCTGCAGCCCTGATTTGTTTATTCTGACAGCATATACGTAAATCAATGATTGCAGCACTGTAGGAGGTGATTTCACCACCGCAGTTAAAAAAAGAGAGCATATATGGCGAAGCATAGGGGATGGGGTGGACACAGAGGGTGGATCTCCCCTATAATTCGCTATATATTTCTTTTACACTTTTTTCTTGGCAGAGATTTCTTCATCCACATCGATCGATGCGAATGGAGGAATCTGCTATGCTCTTTTTTTTCGTTCAGCCGATGGGCTGAATGGAATAAAAAAAGAACATTGCATGTATGCCCATCATTAGAAGTGGGTGGATGCTGATAGGTCTAATGATGGGCATACCACACACTTTCTGGCAGAGATTTCTTCATCCACATTGATGGATGTGAATGGAGGAATCTGTTAGATTACTTTTTTCGTTCAGCCCACAGGCTGCATGAAAAAAAATTACTTTACAATATATGCCCAACAAGGACCAGCAATGTACTGGTACGACACTTGATTTGAGTGGTCATACCAGGATGATGCCTGCAGATTTAGGCATCATCTTTGTATTGTTTTTTTACAGCCAGCGGTGGGCTTTCATGTAAAAGCAATTCTAGCAGATAATTAGCCGCTAGACTGCTTTTACAAGCAGTGGGAGGGGACTCCCTTCCCCCTTCTGCCGCTTTCCACAGTTTTCTCGGGCTCTCCTGTCCCACTGGGTAACCTAAGACTGCAGCCGGTGGGTCTTTCAGCTGACCAAAGAGCTGATTGGAGACCAGAATGGCTCCAATCATCCCTATGGCCTAGGATACTAGAAGGTACTAGTATTTTATGACTTTGGTTTCACCAGATATAAACAGTGCCATTGGGAAAATGGGGAAATCATCTGGTCACACTATTCTTGATGTGGTCAGATGCTTTAAGGGCAGAGGAGAGATCTAGAGTCTAATAGACCCCAATTTTTTTTAAAAAGAGTACCTGCCACTATTGCTATCATAGGGGATATTTAAACTCCCTGTGATAACAATAAAAATTATTTAAAAAAAAAAAAATGAAAGTGAAGGTTTCAAAATAAAATAAAAAAAAAACAAAATAAATAATAATAATAAAGAAAAAAGAAAGCACTCCTGACCACCATATGTTTGCGCGCAAAGGCAAATGAAAGCCTCAGTCTGGTGTCATATGTAAACAGCAATTGCAGCATGCATGCAAGGTATCGCCATGAACGTCAGATTGAGGGCAGTAATTTTTGCAGTAGACAGCCTCTGTAAATATAAAGTTGTAACCTGTAAAGGCTTTTAAAAATGTACATAGTTTGTTGCCGCTGCACTGGCGTGCACAAATTTAAAGCATGTCATGTTTGGTATCCATGTACTCTGCATAAGATCATCTTTTATATTTTACCAAACAATTGGGCAATACATAGTGTATTTGTGCATTTAATTTTAAAAAAGTGTTATTTTTCCCAAATGTGTTTGGAAAATCTCTGCGCAAATACTGTGTGACATAAAAATTGCAACACCCACCATTTTGTTCTGTAGGGCTTCTGATTTAAAAAAATATATAATTTTTGGGGGTTCAAAGTAATTTTCTAGTAAAAAATAATAATTTTTTCATGTAAACAAAGTGTCAGAAAAAGGCTTGATCTTCAAGTGGTTAGAAGAGTCGGTGATGTGTGGCATAAGCTTCTAATATTGGGCATAAAATGCCAGGACAGTCCAAACAGCCCCCATATGACCCCATTTTGGAAAGTAGACACTCCAAGGTATTTGCTGAGAGGTATGTAGTTTTATATTTTGCAACAAGTTTCAGGAAAATGACAAATCACCGCCGTAAATTGTTGATTCCACTTCTCACTACCTATCACAGTTTCAGAGGCCATGAAATGCCAAGATAGCACAACCCCTCCCCCCCCCCCCCAAATGACCCCTTTTTGGAAAGTAGACATGCCAAGGTGTTTGCTAAGAGGCTTGGTGAGTATTTTGCAACTCTCATTTGTTTTGGAAAATGAAGAAAGGAAAGGGAAAATTAAGTTTTTTGTTCTATTTTAAATTTTCAAAACTTTGTGACAAAAAGCAAGATCTTGGCATTTCATGGCCTCCGAAACTGTGATAGGCAGTGAGGAGAAATCAACAATTTACACCCTTAGAAGGTCTGAAGGTGGTGATTGGTTTCAGGGTCCTGTACGCTACTACACTGCCAAAATTTCGTAGCGAGGAGTAAAATCAACAATTTACGCCCTTAGAAAACCTGAAGGCAGTATTAGATTTCGGGATTCTGTACGCGGCTAGATGGCCAAAAAGTCTCACACATGTGGTATCCCCATATTCAGGAGAAGCAGCAGAATGTATTTTGGGGTGTCATTTGACATATACCCATGGCATGTGTGAGCAGTATATCATTTAAGTGACAACTTTGTGTAAAAAAAATAATAAATGTAATTTTCCCAAAACTTGTGGCAAAATATATAATATTCCATGGACTCAACATGCCTCTTAGAAAATAGCTTGGGGTGTCTACTTTCCGAAAAGGGGTAATTTGGGGGGATTTTGTGCTATCTTGGCATTTCATGGCCTCCAAATCTGTGATAGGTAGTGAAATCAACAATTTATGCCCTTAGAAAGTCTGAAGACAGTGATTGGTTTTCGGGGTCTTGAACATGGCTAGACTGCCAAAAAGTGTCACACATGGGGTATCCCCATACTCAGGATAAGCATCAGAATGTATTTTGGGGTGTATTTCCACATATACCCATGGCATGCATGAGCAATATATAATTTCACTGACAATTTTGTGTAAAAAAAAAAAATGTTGGTAATTTTTCAAACACCTGTGAAAAAAAAAATTAAATATTCAATGGGCTCAATATGCCTCTCAGGAAATTCTTTGGGTTGTCTACTTTACAAAAAGGGGTAATTTGGGGGATTTTGTACTGCCCTGCCATTTTAGCACTTCAGGAAATTAGATAGACAGTCATAACGTAAAAGCTGCAAAAAATCCCAGTATATACACCATAGTTTGTAGACGCTATAAATTTTGCGCAAACCAATAAATATACGCTTATTGAGTTTTTATTTATCAAAGACATGTAGCTAAATAGATTTTGGCCTAAATGTAAGACAAAAATTGAGTTTATTGGATATTTTTTATAAGAAAAACTAGAAATTTTTTTCTCAAAATGTTCAGTCTTTTTTTGTTTATATCGCAAAAAAAAACAAAACACAGAGGTGATCAAATACCACCAAAAGAAAGCTCTATTAATGGGAAAAAAAGAACTTTCATTTTCTTTGGGCACAGCATTGCATGACTGTGCAATTACCAGTTAAAGTCACACAGTGCCAAATTGCAAAAAAATGTCCTGGTTATTAAGGAGGTAAAACCTTCCGGTCCAGAAGTGGTTAACGACTGTGTGCCTACTCACTACAATATTTTGGAGTCTTTTTACTGTGAAATAAATACACTGTAATGTTGATTTCTTAAATAAAAAATGGTAAGTGTGGCCACTGTTGACAAAGCAAGCTTATCAAAGTGTTTAAATAATGTGTGCATAGGAACTACTATATTTATGAGGTTTTTTTTTTCTGTGAAATAAATACACTATAATGCAGGTTTCTTTTTTCTTTAAAAGCTGGCTGGTTTGGGTCCTGTTGACAAAGGACCCTGGTCAAAGTGTTAAAACAGTGTGTATACACACACTATTATATTTTAGTTTTTTTTTCTTTTAGAAACGTGTGGGCCCTGTATTAAAAAAGGCCTAGAAGTAGTACCGAAATACTGCACATGGCGTCAGTACAATATTTATTTTTGAATTGTTATGTGAAATACAAAAACTTTCTTTTGTGAAATAAAATTGTAATTTCTTGATTATAAAGCGGTCTATGGTGTCCCTGTGTAATTAAATCCTGTTAAGGCATCTCACATAGTGTAAGGTTAACATTTGTTTCCGTTTCCTGCGGACAGTCCTCATTGCGAGGGGTCTGTCCCTGAGTAATAGGCATTCCCAGATTCATCCATAGGAGTGAGGCACGTTAGTGTTTTGCAGTGTGCAGGCTCCAACCTAAGTCACGCTGTGCAAGCATCAGTATAAAACAGTACTGAAAGAGGGGCCTGCGTGTGCATGTATGCCACATATGAGTAGGCCATTCCAGCACTGATGCTGGCAAAGTGTGACTTAAGTTGGAGCCTGCACACTGCAATGGACTCTGGTCCCTGGCTCCCAGTGACAATGCTGGGCTGGGGATGACTAGGAAACAGAAAGTAGATGCCAGATGTAGGGGACACCACTCCAGGCAAAATCTGTGAGTTAATTGCATGACCCTGAACCCTATATTACTTAATCCTGACCCCTAAATTCTGTGCATTACTTAATCCTGTCCCCAGGTTTTTGGGCTCTACTTAATTCTGAGCTCTGAAATCTGTGAATCCCCTAAAGCCTAATCTGAAAATTCTTCCTTGCAGTGGGGCAGTGCTCACACTGCAAGGGTTAATTGCTTGTTTAGGTCTATGGGACATATAAAAGTAGATTTACTTCTAATCTAATCCTCTGCTCCTAAGCACTGCTAGACCAGTCCCCACAGTCTTCTCCTCCTCACCCCTGAACTCACTGCTTTACTTACTCCTGACCCTAGAAATCTGTCTATTACTTAATCCTGACCCTTGGGCTCTGTGCATTTCCTAAATCCTGACTTTACTTAAACCTAGTTCCTGAATTCTGTGCTGTTTGTGGGTGTGGCTACAATTGAGGATGTGGTTTTGTGCCTGTGATTTCTTTTTTAAATCTGGTAACCTTAACATTGTGTGCATCGGCTGAAGATTGTTTCTGTCTTTTTTTGTGTATATATATATATATATATATATATATATATATATATATACACACACACACACAGTATCTCACAAAAGTGAGTACACCCCTCACATTTTTGTAAATATTTATCATATCTTTTCATGTGACAACACTGAAGAAATTACACTTTGCTACAATGTAAAGTAGTGAGTGTACAGCTTGTATAACAGTTGGAAGCAAAAGGCCTATACTCAGTGTCAGGAATTGCTGAATTGCTAAAATTGCTGTCCCCTCAAAATAACTCAACACAGCCATTCATGTCTAAACCACTGGCAACAAAAGTGAGTACACCGCTAAGTAAAAATGTCCAAATTGGGCCCAAAGTGTAAATATTTTAAGTGGCCAACATTATTTCCAGCACTGCCTTAACCCTCTTGGGCATGGAGTATACCAGAGCTTTTCAGGTTGCAACTGGAGTCCTCTTCCACGTCTCTATGACAACATCACTGAGCTGGTGGGTATTAGGGATCTTGCGCTCCTTCATCTTCCATTCGATAATGCTCCACAGATGCTCAATAGGGTTAAGGTCCAGAGACATGCTTGGCCAGTCCATCACCTTTACCCTCATCTTCTTTAGCAAGGCAGTGGTTGCCTTGGAGGTGTGTTTGGGGTTGTCATCATGTTGGAATACTGCCCTGCGGCCCAGTCTCCAAAAGGGAGGGCATCATGCTCTGTCTCAGTATGTCACAGTACACGTTGGCATTCATGGTTCCCTCAATGAACTGTAGCTCCCCAGTGCCGGCAGCACTCATGCAGCCCCAGACCATGCCACTCCCACCACCATGCTTGACTGTAGGTAAGACACACTTGTCTTTTGTACTCCTCACCTGGTTGCTGCCACACACATATGAACCAAATAAGTTTATCTTGGTCACATCAGACCACAGAATGTGGTTCCAGTAATCTATGTCCTTAGTCTGCTTGTCTTCAGCAAACTGTTTGTTGGCTTTCTTGTGCATCATCTTTAGAAGAGGCTTCCTTCTGGGATGACAGCCATGCAGACCAATTTGATGCAGTATGGTCTGAGCACTGACAGACTGACCCCCCACCCCTTCAACCTCTGCAGCATTGCTGGCAGCACTCACACATCTATTTCCCAAAGACAACCTCTGGATTTGATTCTCGGCAAAAAAAAAAGGCAGCTGGGTACCTGCCACCATAGTGCAGCACAGGCCATAAACTGGGAAAGGGGACCGACTCCACCTGGGATTAGAGCACCTGTAAAGTGGCAGTTTTGCGACACTGGCATCAAGGCACTGGACATAGGAATGCTTGGGGAACATTTTTTTAGCCCACTTCAGCAGCTGCAGAAGAGATACCAGCCAGGTTAAGGATGCTGGTGGAGACAAAGGAAAGGGGTTAGGTGACATAAAGCATTGCCTCATGTTGACACTATTTCCAGCTTGATGTGCCTTAAGCTAAGCTGCTCAAACTCCTTTCCTGACATTCCTCTCTATCAATTGAGGCTATGGATGTAGCAGATGCAGATAGTGAATCTTGTGGATGGCAGGGAGGGTGTAAAGTGAGAAGGAGTGTAGGCAGGGCTGGGACAAAGGGTGCTTAGGGACCTTGTCCTGACACTGAGTATAGGCCTTTTGCTTCCAACTGGTATCTCTGGGTGTGCTGTTCGCACACAGCTCTTTGTTGCATAGTCATATGTTTTTTCACTCATGTGGTATCAAAATGGTTGTTACTTTTACCACAGCTGATACGCTGCAAACAGAGTCTTCAGACTACAAAGGTTCTGTGGGCAGCAGAGGCCAGCACTGCAGAGATCTTTCAATTTTCTGCTAATTCAAGTGATCAAGTGGGGGACACTAGCCAATTTCCACCAAATACTGTATTTGAAGTCTGTATTTTAAAGTTTTGGGGAACAATTGAGGATACCAGGATGGAAGAAGGTTAAGTGAATATGGGGTTTTGAACTTGACATTTTTTAAAAGATTTAAGAAAATTTTGACAATGCGGTACTCTGAAAATAAGAAGCACAGAAACTTTGCTATCAAGGAGCTAGTGGCTAATTTGTACAAAGTTGGCAGTTTAAAGCTTTATATTTGAAAGCATGTATTAGTAATCTCCTCCACTTTCAAGACAAATCCCATAAACTTTGCCTTTAGGTGACACACGGAGCCATCCATGCTTCAACACATCAAAACGTAGATCATTGCACACCAACGACATCACATACAGCTTTAATAAAGCTGGCAATAACTGTGACAGTACTGCCCATGGGTTCTCCCCACTGATGTGTTTCACTCAACAGGTTGCTTGTCATATCTGAGTGACATTTAGAGGTGAACCTGGAAAAGACATCAAAATGTCCAATGAAGGCCATTCAAGTGTCAGCTGCTCAGAACATCACCAGTTTGTATTTTCCAGGTTTAAATTAAAGTCCTTCTATATGGCATTTCAGCAAAGTATGTGCTGTAACATAACTGGAAAAACAAATATATCTTTGGTTAGTGATTCCAAAAATGGCTTATTTCATATGTACTTTAAATGTACTTTGTGTATATAAATAAAGTAAAAAAAATTAGAAATTGCTACTGCCTAGTATATCAATTGTCTATGCCATATAGATGTCTGAAATAAATAAATAAATAATACATTTGCTGTCAATTTCTACATAGTTTCTTCTACAGATGTCACGTAGTAGCAGGCAAAAACGCAGAGCAAAGAATATTTTTATGCATAGCACTAACATTATTAACAGGTTCACTTGTGGCAATAGTTTGTGGTTGGTCATTATCAAAACGAGGAAGCTGTGAGTTTGAGTTACAGTGAGCTCTATTGTAACTTTCTGAAAAGTTGTGCTTTGGAATTTTGTATTGAGGATAACTTTCAACACATCAGTGCAATTCCTTCAAAGGCTACCTTAATTGACACTGAACACCTGTAGAATAAAAGCAAAAAATATATTTTTTAAGACATTTAACCAGCATATTGTCACATTTGTCCATGATTTGAAATTCTTGTAAGTATAGTAGGATATCAAAAAAGGTTACCGTAATTTGCTGAAATACACTATATTGTTAAAACTATTGGGACACCTGTCTTTACATGCACATACACTCTATTGGCATCCCAGTCTAAGTCCGTACGGTTTAATATTGAGTTGACCCACCCTTTGCAGCTAAAAAAAGCTTCAAGTCTTCTGGAAAAGGCTGAAGGAGTGTGTCTTATTGAATTGTTGGCCATTCTTCCAAGAGCACATTTGTGAGTTCAGGCATTGATGTTGGCTTGCAGTCTCTGCACTAATTTATCCCAAAGGTGTTCTATCGGGTTGAGGTCAGGACTCTGTGCAAGCCAGTCAAGTTCCTCCAATCCCAAACTCACTCATCCATGTTTTTTTTGAACCTTGCTTTGTGCACTGGTCCAAATAATTTGGTGGAGGGGGGATTATGGTGTGGGGTTATTTTTAAGGAGTTGGGCTTTGCCCCTTAGTTCCAGTGAAGGGAACTTTTAAGGCATCAGCATAACAAGACATTGAGGACAGTTTCATGCTCCAGCCTTTGTAGGAACAGTTTGGGGTTGGCCCTATCTGTTCCAACATGACTGAGCACCAGTGCACAAACACAATCCATAAAGACATGGATGAGCGAGTTGGGGGTGGAGGAACATGACTGGTCCTGACCTCAACCCACTAGAAAACCTGTGGGATGAATTAGTGTGGAGACTGCGAGCCAGGCCTTCTCGTCCAACATAAGTGCCTAACCTCACAAATGCGCTTGTAGAAGAATGGTCAATCATTCCCATAGACACACTCCTAAACCCTGTGGACAGTCTTCCCAGAAAAGTTGAAGCTGTTTCTAACTGCAAAGGTTGGGCCAACTCAATATTAGACCCTACATACTATGACTGGAATGCCACTAGAAATTATGTGTGTGTAAAGGCAGGCGTCCTAATACTCCTGAAAATATAGTGTATGTACTGTGCAACAGAATCTCCAAAGTAGGCATGCTCAAATTTAAATGCACCCCAATGTTTTCTAATAGTCTGAAATTCTAAAGAGGGATCCTCTACTATCAAGAACTTTATTTTTTGGCTCCAGTAAGAGTGTAAACTTGCAGAACATTTTCTGTGATTCTCTAAACCCAAAGAAATGTTGTGGAAACCTACCTGTTTTTTACTGTAAATTAATATATTTGTTCACAGTAATATTCTACTATGGCACTTGCTTTGTATAGGAGTAAAACAATTACAAATGTGCCATACCTGGTGCTTAGTGCCCAATAAAAATACATTAATATACCTTCTAAAAATTGTAGCAAACAACCTGGAAATGTATACCTGTTGTGTTTTTCCCAGAGTATTGAAATGTGCTGTATCAAGATGAGTGCCTGTAGTATCTGCAAGAAAATACTCAGCTCTGCTGGTGAGTACACTACAGCTGAACACCTGACCCTAATTAGCGGAGCTCAAATTGGGATCAATGCACCAAGAGACTCTCAAATGTGTCCACATTGGTCCCTTTTGCCTTCTATTGTGTGTTTGGACCTGTTTTCCTGTTTTATGAAGCTAGAACCCAGGCTAGCACTTCAGTTGGTTTTGGCTTCAATTTTTTTTCAGTTTCTGCCTTCCACCTGTCCTAGGGATGATTGTCTTTTGCCAGCCCTGAACTTCAGCCTGCCATGACTTGATTTGATAATTTATTCCAATCCTGTATGTTCTACCAGATCTCACCACCTCAGTATTTCTGAGGATTGCACTCTATTGCTTGTCTTCATGAGAACAGTAGTAATTTTTTACAATGACCAGGGATGGATTTACCATAAGGCAGAGTATAGCTGGCCATACATTGTACAAATTTCGGCCCTTGCCAGCGTGTTCCCACCTGACATCCTATGATTGGAAAGTTGAAGAAGCCAGACAGAAAAATGAGCGCAAAACAGCAGCTTTATCCAAATAACTGCAATCACTGAATGGGCATTCTCACAGCCCTACCGGTGGCTAGCAGAATACAGTAGCCCAGCATTATATAGCTTGGATGTAGCAGTCTGTTAGATTGTTTTCGTTCAGCCTGCAAGTTAGTGTAAAGCCACCCTAAAGCCCCGTACACACGATCAGATTATTGAACGATCTGTCGTCCGTTTTTTGTGGCATGCTAGTCTGATGTGGAAAGTGAATAGGTTATTTTCATACGAGTTTTCCCGTATGACAGAATTCTACTTCAGAAGTGATGTCATGTGCTGGATTGTTTTGTATGTGTTCTTTCGTCTCTGAGCATGCCTAGTCTTGCTCTTAAGATTTTTTTCCATCTAAATCTGTACTAATGAGACGAAAATCGGACGTTGTTTTAACGGACGACAAAAATTATATAGCCTGCACATTTTGTCAGCCGAAAAGTCGGAGTCGGCTGTCGAAAGCACCATACTAACAATCCGAAAATCGACAGATCGGTCGTCGGACGAATTTTCCCTACAGATTTTCCTTAAGGCTGGCCATAGATTATCCAACTTTCTTGTACAATTTTCCTTTAGATTTACCAAAAACAATATAATATGAGGTCAAACCTAACCACTTTCAATGTGCATGCAATCAGGCAGGCCCTTGCACTACATAGTTGAAGGTAAATCTAAAGGAAATTGAAGAAGAAAATGGCATAATGTATGGCCAGTTTAAGTCTATGCCTATTGTTTTCCCCTGTTTAGCTATGCGCAACACATTTTCCCTCATCAATAATATAAATAAAATCTCTAAATTTAAGCTCTATATAAGCCTATTTACACATTGTTATTGTATACCAGGATCAGACCAATAAAACAAGAATATGATCTGCGAAGAGGTGATCTTAGAAGATGGCTGTTCCTTTACATTCAAAAGTTGTGTGCCAACAGGTTAAAGTAATATAAAATATGACACTAATTATGACTTTGCAAGATGGCAATATACATTTCCGTTCTTTAACTCAGAATGTTTATTTTTAAACTTTGTAGAAGAGGATTTATTTTACAACACCTCCATTTTCACAGAATATTTTGAGGTTTTGTCAAATACCTGCTAAACACCAGGGAAATTCTCAGCAAATTCCTCACAAATTCTCAGCAAATTCTTTAGGCATTCAGCAAGTGTTTCATTATTTCTCCAATGTTGATGCAGTGTGAACAAAGCCTTAAAATGCTCTTATCTTGATAACATTTCTCCCTCCCTATACTGTATACATTATTGTTTCATCTCGATCTAGTAACATACCAGGTTTAATTAGTTACATTTTGTTAAACATTCTTGCTCACATTTAAGCAGAGAACAAGCATACTAAAAAAAAACAAAAAAAAAAGGGGAAAAAAAACTATATTGTCTTATACACTGGAGATGAGTGCTTAAAGCTGACCACCTCCCTTCTGAACTTTCCACTACTAACTCCACATTCTAAAAAAAAAAGATTAGCCAGTTCCTACCCGAGAGGTGCATCCATTGTTCTTGGATGCCGTCATATGACAGCTCACCAGAACGGCCTCTCTCTCTCGCGCGTGCGCGCACGGGGCCCGCGGCGATCGTGGCCGGGCTGTGCTGCTAGGACACGGCGTGACCCTGACCTTGGTAAAGAGTCAATGACATGACTCTTTACCCATGTGATTGGCTGTGTCCAATCACAGCCGGTTTACATGTAAATGAGGAAGTGCTGTTACTCGGCTATCCTTGCCTTACACTGTCAGAGCGTGAGGTGAGGAGAGCCGATCAGTGGCTCCTCCCCAGAGGAGAGACAAAGACAGGTAATCAGGGCACTGATCATCAGTGCCCTGATTAAAGAAAATTTAAATAAAGTGCCAATCAGTGCCCACAATCAGTGCCCACAATCCGTGCCCATAGTGCTGCCAGTCAGTGTCCATCAGTGCCTGCTCATCTAGTTATTGATGGGCACTGACTGGCAGCATTATGGGCACTGATTGTGGGCCCTGATGGTGCTGCCCATCAGTGCTCATCAGTGCCGCCTGTCAGTGCTGCCTTTCAGTGCCCATCAGTGCCATCTCTCAGTGCTCATCAGTGCCGCCTATCAGTGCCCATCAGTGCGGCATATTAGTACCTCATCATCAGTGCCACCTTATCAGTGCCCATAAGTGCCACCTTATCAGTGCCTATCAGTGCCGCCTCATCAGTGCACATCAGTAAATAAAAAAATTATTTATTTTCAAAATTTACTGACAGAAAACAAGAAAAACTTTTTTTTTTCCAAAATGTTCTGCCTTTTTTCTTTTTTTTTGTAAGAAATAAAAAACCCAGTGGTGATTAAATACCACCAAATGAAAGTTCTATTTGTGTGAAAAAAAATTATAGAAATAAGTTTACAGTGTAGCATGATTGCGCAAATGTCATTCAAAATGTGAGTGCGCTGAAAGCTGAAAATTGGCCTGGGCAGTAAGGGGGTGAAAGTTCACTGTATTGAAGTGGTTAATAAGGCTGGCCATGGATGGATCGAAATTAGGCCTGTTCAGCAGGGACTGGCCGAATTTTGATCCATCTGTGGGTGGACTGGTTGTACTGAAGTCCATCTATCGATCAACTTTACTACAACCAGCCTGTTGGGTTATTTTTGTATGATCACTGCCGCTGGCTATAGCTGTCAGCAGTGAACATTGTATTCTGATGGAGGGGAATCCTCCCGCTGTCAAAAATACAGCAGCTCAGTGGAAGGGATTCCTCCATCAACACTGACTGTGCTGATGGGAGAATCAAGCAATTTTCTTTCCTTCACCCCATGGGAAAATTGCATAATTGTATGGTGACCCTTACCTTTTTTGGAGTTTTGCATTTTTCGTGATGTGATGATGGCATAATTACATGGCTCCCCACCACCAACCCATAGGGCGTAACCATGATGGCCCAAGCTTACAGGAATTGGGTTAAATGATCCTGAACCACATTCAGCTGAAATACTGTTTGCATATATTTTGGGGGACAGCTCTATTGCTGGGGGACATATCCAGATCAAAGGTGAGTTTTGCATTTTTCGTGATGTGATGATGGCATAATTACATGGTTCCCCACCACCACCACCCAGTAGGACGTAACCATGACGGCCCAATCTTACAGGAATTGGGTTAAATTATCCTGAACCACATTCAGCTGAAATACTGGTTGCATATATTTTGAGGGACAGCTCTATTGCTGGGGGACATCTCCAGATTGAAGGTGAGTGTTGCATTTTTTTTTCTATGTACCCCTTGGACCTTCTTTTCTGTTTTTTAAAAAAAGTTGGAGCTGTGCAATAAAGGACATCAAAACCTTAAATGAATGATCTTTAGTTTGCTAAAACAATGCTATGTATTAAACAATTGACACAGAAGCCATGTAAGAGGAGCATAACTGGGAGACAAGGATAGAGCCTTTTTACCCTGTAAAATAAGTCCCTAAAGCAAGCACCATTATAGCAGGATAACAAAGTATTATTTTAACCACTTCCGCACTGCTCACTAGAGCTGTACTGCGGCAAAGTGGCTCGATAACGTCTGGCGATGTAGTACTATGTCACCAGACATTCCCCTCTCTCGGCGGCGCGCACAGCAGGAGTCAGGCCAGGGAAGGAGCGGTGGCGATCGCCACTGCTCTTCCCCGATCGTCGGGGAATCGAGTGTGGAGATCCGCCCGCTTGTGTAAACACAGGCGGGCATATCTCCTAAGTGACAGACGGGGTCAGATTGCAGGGTTCAGCATAGCTGAACCCGCGATCTGTCCTTGTGTCACATAGTCCCCTCCCCCACACACGTCAGTAAGCACCAGGCATACATTCACCCCTTGATCACCAATAAAAATTAACCCCTTCCCTGCCAGTGTCATTTTTATAGTAACAGTGCATATTTATAGCACTGATTACTGTAGTAATGTCACTGGTACCCCCAAAAGTGTCAAAAATGTCAGTCAGGGGTCCGATCTGTCCGCCGCAATATCGCAGTCCCGCAAAAAAAATCGCAGATCGCCGCCATTACTCGTTAAAAAAAAAACACCAAAAATGACATAAATCTTTCCCTTAGTTAGTAAACGCAATAACTTTTGCGCAAACCAATCAAAATACGCTTATTGCAATTTTTTTTTAGCAAACATAGGTAGCAGAAAACAAATTGGCCAAAAATTTTAAAAAATTTCGATTTTTACATTTTTTTGGGGGGAATTTCATATAAAAAATGTAAAAAATATTGTTATTTTTTCAAAATTTACGCTCTTTTTTTGTTTATAGCGCAAAAAGTAAAAATCGCACAGGTGATCAAATACCACCAAAAGAAATCTCTGTTTGTGGGGAAAAAAGGACGTAAATTTCATTTGGGTACGGCGTCGCACGACCACGCAATTGTCAGTTAAAGTCGCACAGTGCCGAATCGCAAAAAGTGGCCCAGACGTAAGACAGCAAAATCCTCCGGTGGTAAAGTGGTTAATAAAAAGTGGCATAATTATTACTTTTAAAAATTAAATTATCATGATACAGCTTATATGAAATGTTAGTGACTGGGATTACATATACTTTAAATGTTTTTTGTAAAGAAAATATTTTATATGAAAAGAAAAAAAAAGACTGAAAACATTAGTTTTAAAAATAAATTAATTCAAAATAATATAAAATAAAGTTGATAAAAATCAATCATATTAAAAATGAAGCAAAGAGACACATTTTGTGTGGATACATGGGAGAAAATCTCTTTTAAAATGTGTTTCAGTCAGTATTACTAACATTTGCGTTAGAACAAATTAATTAAATAATTTATACAAAAACACCATAATCTGGTTTGGTAGATCTGTCATTGTTTTCAGTTTTACAAATATTGTGCTAGTGCTATTCCAAGAGTATAATGCTTAGCATATTTGTAGTCAAGGAATTAAACAGGAAATCTCAAGACTGGGGCCCATATGGAGAGGCAATGTTTTCCCTGAGCACAAGATACAGCTCTTCCTGTTAAAAGTGTCATAAAATATTCCCTGAAAAACATATTTTTCATTCTCCTTTGACGTGCAAGGACTGCCCAGAACTGATTGATTTTATTCTATGTGTAAATCTATGTGTCTCTTGTGTGAGAATAATTCTCATCTTCATAAAATGCACACAGACTGTGTCTGAATACTCTCTTGTGTGTCCTGAGATGGCCTCTTTGCGTGTATCCCCTGACAGAAATGTTATCTAATGAAATATGCTTAGAAAGATCGAGTTTGCATTCTAGCAAAAATATGTCAAAGGCACCCATGGGACCGAGGACTGTTCTTGTTAAAAAGAAATAGATTGTAATGTAACATAAAAACTCACTGTGTAAAGAACTGAAGCAAATACTTGTGCACTGTGAATACTACTTTTAGATTTTGAAGCTATTGCAAAGCAATAGTCAAGAAGAATTTTTTTTACCTAAAAGTAGAATAACAACTTTTGAGTGCTTTGCATAAATGAAAGCCTATTTCCAGCCAACATTTTATGTTTTTAAATTTGCGAACTGTAGAATGGGGAAGGGTTAGAAGCACTGATGGATTTGTATTGCGGTTTGTGTCCCAATGATGACAATTTCTTATCTCTTCTTTTCAAGGGATGAGGAATTTTCATATGTTTTTTTTTGTCTAGGGATGATAGGAAATTGATAAGGGAAAATTAATTTTTTGAAATTCAAAATTACTTTTTTTTAATGTATTTAGGATAGTTGAGTATTCTTTATTTGTGTTTTCTTTTCTTTTTTGTGGATTTGATTTTTTTGCTACTTTTTTCCACCATATATTTTTGTGAGGGATGTTTTTTTTGGCACGCGAAAAGCTCCAGGGTTAAAGCCCAATAATCTTTAATAGCCACCAAGACCTTTCCTATTTCTGCATTGATCCCAACACATTTAACAAAAATCTCAATATTTTGCCAAAGTCTCTAGATTTGCTGAAGTTTCAGGGGAATGAGAGCTCCTTATTTTCTTCATCTTAGTATTTCTGTTGAATTGAACTATTTGCACCAAGTATCCTTGAGGTGGGTTACCAAGTCAATTATTGATGGGGGAGTGCTTTAAAAAAGAACTCCAGCTTTTCCTCCCCAAAACAACAGATGCATTGTGCATGTAAATTAATCACAACTCCAATGTCAGTTTATCTGTATCTTACCTACTTTAGCTATATACAGCAGGTTTCTGTGTCTGTGATGTCACTCCTTCTCCTGGCTCAATTTTTACATTCTCTGACTTCTTGTTTCCTTGCTTTGCCAGTCCTGATACAACATGTCCCATGATCCTTTGAGCCTCTGTAGTTTCAGCGTGGACTGTAGGATTCACTTAGAAGTCTAAGGGTTTCTGTGGGTGATTCTGAGCCTTCAAGTGGGTGGTGATTGGGGGAGGTGATCCCCCACACTCTATTCCTCTGTGCAGTGAATAGAGTAGAAGCACAAAGTTGAACTTTAGTTAGAAAATAAAGTGATTCTAAAAGCAATGTTTTTTATTTTGTTAAAATAAACATATCATACTTCCCCGCTGTGTGTAATGGTTTGTCCTACTTCCCTGCTGTGTGTAATGGTTTATTATACTTTCCTGCTCTGTGTAATGGTTTGTCATAGTTCCATGCTCTGTGTAATGGTATGTCATACTTCCCTGCTCTGTGTAATGGTTTGTTATACTTCCCTGCTGTGTGTAAAAGTTTGTTATACTTCCCTTTTGTGTGTAATGGTTTATCATACTTCCCTGCTCTGTGTTATGGTTTGTTATACTTCCCTGATCTGTCCCTGATCTGTATAATGGTTTGTCATACTTCCCTGCTCTGTGTAATGGTTTGTCATACTTCCCTCCTCTGTGTTATGGTTTGTTATACTTCCCTGATCTGTCCCTGATCTGTATAATGGTTTGTCATACTTCCCTGCTCTGTGTAATGGTTTTTCATGGTTCCCTGCTCTGTGTAATGGTTTGCCATACTTCCCTGTTCTGTGTAATGGTTTGTCATACTTCCCAGCTTTGTGTAATGGTTTGTTATAATTCCCTGCTCTGTGTAATGGTTTGTCATAGTTCCCTGCTCTGTGTAATGGTTTGTCATAATTCCCTGCTTTGTGTAATGATTTGTCATACTTCCCTGCTGTGTGGAATGATTTGTCATACTTCCCTGCTGTGTGTAATAGTTTGTCATACTTTCCTGCTCTGTGTAATGGTTTGTTTTACTTCACTGCTCTGTATAATGGATTGTCATACTTCCCTGCTTTGTGTAATAGTTTGTTAAACTTCCGTGCTCTGTGTAATGGTTTGTCATACTTGAAAGCTAGAAAATCTACTTCTAGAAAGATCTACCATCGTACGTGGAAGACGTACATTGCGTGGTGTGAGTCTCTTGGGATTCCTCCTCGCTCCTTCTCAGTGGCTCAGATCTTAACCTTCCTTCAACAGGGGGTTGAACAGAAATTGGCCTTAAATACCATCAAGGGCCAGGTGTCGGCTTTGGTGGTCTTCTTCCAACAACCTTTGGCCACACATTCCCTGGTCCGTACCTTTCTTCAGGGTGTCCAACATTTGGTTCCTCCAGTGCAGGCTCCGTTGCCACCTTGGGATTCTAATTTGATGCTTTCAGCTCTGCAGAAGCCTCCTTTTGAAAATATTCGGGAGATTCCCCTGCTTACATTGTCTCAGAAGGTGGTCTTTTTAGTGGCTATCACTTCTGCGTGCAGGGTGTTGGAACTGGCGGCGTTCTCCTGTTGTTCACCTTACCTGGTGATTCACAGGGATAAGGTTGTTCTTTGCCCCTGTCCGTCGTTCCTTCCAAAGATTTTTTCTGATTTTCATTTGAATGAAAACATTTTGCTGCCTTCCCTCTGTCCCAGGCCTAAACATCTGAAGGAAATTGCCTTGCATACCATGGATGTGGTCCGGGCAATTAGGGTGTATCTGGCAGCTATGGAGTCTTTCAGGAAGTCAGACTCTCGATTTGTGCTCACTGATGGACCTCGCAAAGGGTTGTCCATATCCACTGCGACCATTTCCAGATGGATCAGACAGACGGTGATAGGTGAGGTGCTCGGTGACCCCTAGGGTAAGTAGCCCACTCACCAGACGTACCCACCCGGGCGTAAAAAAAAAAATGAGATTTCTTTGGATTTAGTGTCTGGGGGGTCTAAACAGTGTACCTGTGAATTTTCAGCTCTGTAGCATGTCCAGAACCAGAAAAAAAAAAAGATTGTTTGTATTAGAATTGCAGTAGAGCAGGGTAGTGGCTCCGCTATTTTTACACCTGGCCGTTTTTGTTGCAGGCGTTTATTGGGCTTTTTTGTGGACGTCTTTGGAGGCAGGCATGACATCTGAACTTCTGTGTAGGGGTATATATACACACACACATATATGTATATATACACATACACAGATATAGGTGTGAAAGTAGCAGAACCCTATGCCTGCTCTAATGAAATTATTTGCAGGGATGTGGCTCCACTCCTATCACACCTATATGTGTGTATGTGTATATATACATATAAGTGTGTGTGTATATATATCCCTATACAGAAGTTCAGATGTTACGCCTGCCTCCAAAGACGCCTAAAAAATGCCCAAAAAAATGCCTGCAACAACGCACCTGGGCGTTTTTGTTGCAGGCATTTTTTGGGCATTTTTTGGGCGTCTTTGGAGGCAGGCATAACATCTGAACTTCTGTATAGGGGTATATATACACACACACATTATATGTATATATACACATACACACATATAGGTGTGATAGGAGCGGAGCCCTATGCCTGCAAATAATTACATTAGCGCAGGCATAGGGTTCTGCTACTTTCACACCTATATGTGTGTATGTGTATATATATATAAACATATATGTGTGTGTGTATATATACCCCTACACAAAAGTTCAGATGTTATGCCTGCCTCCAAAGACGTCCACAAAAAAGCCCAATAAACGCCTGCAACAAAAACGGCCAGGTGTGAAAGTAGTGGAGCCACTACCCTGCTCTACTGCAATTCTTATAGAAACAATCTTTTTTCTATGGCGGCCACCCTGACATGGAAGGGTTTGGTCACCCTGCCATAGCAGTCAGAGTCAGTTCACCCTACACTACACTATGGTCACCCTGACACTTAACACTTTCCCTACAGAAACTAGATTTTTGAATCTAACTATAGTGGAAAATAGTACCCTAACTACACTAGATATCCCTTTCCTCACACTAATAATTGCTAAATGACACTTTTGAAGCAGGAGTAACAGAACTGCTTCCACTCTCTTCCACAGCGGGGCTATCTTATATACTGGGGGGCGTATTCACGACTGATTGGCCTCTGGACCCCCTAGTCACTCCAATCACATTCCTAGCATCCTCCTGCCCCCTCATTTGGCTTTTGCTGATGGTTCTGATCCAATCACTGGCTTTTAAAGCCCAGTTCCTGTCCCATTGCATTTTGGTTGGTTCTGGTTGCCGAATTTCAAACAGTCAATGTTCGGGTCGAACCGATGGTCGACCCGAACCATTCGATCATCCCTATTTATCAGCACTGATCACCTTTTTTGCTCAATATTTTGTTCAGTTCTTTGACTGCACTTGTATTGGTCATTTATACATATTTATTTTACTTATATGTTCTTTTGTATGCACTTGGTCACTTTAATTTATTATTTATTCATTTAAACACCTTACTGGTTTTGGCACACCGCATTTTAGCTTATTGTATTCTATTTATTGTGATATTTATCTTTGTGCATTTTTTGTATACTTTATATACCTGTCCTGCCAATACATCACATTACTTTTTCAACCAACCTATTTATACTCCCCTTTTACCAAACTGCACAGATTTATTCTTCCATCTGAGTTTTTAGTCAAACCCTATGCTAGTTCTCTGCCATATGGTATGAGTTTATACAGAGTTGAAGATACAGTATTTGCCTACTCATGGGACAGTGTCCAGGCCTGGTGATTGCCCATTAAAACTGAAGCGCTGTATTATAGGAACAGTTCACATGATCCACCATGTATGGAAATACATGGCATGTCACAAGGGCTTTGATGGAGTGACAGTGGAGTGTAGCAAAGGTGACTTTAGATGGAAGTAGATACTGTCATTTTTTTTCTGTTGAAAAACTACATATACACAGTGCTGGGCATAAATCAGTACACCCCAAAATATTTTTCAGAAAGCCTTTACTTTCCTTTAAGAATCAACATCTCCAACACTATACACTAAAAAATACTCCCACAAATGCGGCCCATTGATTGAAACCAAGATTTGCTAATTTGCACACACAAAAAAGTATTTTTCTTAACAAATTCATTCAAGACCATGTTGCAAAAATAAATACATCCCACTGAAAATCTTAGGAGCAAAGCTAAATTTTAGACAACAAAATCCTAATTAACAAGAATTCAACTACAAGTGAAAATATTTTCTTTACACAAGAAAGGTGAAGGCTACAAGAAGATCAGCAAAGCTATCAGTCAGAATACTGTAGCAAAAGTTATACAAAAGTTTAACAAAGATGAAACTGCAACCATCTCATCCGGGCCGTCCACGGATGTTAACACTTAGGGATGATCGAACTTTTGAAAAGTTCGGTTCGGCCAGAACATCCGAACTTCCCGAAAGTTCGGCCCGGATTTCAGAACCCCATTGAAATCAATGGGACCCGGACTTCGGTAATCAAAAAACACAATTTTTAAGCCCTAAAACCCAATAAATGCCCCTAAAAAGTCCCCAGGGTTCTGGGTCCCCATTAACTATTAATCACACAAAAAAAAGTTCTTAAAAATTGTAATTTTTGATAAAAAAGCCAATTATTGAAAAAAAAAAAAGAGAGAGAGATTTTTTGATTTTGACTTTAGTATCTGGGGGGTCTAAAAAGTGTACATGTGAAGTTTCAGCTCTGTAGCATGTCCAGAACCATGAAAAAAAAAAGATAATTTTTCAGTAGAACAGGGATGTGGGACCCTCCTTTTACACCTATATGATCTTTTTTTTCTGGTTCTGGACATGCTACAGAGCTGAAACTTCACAGGTACACCTTTTAGACACCCCAGACACAAAATCACACAAAAAAAGTTCTTAAAAATTGTCATTTTTGATAAAAAAGCCAATTATTGAAAAATTCAAAAAAAAAAAAGAGATTTTTTGATTTTTACTTTTGATTTCGTATCTGGGGGGTCTAAAAAGTGTACATGTAAAGTTTCAGCTCTGTAGCATGTCCAGAACCATAAAAAAAAAGATTGTTTGTATTAGAACACTTTCAGCACAGAAGTTTTCACACCTTGCCGGTTTAATAGCAGGCATTTTTTTTGGGTTCTTTGCAGTCAGGAAAAACATCTGAACTTGTGTATAGTGGTACTGTGCACAAGTTCAGATGTTTTGCCTGCCTCCAAAAACCCCCAAAAAATGCCAGCAAAAACACACCTGGGCATTTTTTTTTGACGCTAGCGTTTTTTTTGGCATTTTTTGGGGTTCTTTTGAGGCAGGCAAAACATCTGAACTTGTGTATAGTGGTATATATACACACATAATTATATGTATATAGACACCTAGCCATATATACGTGTGATAGTAGCAGAAATATATTACTGTAAATGATTTCATAAGCGCAAGCATATATTTCTGCTACTATCACACCTATATATGTCTAGGTGTGTATATAAATATATGTATGTGTGTATATACACCACTATACACAAGTTAAGATGTTTTGCCTGCCTCCAAAACCCCCCAAAAAATGCCAGCAAAAACACACCTGGGCATTTGTTTTTTTGACGCTAGCGTTTTTTTGGCATTTTTTTGGGTTCTTTTGAGGCAGGCAAAACATCTGAACTTGTGTATAGTGGTATATATACACACATAATTATATGTATATAGACACCTAGCCATATATAGGTGTGATAGTAGCAGAAATATATTACTGTAAATGATTTCATTAGCGCAAGCATATATTTCTGCTACTATCACACCTATATATGTCTAGGTGTGTATATAAATATATGTATGTGTGTATATACACCACTATACACAAGTTCAGATGTTTTGCCTGCCTCCAAAACCCCCCCAAAAATGCCAGCAAAAACACACCTGGGCATTTTTTTTTTTTGACGCTAGCGTTTTTTTGGCATTTTTTTGGGTTCTTTTGAGGCAGGCAAAACATCTGAACTTGTGTATAGTGGTATATATACACACATAATTATATGTATATAGACACCTAGCCATATATAGGTGTGATAGTAGCAGAAATATATTACTGTAAATGATTTCATTAGCGCAAGCATATATTTCTGCTACTATCACACCTATATATGTCTAGGTGTGTATATAAATATATGTATGTGTGTATATACACCACTATACACAAGTTCAGATGTTTTGCCTGCCTCCAAAACCCCCCCAAAAATGCCAGCAAAAACACACCTGGGCATTTTTTTTTTTTGACGCTAGCGTTTTTTTGGCATTTTTTTGGGTTCTTTTGAGGCAGGCAAAACATCTGAACTTGTGTATAGTGGTATATATACACACATAATTATATGTATATAGACACCTAGCCATATATAGGTGTGATAGTAGCAGAAATATATTACTGTAAATGATTTCATTAGCGCAAGCATATATTTCTGCTACTATCACACCTATATATGTCTAGGGGTATATATACAGACATATATGTGTATATATACCCCCTATACACATGTTCAGATGTCATGTCTGACATCAAACATGTCCTCAAAAAAGCACTGGCAGTGGCAACCCCTGCAGCATGAAAAATGCTTGCTGGTGAGAAGCCATATTCCTGTCCCGAAGCAACTCAGAGAAATGATCATTTCTCTATAGCGGTCACCCTGCTATGGAAGGGTTTTGTCACCCTTCCATAGCAGTCACTGTCAGTTAACCCTACACTACACTACGGTCCCCTTACACTTAACACTTTATAACGCTCCTGCGTTTTTATATGGTGTGGATTTTCAGCTGCAGAAATAGTTCCACGTCAGCAGTCATGTAAGAGATATGCTGAGACACCATTCCCAACCTCAATGACTCATCATGTGTGGAAGGTCTTATTTCAGCCAGTAAATACACACAATTAGCAAGCTGGTTCTTAGAGTGACTTTATGCATATGGTAACACAATGATGAAGGTTGAGTGGAGGTGGTAGGTGATAGACACTTGAAGGTGAGACAGTAGCAGATGGATGCAGGAAGGTTTAGCAATGTTGTATGATAGCAGATGATAGAATAGCAGGTGGACATACAAAAGAGATCAACCCAGTGCAGAAAAGTAGCAGTAGTCTCAAGAGCTAGCAATCTAGTTTATGCAGATGTGATAAACAGTCTCTACTATGCAGAGCTAGATAGTGTAAGCTTAGTATAAGTTTATAGAGAATTCCCCTGTGGGGTACTTAGCACTATTAGCGATACAGCCGAAGGGTGGTTCAGGAGAGGCGGATGATCCAGTAGCGGGATACAGGGATCAGCGCAGCGAGGTTCCGTCAGCGAAGTAAGCTTGCAAGCATGGAAGCTTCAAGCAAGGTTAGCATCCAGATAAGGGTGTTTGAACGAACACATGTGAGTGAGAGCCGACGCCTTAAATAGCCATCTAGTCCGGCGCTGAGTGATGACAGCTCCAGTCTTAAAGGTGTATGCGCACCTTTCCAAAAGTAAATGGTAGGGCGCATACACTTGTGGAAAGTGTAATTTAGGGTACCAAAGGTACCGGAACATTACAATACCCCCCCTTTAAGGCCTGCTCCTGAAGGCCTCTGGAGCTGGTTTGTCTGGGTATCTCGCATGAAAATTGCGGATTAATCTAGGGGCATGTATGTCAGAGGTGTTTAGCCAGGTGTCGTCTTGGGGCCCATAGTTCTTCCATCTAACCAAGTACTGAAGTCTTCTTCTGTAGATACGAGAATCCAGAATCTCTTTTATCTCGTATTCTTCTCCACCTTCAACTTGTACAGGAGGGGGAGGTGGAATATTAGGCCTTATTCCTTGGTCCGGAACATGGGGTTTTAGTAGCGACACATGGAAAATGGGATGGATTTTTAGGTCCATTGGCAATGTAAGCTGCACTGCAGCTTTTCCAATAAGTTTCTTGATTGGGAAAGGTCCCAAGAACAGAGGTCCAAGCTTTTTGCTAGGGATCTTCAGTCTCAAGTTTTTTGTTGAGAGCCAAACGAGGTCCCCGATAGTATACTGTGGAGAAGGTCTTCTACGAAGATCATAGTACTTCTTTTGTTGACTGTGAGCGTGTGCAATGGTAGTATTTAGTAAACCCAGAGAATCCTTTATTTGGGAAAGATAGTCTGAGGCTACTTGGTTATTTGAAGGAAGGATGCGTGGAGGGAGAATAGAGGGATGGAACCCATAGTTCAAGTAGAACGGACTCTGCTTGGTTGTACTGTGAGTTGCGTTGTTGTAGGCAAATTCTGCCAGGGGGAGAAGATCCAACCAATCATCCTGTTGGTAAGAAGTGTAACAACGTAAATACTGCTCGATGCATTGGTTGACTCTTTCAGTCTGTCCGTTGGTCTGCGGATGGTAAGGAGAAGTGAGCTTCCGCTCAATCCGTAGTATGTGACATAGTTCTTGCCAGAATTTAGAAATAAATTGGGATCCACGGTCAGACAAAAGAGTTTTTGGGATACCATGTAATCTGAAGACATGTTTCATCAGGAGTTCTGCCATTTGTTTGGACGAAGGTAGTCTGCGAATAGCAATGAAATGTGCCATCTTTGTCAGATGGTCCACTGACACCAAGATGGTATTAAATCCTTTGGAAGGAGGCAATTCTACGATGAAGTCCAATGACAGAACCTCCCATGGAGTTTGGGGTATTGGAAGACTGCATAGTAGGCCAGATGGTCTCGTAGTGTCAATTTTGGACCTGGCACAGACATTGCATGAAGAGACGAATTTTTGTATAGATGTTTTCATGTCAGGCCACCAGAATTGCCGAGAAATCAAATTGAAAGTCTTTGTCATACCCATATGTCCTGCCATAGGCACATCATGCGATAATTCCAAGATCTTGGTGCGTAGGGTAGGTGGTATGTAAAGTTTGTCGTTGTAGTAGAGGAAGCCTTCTGCATCGGTATTTAGTTGTGGTGGGGGTGAATCCAACCTTATACCATGCAGAACCTCTTCCTTCAAGGAACGGACAACTCCAATAATGCGTTTGTAAGGTATTATAGGAACGGAAGGAATTTCAAAGTAATTTTCTTCAGTTAGTCGTGATAGTGCATCCGCCTTTTTGTTCTTATCTGCAGGTGTGTAGGTCACTAGGAAGTTAAACCTTAGAAAGAATAGTGACCATCGTACCTGTCGATGCGAGAGAGTTTTGCTAGTCTGAAGATATTGGAGGTTTTTATGGTCCGTGTATATAATTATTGGTAATTGGGTGCCTTCGAGTAAATGTCGCCAATTCTCCAGAGCCAATTTTATAGCAAGCAGTTCCTTCTCACCCACGGGGTAATTTATCTCGGGACTGCTCAGGGATTTAGAAAAAAAGGCGACTGGATGAAGTGGTGAAGTGGGGGTAGGTCGTTGGGAGAGTAGTGCTCCTACTGCCAGGTTTGACGCATCTACCTCCAGAATGTATTGGAGGGATGGGTCTGGATGGCGTAATATGGGAGCGGAAGTAAACCTTGTCTTTAACAAGTGGAAAGCCTTATTTGCTTCTTCTGACCATTTAAATGGTATTTTTATGCTAGTGAGCTGTGTGAGGGGTCTCACAATAGCAGAAAAGTTTTTTATGAACTTCCTGTAGAAATTTGAAAATCCCAGGAATCGCTGTAGCGCCTTGCGTGTAGTTGGTGTAGGCCAATCCTGAATGCAGGATATTTTACTCATGTCCATCTCGATTCCTGTTTTGGATATGATGTAGCCTAGAAAGAGTACCTCATCTTTATGGAACAAGCATTTCTTCAGCTTCACATAAAGATTATGTGCAAGCAATCTCGATAATACAAGTCTTACATGTCTTATGTGTTCAGACAGGGTCCGTGAATATATAAGTATATCGTCCAGATATACCACAACACAGACATCTAGTAAGTCTTTAAAAATATCGTTTATAAATCGTTGGAAAACTGCAGGGGCATTGCATAGGCCGAATGGCATCACAAGATACTCGAACAATCCGTATCTAGTTCTGAACGCAGTCTTCCACTCGTGTCCATCACGGATTCGAATGAGATTGTATGCTCCTTTCAGGTCTAATTTTGAAAAATAGGTAGCTCCACGCACCTACTCAATGAGCTCAGGGATAAGTGGTAGAGGATAGCGATCTTTTATTGTGATAGCATTCAATTTCCTGTAGTCGATGATAGGTCTGAGACTTGAATCTTTATTGCGAACAAAAAAGAGTCCTGCTGCTGTGGAAGAAGTGGAAGGTCTAATAAAACCTTTTTCCAAGTTCTCATCCAAATAGGTTTTGAGATGGGCAAGTTCATCCTGTGAAAGAGGATAAACATGACCGAACGGCGATTTGCTATTTGGGAGTAGATCAATGCTACAATCATAGTCTCGATGAGGAGGTAATGCTTGAGCATTTTTCTCAAGAAAAACCTCAGAAAGATCCTGATAACATAGTGGTGCAATCTCATCTGTCACCACAGACAGAATCTTCCCGGAAAACGGGAGGTTACACATTTCCTCGCAATAACAAGAAGGGAAGGTCAAGGACCGTTTCTTCCAATCTATGGTTGGTTGGTGTGTGTGCAACCAGGGAAGTCCCAACACAATGGGAAAGTGGGGTGATGGTATTAAATCGAAGGTAGAAGTCTCCCTATGAGACTCGTTAATAGTGACTAGAAGTGCTTGTGTCTGATCGGTGATCGGACCAGAGGATAACGGAACACCGGTAATAAGACTTACTGAGACAGGTTTGAGTTTAGAAATAATAGGAATTTTATTTAAAGCAGCAAAACATATATCCATATAATTTCCACAAGATCCTGTGTCAATCATGGCCTTAGTAGTAATCCTGTTCTGGTCCCACTGTAATGTCAAAAAAACAGAAATGTAGGGGTTAGTGAATGAAGTTGTCAATCCTCCTAGAGAGATATGTGAACACTCACCCTTCTTTTTGTTGACTAGGGGACAGACGTTTATCTTGTGATCCGGGGATGCACAGTACAAGCAGAGATTTTCATTTCGTCTTTTGGCTTTTTCCATAGTTGATAGCGGTGGGCGTATGGTTCCTATCTCCAAAGGAATGGGGTCAACGGCCAGACTCCGAGAGGAAACGGATAATGGCATTCCCATCTTTTCAGCCTTTGTTTCTCGTAGTCTTCTATCTATGGTAATACTGAGTTGTATTAATGCATCCAGGGTTTTTGGCAGATCCGCTCGGGCGAGCTCGTCCTTAACGGCTTCTGATAGGCCAAGCCTAAATTGGGTTTTCAGAGATGCATCATTCCATTCTGAATCAAGGGTCCATCTCTTGAACTCTGCGACAAAGTCTTCCACAGGCCTCCTTCCTTGTTTCAAGGATCTTAACTGAAGATCAGCAGTACTCTGCCTATTGGGGTCATCATATAGGCTAGTGAGCTCTGCCAGGAACAAGGCATAGGAGTTGAGAAGCTGGTCGTTTTTCTCAAAAAGAGAATCTGCCCAGGCTCGAGGATCGCTTGATAGGTAAGAAATAATAGTACAAACCTTAATGTGATCAGTAAGGTAGGTACGAGGTTTTAGCAAAAAAAGTAACTCACATGCGTTTTTAAATTCGCGAATTTTTTTGCGATCGCCTGTAAATACCAAAGGGGGATTTATCTTGGGTTCAGAGGACTGAGCAGAGGTAAGTTGTGTCAGTCTAATTACCTGCTGCGACAGAGCCTGATTGTCTTCTTTTAATTCAGCAAGTGCGTGTATTAACGCAGATACTTGCTGTTTTAATTGTGTCACCTGAGTGGTGATTTCTGGAACTATTTCTGCTGAATCCATTTTTAGGTTCGTTCAATCTATAACGCTCCTGCGTTTTTATATGGTGTGGATTTTCAGCTGCAGAAATAGTTCCACGTCAGCAGTCATGTAAGAGATATGCTGAGACACCATTCCCAACCTCAATGACTCATCATGTGTGGAAGGTCTTATTTCAGCCAGTAAATACACACAATTAGCAAGCTGGTTCTTAGAGTGACTTTATGCATGTGGTAACACAATGATGAAGGTTGAGTGGAGGTGGTAGGTGATAGACACTTGAAGGTGAGACAGTAGCAGATGGATGCAGGAAGGTTTAGCAATGTTGTATGATAGCAGATGATAGAATAGCAGGTGGACATACAAAAGAGATCAACCCAGTGCAGAAAAGTAGCAGTAGTCTCAAGAGCTAGCAATCTAGTTTATGCAGATGTGATAAACAGTCTCTACTATGCAGAGCTAGATAGTGTAAGCTTAGTATAAGTTTATAGAGAATTCCCCTGTGGGGTACTTAGCACTATTAGCGATACAGCCGAAGGGTGGTTCAGGAGAGGCGGATGATCCAGTAGCGGGATACAGGGATCAGCACAGCGAGGTTCCGTCAGCGAAGTAAGCTTGCAAGCATGGAAGCTTCAAGCAAGGTTAGCATCCAGATAAGGGTGTTTGAACGAACACATGTGAGTGAGAGCCGACGCCTTAAATAGCCATCTAGTCCGGCGCTGAGTGATGACAGCTCCAGTCTTAAAGGTGTATGCGCACCTTTCCAAAAGTAAATGGTAGGGCGCATACACTTGTGGAAAGTGTAATTTAGGGTACCAAAGGTACCGGAACATTACACACTTTCCCTACAGAAACTAAATTTTTGAAGCTAACTTAAGTGTAAAGGAGCACTCTAATTACACTAGATATCCCTTTCCTCACACTAATAAATGCTAAATGACACTTTTAAAGTAAAATTAACAGAACTGCTTCCACTCTCTTCCATGTCCAGTATAACAATGCTAGGAATATGGCGGGGGCTATCTTATATACTGGGGGGGCGTATTCACTAATGATTGGTCTAGGGACCCCCTAGTCACTCCAATCACATTCCTAGCATTCTCCTGCCCCCTCAATTGGCTTTTGCTAATGGTTCTGGTCCAATCACGGGCTTTTAAAGCCCATTTCCTGAAGCATTGCATTTTGGTCGGTTCTGGTTGCCGAATTCCGAACTTTTTGGTCAAAAAGTTCTAAATTCGGCCGAACCTCGAACACCCAATGTTCGGGCCGAACCGATGGTGGACCCGAACCATTCGATCATCCCTATTAACACTTTGACAGGAGCGTCGTTTGATGAGTAGGATTGAAGAAATTTGCCCTGAAAATTCATTGTAGTTAGCTAAAGAAGTAGAAAGCCAAACAGGGGTGATTGTTTCCCATGACACAATGTGGCGTACACTGCAGGGGAATGGCATGCATGGGTGTCGTCCACGAAGGAAGCCTCTGCTAAAGCTTGTGCATGAAAAAGCCCATCTAGATTTTGCCAGGGCCCATGCTGAAAAAGAAGAAGACTACTAGGACTCTGTACTCTGGAATGATGAGAACAAGATAAATGTTTTTGGAACTGATCGCTTCAAAACTGTATGGCGTCCCAAAGGTTAGGAGTACAAAGAAAAATGCATGGTGCCTACAGTGAAACATGGTGGTGGCAGTGTCCTTCTGTGGGGCTGCATGAGTGCTGCTGTTGTCGGGGAGCTAAATTTCATTGATGGTATCATGAATTCACAGATGTACTTCTCTATATTGAAAGAGAAGATGCTACCATCACTCCGTACCCTTGGTCATCCTGCAGTTTTCCAACATGACAATGATCCAAAACACACATCTAAGGCCACTGTTGCATTTTTGAAAAAGAAAAGGATGAAAGTGATTCAGTGGCCAAGTATGTCTCCTGTTATAAACCCAATCAAACACCTATGAGGAATTCTGAAGAGACAAGTTGAGCATCACTCTCCATCCAGCATCCAGGCTCTAAAAGAAGAAGAATGGAAAAAGATAGTTGCTGTAATATCTCGCCAACTTATTCATTCAATGCCTAGAAGACTTGGTGCTGTCCTTACAAATCATAGAGGTCATAAAAAATACTAGATGTAGTAGTTTTTATTGTGGGGTGTATTCATTTTTGCATCAACTAATTTGAGTAAAACTGAAGATTTTGTAATCTAAGTTATATTATTACCTTACTTTTATATAATGAGCTAAACAAATGTTCTATTAAACTCAGTTTTGTAAAAGTTTCGGAAATTGTTATTGTGCTCATTGAGATATTGATTAAAATCTTACTTTTTTTTTTTTTTTTCAAATATTTTTGTTTGAATTCTGCAGAATTACAAACATGGTACATGGTTAACATAGATAACCTATTTATGAGTCAGCCTGTTCTTCAAAATCACACATAAAGATTTAGTTCTCTTCTGTGGTATACATTGGAATCAGCAATATTCCAACTCATTGAAAATCTTACATAGTTACATAGTAGGTGAGGTTGAATAAAGACAATAGTACATCCAGTTCAACCTGTGTAGGTGTGTGTGGCTGTAATCATCTCACATACCCCTGAATGTTCTGATCCTTGAGATGCACGTCCAATAGTCTTTTGAAAGCCACCATACTACCCGCAGAAACCACCTCTTGTGGTAGAGAATTCCACAATCTTGTAGCCCTAACAGTAAAGAACCCCCCACGTTGCCTGAGGTTAAAACGCTTCTCCTCTAATCGCATTGTATGCCCCCGAGTCCTCATGCAATCCCTTCGACTGAACAGCTTTTTTCTAAGCTGAGATCCCCATTGAGATATTTAAAAATTGCTATCATGTCCCCCCTCAGGCGTCTCTTCTCCAGGGAGAATAAATCAAGCGATTGCAGACGCTCTTCATAATCAAGGTCCTCCAATCCCCTAATTAGTTTAGTTGCCCTTCTCTGGACTTTCTCCAGCTCCAACACATCCCTTCTGAGGACTGGCGACCAGAACTGGACAGAATACTCCAGCTGCGGTCGGACCAGAGTTTTATAAAGTGGAAAGATTATAGTCTTATCTCTGGAATACATCCCTTTCTTTATGCATGCTAATATTCTGCTAGTGCAAAACCTTACACTTCTCTACGTTAAACCTCATTTGCCAAGTCGTTGCCCACTCCATTATTTTGTCCAGGTCATCCTGTAGGATATCTGCTTCATGCTGTGCAGTTATTGCCCTGCCCAATTTTGTGTCATCTGCAAAAACTGATATTAAACTACTGACCCCGACCTCAATGCTGTTTATGAATAAATTGAACAAGGTTGGTCCCAGGACTGAGCCTTGGGGGACCCCGCTTACTACCTCAGACCAGTCTGAGTATGCGCTGTTTATTACCACCCTTTGGACACGCCCTTTTAGCCAGTTCCGTATCCAAAAGCAAACCCTGCTGTCAATACCTGCAAACCTTATTTTATAAATTAAGCGCTTATGGGGAACTGTATCAAACGCCTTAGCGAAATCTAGGTACACCACATCCACTGGTCTTCCCCTATCTAGCTCACAGCTCACCTCCTCGTAGAATGCTAATAGATTGGTTTGACAAGAACGCCCATTTGTAAACCCGTGCTGGTTATTACTGATGATGCTGTTGTCTTTAGCAAACTCTACGATATAGTCCCTTATCATCCCCTCTAGAAGTTTACATACTATCGATGTCAAACTGACAGGCCTATGATTTCCCGGGACATGCCTCTGACCCTTTTTGAATATCGGAATCACGTTAGCTTTCCTCCAATCTCCTGGTACATCTCCTGTTCTAATACTGTCCGCAAAGATCAGGAACAGGGGTCTGGATATAACCTTACTGAGTTCCTTGAGTACTCTCGGATGTACGCCATCTGGGCCTGGTGATTTGTTTGTGTTAAGTTTATCCAGCCTTTCCCTGATTTCACCCTCTGTTAGCCATAGTGGCAAGTCCTGTGTATTACTACTAACCAAACAGTCATGGTCAGTGTACCCGTCCATTTCCTGTGTAAATACTGATGAGAAAAAAGCATTCAGCACGGTTGCTTTTTCAGTGTCCTCTGTAACCATCCTCCCATCATCGCTAATTATGTGTGCAATATGCTCTGCCCTAGTTTTTTTGCTGTTGATATACTTAAAGAATTTCTTTGGGTTTTTTTTACTATCCTCCGCTATTTGTCTCCCAAAGTCTATTTTAGCCATCTTGATTTCGTGTTTACACTTCTTATTTGCCTCCTTGTATTGGTCGAAAGCCAATACTGTGCCTTCTGATTTATATTTCCTGAAGGCCAATTTTTTTCCCCTAATAAGATTTTTAACGCTACGGTTTAGCCGGCCAGGTTTGGCCTTGTCTCTTCTAAATTTATTTCCGATAGGAATGCACTGCAAGATACCTTTGCTTAATATGTTCCTAAAGCATTCCCATTTTTCCTCTGTGGTCAGGGATCCTAGGGTTCGGTCCCAGTTTACCCTTTCCATCAATGAGTATAATTTTGGAAAGTCTGCCCTTCTGAAGTTAAGGGTTTTTATGTTCCCCACTTGCCTTGTTCTATTGTTATTTACACTAAATGTGATCATCCTGGGATCGCTAGAGCCCAGGTTGTCCTGGACTCCAACCTCCGAGATTATGTCTGGGTCATTAGTAATCAATAGATCCAGGATTGCGTTTTCTCTAGTAGGAGAATCCACCAGCTGTCACATGTAATTATCCTGTAAGGTTTCCGTGAATAGACGGGCCTTATGTGAGTGTGTAATCCCCTCTCCCCAGTCAATGTCGGGATAATTGAAATCCCCCAATATGATGACTGATCCTAGCTTTGCCCCTTTACCCAAAAGTGCTAAAAAATCCAGCTCTACCTCCTCCCCTTGTTTAGGTGGCCTATAGCAAACCCCCACAATTACTTTTTCCTTTACTCCTTCCCTAAGGAGTTCTATCCACACGGATTCTAACTCCATACTCCTCCCTTCCGTAATGTCACTCCTCTCTATCACCCTTACATTGTTCTTGACGTAGAGACATACCCCTCCCCCTCTTTTTCCTACCCTGTCCTTCCGGTACACCGAATACCCTTGGATATTTGCCAGCCAGTCATGTGGGTGGTCGAACCAAGTCTCCGCTATTCCCACAAGGTCTATGTCCTCCTCATGAACTAACATTTCCAACTCAACCATTTTATTAGCTAGGCTCCTGGCATTAGCATATACCCCTCTTAGTTTTACGGAAGTTAAACGTGATTGGTTATGTTTATTCCTGTTTGGTCTGAGGTTCTCCCGCACAGACCTACCGATTGACGTTGTGGACCTACTGTCGCTGCTGACCCTACAACTGCCTTCAGTCCTTTGCTCCCTCCTAACTGACTCTACTTCTGAGCCCTCCCCCCGTCTCCTAGTTTAAAAGCCCCTCCAACTTGGTGGCCATCTTTCTCCCCAAAAGAGCTGTACCGTCACCATTAAGGTGCAGCCCATCCTTACTAAAGAGCCGGTAGCCGACTGAGAAGTCAGCCCAGTTCTCCAGGAACCCAAACCCCTCCTTCCTACACCAGTTCCTCAGCCACTCGTTAAGTTCCCTAATCTCCTTCTGCCTCTCCTGTGTGGCTCGAGGTACAGGCAGTATTTCAGAGAAAACCACCTTGGAGGTCCTTTTCCTCAATCTATTACCTAAGTCCCTGAAATCGTTCTTTAGGATCCTCCACCTACCTTTAACTTTGTCATTAGTGCCCACATGCACCATGACCGCTGGGTCATCCCCAGCCCCGCACAATAATCTGTCTGTCAGATCTGCGATGTGCCGAACGCGGGCGCCAGGTAAACAACATACTGTTCGGTTCACAAGATCTTTTTTACAGATTGCCCTCTCTGTCCTCTTGATAATTGAGTCCCCAACTACCACAACCCTTCTAACCTTTCCTGAGTTACGGCCCCCCTTCTTCCTGGAGCCGTCCCTCCCCTGGCAGCTGGGGGAGGGCGCATGCTCCAGCCACCCCTGAGTTGATATCCCCCTCAACCTGCAACTCGGCAAATATGTTAGGGTGTACCAACTCAGGACTGGCCTCCCTGACACTCCTCCCACTAACATTCCTAACGGTCACCCAGCTGCGTACCTCTGCTGCTTGCGTCTCCTCTATTCCTCCCTCCTCTATGCTGGCCCCTGCCAGCGCCTGATGGGTAATGTCCAAGCTCCTTTCCAGGTTGTAGATGCCACGCAGTCTTGTCACTGTGTTCTCTAGATCCACGATGTGGGCTTCCAGAGCAACAAATCGCTCACATCTTGCACAGCAGTATTCGTCCTCGATTGGTTCATCAAGAAACTCATACATGGCGCAAGAAGTGCACTTCTGCGAGAGTGGCATTCCCAATCCTGTCGGACATTATTACCCACTACTCTATGGGGATAATGTTAACGACCTGCTCTTCCTTACCTACACTACCTCTAACTCCCCTGGTACTAAACCTGGGGTACTCACCAGTCGCTAATATACTAACCAGTCACTAAGATACTTACCAGTCGCAAAGATACCAACAGACGCAAAGATACTCACCAGTCGCAAGATATTCACCAGTCGCAAGATACTCACCAGTCGCAAGGATACTCACCTGTCGCAAAGATACTCCCTGTCTCAAAGATACTCACCAGTCGCAAGGAAACTCACCAGTCGCAAGATACTCACCAGTCACAAGATACTCACCAGTCGCAAAAGATACTCACCAGTCGCAAAGATCCTCACCAGTCCCAAGGATACTCACCAGTCCAAAGATCTTCACCAGTCGGTCGGTCGCAGAGCACAGTCAGACAGTCGCAGAGCAGTCAGTCACAGCGCAGTCAGTTAGTCACAGCGCAGTCAGTCCGTCGCAGAGCAGTCAGTCACAGCTCTGTCAGTCAGTCGCAGAGCAGTCAGTCGCAGAGCGGTCAGTCAGTCGTAGAGCGGTCAGTCAGTCACAGAGCGGTCAGTCAGTCGCAGAGCGGTCAGTCAGTCGCAGAGCGGTCAGTCAGTCGCAGAGCGGTCAGTCAGGTTAATACCTATAACTAGCATGTAACTAGCATAGTGTGCAACTTCTGTCTTACTTCCAGACAAATTCTGCAAAAAACATTATGTTAACATTAAAGGAACCATGGTCCTATGTCAGTACAAATGGTTACTACTTTGTAAAGGTCTATTAATAGTAAAAGGAAGTCTATTCTATAAATCTACAGAAGAGAAATGAAAAAAATAAAAAAGATAACAGCATAGTAGCGTCATAGTTTCCACTACACAAGGATCAAGAGCCTTTAAAGGAAGAGCGCCACAAATGCCATTGATTTTGGAATTGTGAGATAACTTAATTGATTGTAATTAGACCTCTAGATGACCATTTAGTGAATATATACACACACACTTATATGTATTTATACACATACACACATATAGGTGTGAAAGAAGTGAAGTCCTATGGCTGTTAATAATTTAATTAGCTCAGCCATAGGGTTCTGCTACTTTCACACCTATATATGTGTATGTGTATATATACATACATGTGTGTGTGTATATATACCCCTACACAGAAGTTCAGATGTCATGCCTGCCTCCAAACACGTCCACAAAAAAAGCCCAATAAAACGCCTGCAACAAAACAGCCAGGTGTGAAAGGAGCGAAGCCACTATCCTGCTCTAATGCAATTCTAATAGAAACAATCTTTTTTCTATGGCAGTCACCCTGAAATGGAAGGGTTTGGTCACCCTGCCATAGCAGTCAGAGTCAGCTAACCCTACACTACACTACAGTCTCCTGACACTTAACACTTTCCCTACAGAAACTAGATTATTAAATCTAACTATAGTGGAAAATAGTACCCTAACTACACTAGATATCCCTTTCCTCACACTAATAATTGCTAAATGACACTTTGAAGCAGGAGTAACAGAACTGCTTCCACTCTCTTCCACAGCCCCAGTATTAAAGTGCTAGAGATTTGGCGGGGCTATCTTATATACTGGGGGGCGTATTCACTACTGATTGGCCTCTGGACCCCCTAGTCACTCCAATCACATTCCTAGAATCATCCTGCCCCCTCAATTGGCTTTTACTGATGGTTCTGGTCCAATCACAGGCTTTTAAAGCCCAGTTCCTGTCCCATTGCACATTGGTCGGTTCGGGTTGCCAAATTCCAAACTTTTTCAGCAAAAAGGTCGAAATTCGGCCGAATTTCGAACAGTCAATGTTCGGGTCGAACCGATGGTCGACCCGAACCGTTCAATCATCCCTAATGTTCAGAATATGGTCCTAGGGAACTAAGAGTTTCTGTTTGTGCCCATTCATGTCCCAGTATGCTCCACTGTTTTAAGTGGGCTAGTTGAAACCAAAATGTATTCTGGTCCAGTAGGGTTGCAATGTAATAATCTTTTATGTGAGGAATGCCCATACCTCCTGCTGATCTATGTTTCTCTAGCACCTTGAATGAGCAACAAGCTTTATGGTCTGCCCACACAAATTTAGTCAATTGCAATTGTAAGTTAGAGAAAAAGTTGGCTGGTACATGGATGGGTAGTGTTCGAATATAGTATCTTAGGTAGTTGTATCATCTTGTACGCCGCTAGTCTGCCTAAGCAGGAAAGTAATCATTTTTTCAGTCAAGTCAACTCTTGTTAAATCGTAGTGAGAAGTGAGAGGAAGTTTATTTTAAATAAGCTACTGGTGGATGGGGTTAATTTAATTCCCAGGTATTGTAAGGAATCTTCATTCCATTGGAAGGGAATTCTATGTTGCAAGGTTTTTTTAGGTGCACTGTCAATGGATGTACCCATTATGTTAGACTTAGAAGCATTGATTTTATAGTAAGATACCTTGTTGAATGTATTTAACGCTTCATACAGGTTTTCAAAAGTGGCTGTCTCGGGAGCAGCAGTATTTAATTGAAATGTACAGGGCCTGCTATGCAGCAAAATCCTTAGAAGGAACACAACTGTACAAATAGTTTAGTCAAGACCTACACTATCAACAAACTGTGTAGGAACAGCAAGAAATCTAGAAAACGAAAAATAAAAATTGGCGATTCGTAGCGGAATCAGAGCGGAGTCATTTCGGCAAGTATAATGAGGGTCAAAAAGCTAGTGTTGATTATGTTTCACGGGCTCACCCGAGCAAGATATATTGTGGTTATTGTATGAGCACAAAGTAAACCTGCTTCTATGTCTTAGTCAGTTTGTGATGCCCTTGGAGATCCAGGAGAGCTGACTTGACCGGGACTTTGAGGATCTAGAATGTGCCATTCCATCAAAAGGCGTAGGCCCTCTTTCATAGATGTAATGGCGTATGTATCTTCATCCTCGGTTATCAGTAGCTTAGCCGGGTAAACCCAGCGGTAGGGTATGCGGTGATTATGCAAAGGCTTGGTAATGATTCCAAGCTTTTTCCTCTGTTGCATAGTGTATGCTAAAAGATCTTCAAAAAATGCCAAATCTTGAAGACTTTATGGCAGCTTCTCCTTATTTCTGGTGGCTGTCATTAGCTTTTCTTTGGTATGGTAAAATTGGATTCTTACAATCGTATCTCTAGGGAGATGCTGTGACAGGTGTTTAGGCTTTGGCAGTCTATGGATTTGATCTATAAGCAGATCTTCCAGCGGAGCTTCTGGAAGTTCTTCTTTTAAGATATTAGTGAAGTACTCTTTCAGATCTCGGGGTCTCACTGACTCTGGGATACCCCGTATTTTGACGTGATTGCGTGTCAGGGTCCGGACTGGCGGCAGGTGACGGCACTGGAGGTGGATCCTCTGTGTCAGTGAGGGATTGGCGTGGACCGTACCAGGGGACCGGTTCTAAGTTACTACCGGTTTTCACCAGAGCCCTCCGCAAGGCGGGATGGACTTGCTGCGGCGGTAGCAACCAGGTCGTATCCACCGGTAACGGCTCAACCTCAAAGACAGCTGATTCAGACGTGGTACAGAAGGACAAGGCAAAGGCAAGGTCAGACGGAGCAAAAGGTCAAGGCAGGCGGCAAGGTTCGTAGTCAGGGGCAACAGCAGAAGGTCAGATACACAGGCAGGGACCGATACACCAAAAGCTTTCTCAAGGTACCAAAGGCAACAAGATCCAGCAAGGACAGGAAGGGGAAGTGGTTTTTATAGCATTTGGAGTGATTGGACCAGGCACCAATTAGTGGTGCACTGGCCCTTTAAATTTCAGACCAGCGGCGCGCGCGCGCCCTAGAGAGCGGGGCCACGCGCGCCGGGAGGAAACCGAACGGGAGGTGAGTGGAGTCCGCGGGCGGGAACGTTCCGCCGTGCGGACCGACTGAGTGAGGAGTGCGGGGGAGCGGTGCTCACGGTCGGGGAAGGTGACCGGAGCGCTGCTACCCGCAGCATGCCTCGAGTGCTCCGGGGATGCTGCAGGACCCGGAGCGCTCAGCATGACATTGCGAGTTGATGAGTGCAGTAATAAGGAGAGGACAGACACGAGGGTGATATATGTAAGCTGTGGAATGAGGGGTGAATGAAAGGGAGTTTAAGGAGAGAGGGCACAACTGTGTTAGGAAGAGGTAGAGAGCACATGTTACAGACTGGAAGGATTAGGAAGAAGACTGGGTTAGAGATGAACGTGCTGAATGGGGAAACAAGGTCACCTGCAGTCTGTTTGGTGTTTTGCAAATATCAGTACAAACGTGCAGCGCAATCTTAATAGTACACTTTGCAATGATAATACATAAAACAAATCTACTCAGAAAAGATCCAATAAATTTCTTAAAATAGGTGCAGATGTGTCACGTACCTGGTAGGTGAGCCTGACGTGTAGAGGAGGGCCTCTCGTACAACTCGTGGGCCTCTGATAGTGAGACAGCAGCCACAGGAGCACAGTGACGTGGGAGTGCCTGTAATCAGTCCAGTAGTAGCGTGGCCACAGTGAGCGGGCTGGTATGAAACTGCTGGGAGCGAGCTTGTTGGGCTGGGGTTGTAGCAGGCCGGATGAGCAGGGTGCAGGAAGGACATAGACGATAGGCAGCAGAGTAATCGGGTCACAAGCCGGGTGGGTACCAGGAGAGCAGCAATGCAGGATCAACAGGTAGGAGCGAAATCCAGAAGACAAGCCGGGGTCAGGGTAGGAAGCAGACAAGCACAGGTTAAGAGGTCACACGGAGTCAGGAACAGTACACAGGAAGCTGCAGACCAAACAGCAATGAATTCATGCAGAGAGTCAGTTTAAATAGCCAGCTTGGCGCCATCTAATGGCAGGAAGTTCTAACTACCTTATGGACCAGACTTCTCTGACAAGATGATTCTAATAGCAGAGTGCAGGATAATAGAGACAGTCCCTCTTTAAATAACAAAAAGCAGGGTGCCGATGGTTAAATCATTCAATGATTCCAAGTGCTCTTGTCTCCCACCACCACAGCATTCTCTGCCTCTCACCTCCAAAAGAAGACCCGACAGGGTCAATCAGCATTAAAGCAGGCTCCAATACCGTATCTCTTCCTTCTCCTGGAGCATCTAGCACGAACTTCCTCCACAGTATAACATATAAGGGGAAAAGAAGATCTAATGCTCTCCATATATTTAAAAGCTTTTATTCTAAAATATATATTGCACTTACATCCAATATACAGGTAAAAAGCATGGAGACATCACAAGCGGTGTGTATCGGCATCTCTCCATCACCTCTCTCTGTCTTCCGGGAGGGCTGCGGGTCACGTAACTTCCCCCCGGTGTTTTGAAAAGTAGTTTGTGGTTATGTCACGTTTGACTCCACCCAACGCGTTTCATCATAGGTTTGATGTCGCCAGGAACGTCAAACCTATGACGAAATGTGTTGGGTGGAGTCAGACATGACTTAACCACGCCCCCAGAGCCGGGCCACAATTTCTTGGAGGACGCTGACATTCATCTCTGCATGTCCATATGTGATTTTATGCCTACCGTTGTGTTTTAGCATGTGAGTGTAAACTTTTACAAATAAATAGCCTCTTTTACCAAACGTTATTACGCTATGTCCGTACCTTTTCTTTGTTTTTTGGGCAATTGAACGCCCACATACTTATGCCCGCGATCAGTGAAACTGCACTTATCAGAAAACGGAAGGACGACACAGATGATCACGGCTGGAGGCTCCACAGGGTGTTACAGACTTAAACATCCCCCGGAGGAGCTGAGGTAATGTAGCTCAGTGACACCGAGGCAGGTTGACCGGACATCCACGGGTGAGTAACGGTGAGAAAATCCTAAACTCACCACCATCTCCTAGACACAGTAAGACTATCTGGCACACACCCAGCAATATCATAATAACTTTGCAAGGATTCATTCCCTCACCACTGTGCCCCGGTCCCGGGTGCCACGAGCCCCTCCATACAGCTAAACCAACAGCGATCCGAATAGCCGATCTCTGTGTCCTGCAAACAAACAGAGAAGTGTAATCCCTCTGTTTATACCAGCACCTTTAATATCTCCTCATTTGAAAATATTTCAAGATACAAAAACCGCCACATAGTGTCATACACATGGAAATGTTTAAACCGGATTGCATCAAAATGTTTGTTAATTCTCACAATATGAGCTCCAACGCTTAAGCCAACGTGGAAAAGAATTGTATATATATATATATATTACCTGACCATTGGGGGTTACCTTATATACCCCACTTCACATTGGCATATTGTGACATTAACTACACAATTTAATTCCTTCCTGAGTCGGAAGAAGCTTTATGCCAATGATTGGTTGCGCATGCTGAATTCATTAACACTGTTTTTTCTGCATGCATGCTTTTTTATGCTTATTTGTGATAGACCTGCAATATTGCATAGAGGGACCAGGTAGAGGTGATTACAATCCCTAGGGATATATCACTCCCAGCTCCCTCCTATTTTCCTATTGATTTCCATTCCACAGGGAGGGCTAGGCATGGTTAGGGTATTGCTGAACATAGCAAATTTACCCTTCCAGGTCCAAAGGGTCCTGTTTTTAAATTGATGATTTACAGTGAGCAATTAGCTCTGTGTCATTTTCTATATGTTTAATTGTCTGTATTTGATATCACTTAATAAAATGTATTTTTGCACCATTCACTTGTGAGCCTAGTCTTTGCAACCATTCTGAGAGGATCTATATCCCCTCATCCCCCAATCCTTGTTCATATATATATATATATACACACACTTATATGTATTTTACACTTACACATATATACAGTGCCTTGCAAAAGTATTCGGCCCCCTTGAACTTTTCGACCTTTTGCCACATTTCAGGCTTCAAACATAAAGATATAAAACTGTAATTTTTTGTGAAGAATCAACAACAAGTGGGACACAATCATGAAGTGGAACGAAATTTATTGGATATTTCAAACTTTGTTAACAAATACAAAACTGAAAAATTTGGGCGTGCAAAATTATTCAGCCCCTTTACTTTCAGTGCAGCAAACTCTCTCCAGAAGTTCAGTGAGGATCTCTGAATGATCCAATGTTGACCTAAATGACTAATGATGATAAATAGAATCCACCTGTGTGTAATCAAGTCTCCGTATAAATGCACCTGCACTGTGATAGTCTCAGAGGTCCGTTTAAAGCGCAGAGAGCATCATGAAGAATAAGGAACACACCAGGCAGGTCCGAGATACTGTTGTGGAGAAGTTTAAAGCCGGATTTGGATACAAAAAGATTTCCCAAGCTTTAAACATCCCAAGGAGCACTGTGCAAGCGATAATATTGAAATGGAAGGAGTATCAGACCACTGCAAATCTATGAAGACCTGGCCGTCCCTCTAAACTTTCAACTCATACAAGGAGAAGACTGATCAGAGATGCAGCCAAGAGGCCCATGATCACTCTGGATGAACTGCAGAGATCTACAGCTGAGGTGGGAGACTCTGTCCATAGGAAAACAATCAGTCATATACTGCACAAATCTGGCCTTTATGGAAGAGTGGCAAGAAGAAAGCCGTTTCTTAAAGATATCCATAAAAAGTGCTGTTTAAAGTTTGCCACAAGCCACCTGGGAGACACACCAAACATGTGGAAGAAGCTGCTCTGGTCAGATGAAACCAAAATCGTACTTTTTGGCAACAATGCAAAACGTTATGTTTGGCGTAAAAGCAACACAGCTCATCACCCTGAACACACCATCCCCACTGTCAAACATGGTGGTGGCAGCATCATGGTTTGGGCCTGCTTTTCTTCAGCAAGGACAGGGAAGATGGTTAAAATTGATGGGAAGATGGATGGAGCCAAATACAGGACCATTCTGGAATAAACCCTTATGGAGTCTGCAAAAGACCAGAGACTGGGAACGGAGATTTGTCTTCCAACAAGACAATGATCCAAAACATAAAGCAAAATCTACAATGGAATGGTTCACAAATAAACATATCCAGGTGTTAGAATGGCCAAGTCAAAGTCCAGACCTGAATCCAATCGAGAATCTGTGGAAAGAATTGAAAACTGCTGTTCACAAATGCTCTCCATCCAACCTCACTGAGCTTGAGCTGTTTTGCAAGGAGGAATGGGCAAAAATTTCAGTCTCTCGATGTGCAAAACTGATAGAGACATACCCCAAGCGACTTAGAGCTGTAATCGCAGAAAAAGGTGGCGCTACAAAGTATTAACTTAAGGGGGCTGAATAATTTTGCACGCCCAAGTTTTCAGTTTTTTATTTGGTAAAAAAGTTTGAAATATCCAATAAATTTCGTTCCACTTCATGATTGTGTCCCACTTGTTGTTGATTCTTCACAAAAAATTACAGTTTTATATCTTTATGTTTGAAGCCTGAAATGTGGCAAAAGGTCGAAAAGTTCAAGGGGGCCAAAAACTTTTGCGAGGCACTGTAGGTGTGATAGGAGCGGAGACCTATTGGTATTAATTATTTCATTAGCGCAAGTATAGTGTTCTGCTACTTTCACACCTATATATGTGTATGGGTATATATACATATAAGTGTGTGTGTATATATACCCCTATACAGAAGTTCAGATGTTTTGCCTGCCTCCAAAAAAATGCCCCAAAAAAACGCCTGCGCCAAAAAAAAAAACAAAACACCCAGGTGTGTTATTGTAGGGGTTTTTTTTGGGCATTTTTTTGGGTTCTTTGGAGGCAGGCATGACATCTGAACTTCTGTATAGGGGTATATATACACACCTACACATATATAGGTGTGAAAGTAGCAGAACACTATACTTGCGCTAATGAAATAATTAACACCAATATGGCTCCGCTCCTATCACTCCTATATATGTGTAAGTGTAAAATACATATAAATGTGTGTGTATATACCCCTATACAGAAGTTCAGCTGTTTTGCATGCCTCCAAAGTCCCCCAAAAAATACCCCAAAAAAACCCTGCAATAACACACCTGGGCGTTTTTTTTTGGCGCAGGCGTTTTTTTTGGGCATTATTTTGGGGTCTTTGGAGGCATGCAAAACATCTGAACTTCTGTATAGGGGTATATATACACACACACTTATATGTATTTTACACTTACACACATATAGGTGTGATAGGAGCGGAGCCATATTGGTGTTAATTATTTAATTAGCGCAAATATAGTGTTCTGTTACTTTCACACATATATATGTGTATGGGTATATATACATATAAGTGTGTGTGTGTATATATACCCCTATGCAGAAGTTCAGATGTCATGCCTGCCTCCAAAGAACCAAAAAAAGCCCAAAAAAACCCCTGCAATAACACACCTGGGCGTTTTTTTTTTTTGGCGCAGGTGTTTTTTTGGGCATTTTTTTGGGGTCTTTGGAGGCATGCAAAACATCTGAACTTCTGTATAGGGGTATATATACACACACACTTATATGTATATATACCCATACACATATATAGGTGTGAAAGTAGCAGAACACTATACTTGCGCTAATGAAATAATTAACACCAATATGGCTCCGCTCCTATCACACCTATATATGTGTAAGTGTAAAATACATATAAGTGTGTGTGTATATATATACCCCTATACAGTAGTTCAGATGTTTTGCCTGCCTCCAAAGACCCCCAAAAAATGCCCAAAAAAAACGCCTGCTGCAAAAACACACCTGGGCGTTTTTTTTGGCGCAGGCATTTATTTGGGCATTTTTTTGGGATCTTTGGAGGCAGGCAAAACATCTGAACTTCTGTATAGGGGTATATATGCACTCACACTTTATATGTATTTTACACTTACACACATATAGGTGTGATAGGAGCGGAGCCATATTGGTGTTAATTATTTCATTAGCGCAAGTATAGTGTTCTGCTCCTTTCACACCTATATATGTGCAGGTGTATATATACAGACATGTGTGTGTATATATACCCCTATACACATGTTCAGATGTCATGCCTGACTCCTCCTCAAAAAATCCCTATGAACGCATGCAGCCAAAAAGCAGGCTGACCGGTGAGAAGCCATATCAGTGCTCTGAAAGTGACATAAGAGAAACAATCTTTTCTCTATAGCGGTCACCCTGATATGGAAGGGTTTCGTCACCCTGCCATAGCAGTCAGAGTCAGTTAACCCTACACTACACTACGGTCCCCTTACACTTAACACTTTCCCTACAGAAACTGAATAATTAAAGCTAACTATAGTGGAAAATAGCACCCTAACTACACTAGATATCCCTTTCCTCACACTAAAAATTGCTAAATAACACTTTGAAGCAGGAATAACAGAACTGCTTCCACTCTCTTCCGTGTCCCTGTATAACAATGCTAGGAATTTGGCGGGGGCTATCTTATATACTGGGGGGCGTATTCACTAATGATTGGACTATGGACCCCCTAGTCACTCCAATCACATTCCTAGCATTCTCCTGCCCCCTCAATTGGCTTTTACTGATGGTTCTGGTCCAATCACGGGCTTTTAAAGCCCATTTCCTGAACCATTGCATTTTGGTCGGTTCTGGTTGCCGAATTCCGAACTTTTTCAGAAAAAAGTTCTAAATTCGGCCGAACCTCGAACAGCCAATGTTCGGGTCGAACCGATGGTCGACCCGAACCGTTCGATCATCCCTAGTGAGGATTCCCCCCCTAGTGAGTAGTTTGCGTTTATGTTTTTAGCCCCCAAGTGCATTACCTTACATTTCTCCATATTAAACCTCATTTGCCATTTTGTTGCCCATACTGTTATTTTGTTCAGGTCATTCTATAAGATTTCTATGTCCTGATGTGAAGTTATTGCCCTGCCTTTTTTTATGTCATCTGCGAAAACTGAGATTGAACTAATAATCCCGTTCTCTATATTATTTATGAATAAATTGAACAGAATTGATCCCAGGACAGAGCCTTGGAGTACCCCACTTACCACTCCAGACCAGTCTGAGTACACATTATTTATCACCACCCTTTGGACACGCCCCTGTAACCAGTTTTCTATCCAAGAACAAACCTTGTGGTCGATGCCTGCAGACCTTAGATTGTAGATTAAGCGTTTATGGGGAACTGTATCGAATGCAAAATCCAGATACACCACATCAACAGGCCTCCCTTGTCTAGATCGCTGTTCACCTCCTCACAGAATGTGAACAGATTGATCTGGCGAGAACATCCCTTTGTAAACCCATGCTTACTACTAATGATACTGTTGTCCTCAGTAAATTCTTGGATATAGTCCCTTATTATCCCCTCCAATAATTTACATACTATTGATGTCAGGCTGATTGGCCTGTAGTTTCCCAGAATATGTCTCTGCCCTTTTTTGAACATTGGTATCACATTGGCTTTCCTCTAGTTAGCTGGTACAGTTCCTGTCAGTATACTGTCCGCAAAGATTAGGAACAACGGTCTAGATATAATCCGACTGAGTTCCTTGAGTACTCTCGGGTGTAAGCCATCTGCTCCTGGCGATTTATTTGCATTAATCTTATTAAGTCTTTCCTTGATTCCAGCCTCTGTTAGCCACAGTGGTACATCCTGTGATGTGCTGCTAACAATACTGTCATGGTCAGTATTCCCCTCCTTTTCTTGTGTAAAAACTGAGAAGAAAGCATTTAGTACAGTTTCCTTCTCTGTGTCACCTGCAACCATCCTCCCTTCATTGTTATTTATGTGTGCAACATGCTCTGAAATCGCTTTTTTACTATTAATATATCTAAAGAATTTTTTAGGGTTTTTCTTTCTCCCCTCTGCTGTTTGTCTCTCGTAGCCTTTTTTTAGCCGCCCTGATTTCGTTTTTACATTTCTTGTTACATTTCTTATATTGTTGGAAAGCTGACAGTGCCCCCTCCATTTTATATTTCTTAAAGGCCATTTTTTTTTCTCTAATAAGAATTTTTACTTTACGGTTTAGCCACCCCACTTTGACCTTGGCTCTTTTGTATTTATTTCCTATTGGAATACACTGTGTGACACCTTTGTTTAATATGTTTCTAAAGCATTCCCATTTCTCTTTCGTGTTCAATGTTTCTAGGGTTAGGTGCCAATTGATGCTCTCTAGTATTGAGCACAGCTCAAAAAAGTTGGCTCTTCTGAAGTTTAAGGTTCTTGTGCTCTCCTCAAGCCTTGTTTTCCTATGATTTACACTAAAATGTGATCATCCTGTGATCACTAGATCCCAAGTTGTCCCATATTGCCACATCTGAGATTAGAATTGGATCGTTGGTTATTAGTAGATTCAGGAATGCATTCTTTCTAGTAGGAGAATCCACCAATTGAGACATGAAGTTGTCCTGTAAGACATTCATGAATTGATGGGCCTTTAATGAGTGAGTTGTCCCCACTTCCCTGTCAATATCGGGATAATTGAAGTCTCCCACTATGATAACATTTCCCTGCTTCAACACCATTCCTATCTGTGATAGGAGTTCCAACATAGTGACTTGAAGTTTCCAGATATACCTCTCCTAAGAGGGGGCGAAAGACGCCCAAGCTTTTAACATGTACCACTTGGCAGATCAGGTATATTGCATAGGACAAAGATGTAAAGTATAGTCCCAATGGTGCACAAACCAGAAAGAGGGGAAGGCTGCTCACCAGGTTCGCCACAAAAGAGGAGCCATCCTGGGGGGAGAGAAGAAAAAAACACAGAAGTGAATATAAGTATATTTGTGTGGTAAATATAATTGGGGATTGTCTAAGTGGACTCATAAAAAAATGCCAGTATAGTAGGCAAGAGAACTTGCATGAATAACCTCATCAGCATCGACATCTGAAGTGGTTGGAAGCTGCCCATTAGTGTGGAACAAAGAAGTACCTATTTATATATACAAAGTAATTTGGACAGATTGTCAATGCCTTTCACCTGTGTGGTGTCCCCATAACATAGAAATTAGCTAGTTTGTTGGGTTCCTCTCTATATATATATACCATGCATAAGCAAGGGAGAGTCTCCCCATAGAGCAGCCCCAGAAGTTATCCCCCGGACTCAATGGTGTCTGGCGCCACTGCACATGGGCCGGGCAGTGTCATCAGAGGTCAGGGGCCCGCCGACAAATATCATGGGGCCTTGCACCGATCAAAAGGCCTAGAGTGTTATGCGAGCAGAACACACACGCCAATATTTGCAGGCCCCACGTGTCAGAAGACACGACGGGGCCTGCGCGTGTCGGGGAGCATACCAACCCCACATCAGAGACATCTAGTGGCCAAATAGTAGAATGCCTTGGAAAGTGTAAGATAAACAGCACGCGACTAGGGATGATCAAACTTTTCAAAAGTTCGGTTCGACCAGAACACCCGAACTTCCCAAAAGTTCGGCCCAGATTTCAGAACCCCATTGAAATCAATGGGACCCGAACTTCGGTAATCAAAAAACACAATTTTGAAGCCCTAAAACCCAATAAATGACCCTAAAAAGTGCCTAGGGTTCTGGGTCATGCCCCAGGGACTATTAATCACACAAAAAAAGTTCTTAAAAATTGTCATTTTTGATAGAGAGCCAGTTATTGAAAAAATTATTGAAAAAAAAAAAGAGATTTCTTTGGATTTAGTGTCTGGGGGGTCTAAAAAGTGTACCTGTGAAGTTTCAGCTCTGTAGCATGTCCAGAACCTGAAAAAAAAGATCGTTTGTATTAGAACACTTATAGAACAGGGATATGACTCCGCTATTTTCACACCTTGCCGGTTTTGTAGCAAGCGTTTTTTTGGGCATTTTTTGGGGGTTATTGGAGGCAGGCATAACATCAGAACTTCTGTGTAGGGGTATATATACACATACACATATATAGGTGTAAAAGTAGCAGAACACTATACTTGCACTAATGAAATAATTAACACCAATATGTCTCCGCTCCTATCACACCTATATATGTGTATGTGTAAAATACATATAAGTGTGTGTGTATATATACCCCTATACAGAATTTCAGATGTTTTGCCTGCCTCCAATGACCCACAAAAAATGCCCAAACAAAACCCCTGCAATGACACACCTGGGCGTTTTTTTTGGCGCAGGCATTTTTTTGGGCATTTTTTGTGGGTCTTTGGAGGCAGGCAAAATATCTGAACTTCTGTATAGGGGTATATATACACACACACACATGTATGTATATATACACCTACACACATATAGGTGTGAAAATAGCAGAACACTATGCTTGCGCTAATGAAATAATTAACACCAATATGTCTCTGCTCCTATCACACCTATATATGTGTATGTGTATATATACATATAAGTGTGTGTATATATATACCCCTATACAGAAGTTCAGATGTTTTGCCTGCCTCCAAAGACCCCAAAAAAATGCCCAAAAAAACGCCTGCAATAACACACCTGGGCGTTTTTTTTTTGGCGCAGGCGTTTTTTTGGGCTTTTTTGGGGTGTTTGGAGGCATGCAAAACATCTGAACTTCTGTATAGGGGTATATATACACACACACTTATATGTATATATACACATACACATATATAGGTGTGATAGGAGCGGAGACATATTGGTGTTAATTATTTCATTAGCGCAAGCATAGTGTTCTGCTATTTTCACACCTATATATGTGTAGGTGTATATATACATACATGTGTGTGTATATATACCCCTATACAGAAGTTCAGATGTCATGCCTGCCTCCAAAGACCCCAAAAAAATGCCCAAAAAAACGCTTGCAATAACACACCTGGGCGTTTTTTTTTGGCGCATGCGTTTTTTTGGGCATTTTTTTGGGGTCTTTGGAGGCAGGCAAAACATCTGAACTTCTGTATAGGGGTATATATACACACACACTTATATGTATATATATATATACACATACACATATATAGGTGTGATAGGAGCGGAGACATATGCCTGTTAATAATTTCATTAGCGCAAGCATAGTGTTCTACTATTTTCACGCCTATGTATGTGTAGGTGTATATATACAGACATGAGTGTGTATATATACCCCTATACAGAAGTTCAGATGTCATGCCTGACTTCAAACATGTCCTCAAAAAAGCCCTATGAACGCCTGCAGCAAAAAGCAGGCTGACCGGCGAGAAGCCATATCGCTGTTCTGTAAGTGACCTAAGAGAAACGATCTTTTCTCTATAGCGGTCACCCTGACATGGAATAGTTTGGTCACCCTGCCATAGCAGTCAGAGTCAGTTACCCTACACTACACTACGGTCACCCTGGCACTTAACACTTTCCATACAGAGACTAGAATATTAAAGCTAACTGAAGTGGAATATAGCAACCTAACTACACTAGATATCCCTTTCCTCACACTAAAAATTGCTAATTGACACTTTGAAGCAGAAGTAACAGAACTGCTTCCACTCTCTTCCATGTCCCTGTATTACAATGCTAGGAATTTGGCGGGGGCTATCTTATATACTGGGGGGCGTATTCACTAATGATTGGCCTCTGGACCCCCTAGCCACTCCAATCACATTCCTAGCATTCTCCTGCCCCCTCAATTGGCTTTTACTGATGGTTCTGGTCCAATCACGGGCTTTTAAAGCCCATTTCCTGTCCCATGGCATTTTGGTCGATTCTGGTTGCCGAATTGCGAACTTTTTCAGCATAAAAGTTCGGAATTCGGCCGAACCTCAAATAGCCAATGTTCGGGTCGAACTGATGGTCGACCCGAACCGTTCGATCATCCCTACACGCGACTAAAGAATATGTGGCTAAGGACAAAAAAACGGGGAAAGAGCAAGGTGTACGTACATCCCCATCTGTCTTTGGTAAATCTATAGAGGCAAGAAGAACTGAAAGTAAACAAAAGACCAATGTAAATATTAGCAGACCAACTCTCATGCATATTCACAGACAACAGGTGTGTATATATATATATATATATATATATATATATATATAAATAGAGAGAGAGAGAGAGGAACCATGGCATCAATTATAACAGAGCACAAATAATAAATATATACACAAGCAATACAGTGTTAGATATGGATATAGATAGGTCATAAAAAATCTTCAGATTGGAACAGAAAAGGGAAAAAGAAGAAAAAAGAGGGAGAAAAAAGGAAGTACAGTCATAAATCCATTTCAAAGCCTCCCAAATGAAATCACTGAAGTGGCATTGAGATTGGAAATTCATCACAGCTCACGTTGAAAGAGAGCCTTATTAAAGTCTCCCCCTTGTGAGCTGGGATGGATTTGATCTTGTCTCTTTGAGGGGAAAGGCAGGATTTGAGGTCTTTTAGACCCCAGATCCCTCCATAAAGAGTACCTTTCACTGCCTATTACTGTCCATGTGACAGAAATAAAAGTGATCAGATTTTTTTTTTCTAAAGGAACAGTGAAAAAAATAAAAATAAAATAAATAGGAAAAAAAATTGTGAAGCGCCCCCCGTCCCCGTGTGCTCACGCACCAACAAAAATGCATACGTAAGTCGCGCCCGCAAATGTAAACGGTGCTCAAATCACACATGTGATGTGTTGCTGTGATCTGGCAAAAGACTTCCTCTGTAACTCTAAACTGGTAACTTTTAAAATTTTTTAAAGTGTCACCTATGCGGATTTTTAGGTACTGTAGTTTATCGTCATTGCAACAGTGTGCGCAATTTTAAACCGTAACATATTAGGTATCTATTTACTCGGTGTGACATCATCTTTTACAATATACAAAAAAATGAGATAACTTCATGTTTTCTTTTTTTTATTTCAGTGAAGTGTGTCTTTTCCAAAAAAATTGCGTTGCAAAGACCGCTGTGCTAATACCGTGTAACATGAAATATTGCAACGACCGCCAATTTATTCTCCAGAGTCTTTGCTAATATATATATATATATATATATATATATATATATATATATTTCACAGGTGCAGTAAAAGATGGTGGTAAAAAAGAGTTTATTCCGAATAATTTGTCTAAAACTCAGATGGAAGCATTATCGTCCTTGTCAGCTCGACATGATATAACAATCAAGCCGGCTGATAAGGGTGGAGCAATAGTGGTAATGGACACTTGCAAATATGAAGCTGAGATATGGAAACCTACAAACCATTAGACACCAGTCCAGTTTTTCGTGTACAAACCAAAATTAAAAAGATGTTAGTATCAGCTGTTCGAGCAGGTATTATCGATAATGACACACAAAACGATTTAATTAACGAATATCCAGTTACTCCGGTAATTTATATATTGCCGAAAATACATAAAGATCTTTTAAATCCACCAGGACGTCCCATTGTTTCTGGGATGGAGTCTGTCACAACACCCCTGGCAAAATATTTGGATAAATGTTTAACACCATTAATTATGAAGACTAGATCATACATCGGAGATACTAGTGATTTTTTTGTCTAAGATACGCAGGGTTAATGTTGTGCCAGACTCCCTTCTAGTAACATGGGACGTAGGTAGCTTATACAATATCATCCCACATGAATTGGGGATGGAGGCGTGTTATTGTATGCTAAAAAACTCACATTTATACAATAGTGATCAGGTTTTGTTTTTGTTGGATCTGTTGAAGGTGGTATTGGAAGAAAATTTCTTAAAAATGCTTAAAGAACAGCATTTTATGCAACTTAGAGGGGCAGCGATGGGTTCCAATGTAGCACCCCCATACGCTAAGGCATTCATGGATATGGTGGAAACCTCTTTTATTTATGGTAACATACAATTTATGAAGCACTGCAAGTGCTGGTTTAGATTTGTGGATGATGTGTTCGCAGTGTGGGGAGGAGACCTTGGTTCCTTATCGCTGTTCAATGACTATTTTAACCACTTAATACCTGGGCTTGGGTTTAGTATGACCTATAGCCCCAAAAAGATTCCATTTTTGGATACAATGTTAACTTTGGAGGATACACGTATTTTTAGTGATCTATATACTAAGCCGACAGATAAAAATCAACTTTTGCATTATAATACTTTTCACCCAACTGGTGTCTTTAGATCCATCCCTAGAAGCCAACTTACACGAGTTAAAAGAATAGTAACTGACCCACAAATGTTTGCAACAAGATTGAAAGAGATGGGTGAAAAGTTGACACAAAGGGGATACCCCTTGGAGATAATCAATAAGGAACAGAAACAACAAATGACACTTAAAAACTCACGAGGTCCTCAGAAAAGGATCCCATTTGTGTCACAGTTTCACCCATTCTCCACTAAAATACAGAACATTGTCAAAAAACACTGGTCCATATTGGGAGAAAATTATCAGAATATCCAGAAATTTCATGTACCCCCATTACCATCATATAGAAAAGGCAGAACCTTACGTGATAGGCTTGTGAAGACTGACCAGTATGTTGAACCCAGTCCCATTATGACATTTTTATGACCAAAAAATACAGGTTCATATCCATGCTTGCGCTGCATTCAATGCAACTCAATGATAAAGGGGAAAAACTTTTCACATCCACATAAGGGATATGACATAAAAATTAAGGATCATTTTACATGTCAGTCTTCATATGTTATATATATTATTAAATGCCCTTGTGGCTTGTATTATGTTGGTGAAACCACTCAAAAAGTTAAAGATCGCATTGCTCGACATAAATACTTAATTAAAGATAAATTAGTTCAGTTGCCATTAGCAAGACATTTTTTAGAGAAGGGACACCCCGTGTCCCAATTGAGGTTTATGGTTATAGATAACATATATAGGAATATAAGGGGAGGAAACCATGAACTACAACTCAGGAAACGTGAAGTCCAGTGGATACATTTCTTAGATACCTTGCAACTGAAGGGGTTAAATTCAGAACTCGATTTATATTTATTTTTATAAATAATTTGTCTTTTGGTCTTTTACACCTGCATATGTGTTTTACACCTTTAACAGTGACAACTATATTCAATACCAAAATACAAGATTAATTGTGTAGTTTCAACAATTGAAATGCATGTTTTGTGGAGCTATTTTATTGATAAATACTTTTCCATTCTTTTACTATTAGGACAGAATATACTGGATATGACTAATTATACATAGGGAAGGATCCAATCTTTGTAATCTCATCTCAGTCTTCTTAATGATTAATTGGAGATACCTGTGTGAATTCACTAATGATTGATGACTTGTGGATTCTTAATTGATAGTGAACATTTATAAGCCTTTGTATTTGTATAGAGATTTAGATATATTTCTGTATGAGGAAGGACGTTAACTTTGGAGTCCGAAACGTTACTAATTGAAATACTCTGCCATTGTAGTGGTATGTACTTTTTGGATGTTTTCCAATAAAAGAAAGAATATTTGTGCAGCAATCCCTGTGGACTTTTTCTCTTTTATATATATATATATATATATATATATATATATATATATATATAGTATCTCACAAAAGTGAGTACACCCCTCACATTTATGTAAATATTTTATTATATCTTTTCATGTGACAACACTGAAGAAATGGCACTTTGTTACATTGTAAAGTAGTGAGTGTACAGCTTGTATAACAGTGTATATTTGCTGTCCTCTCAATATAACTCAACAAACAGCCAAAAATGTCTAAGCTGCTGGCAACAAAGTGAATACTCCCCTAAGTGAAATGTCCAAATTGGTCCCAATTAGCCATTTTCCCTCCCCGGTGTCATGTGACTCGCTAGTGTTACAAGGTCTCAGGTGTGAATGGGGGGCAGGTGTGTTAGGTGATATCGCTCTCACTCTCTCCTACTGGTCACTGGAAGTTCAACATGGCACCTCTTTGCAAAGAGCTCTCTGAGGATCTGAAAAAAAGAATTGTTGCTCTATTTAAAGATGGCCTAGACTGTAAGAAGATTGCCAAGATCCTGAAACTGAGTTGCAGCACAGTGACCAAGACCATAGTTTAACTGGACAGGTTCTACTTAGACGAGACCTCGCCATGGTCAACCAAAGAGGCTGAGTGCAGGTGCTCAGTGTCATATCCAGAAGTTGTCTTTGAGAAAAAGTATGAGTGCTGCCACCATTGCTGCAGAGGTTGAAGGGGTGAGGGGTCAGCCTATCAATGCTCAGACCATACGCCGCACACTGCATTAAATTGGTCTGCATGGCTGTCGTCCAAGAAGGTAGCCTCTTCTAAAGATGATGCACAAGAAAGCCAACAAACAGTTTGCCAAAGATGAGCAGACTAAGGCCATGGATTACTGGAACCATGTCCTGTGGTCTGATGAGACCAAGATAAACTTATTTGGTTCAGATGGTGTCAAGTGTGTGTGGTAGCAAACAGGTGAGGAGTACAAAGACAAGTGTGTCTTGCCTACAGTCAAGCATGGTTGTGGGAGTGTCATGATCTGGGGCTGCATGAGTGCTGCCAGGACTGGAGAGCTACAGTTCATTGTGGGAACCATAAATTCCAACATGTACTATGACATATTGAAGCAGAGCATGATCCCCTCCCTTCAGAGACTGGGCCGCAGGGCAATATTCCAACATGATAATGACCCCAAACACACCTCCAAGATGACCACTGTCTTGCTAAAGAAGCTGAGGGTAAAGGTGATGGAATGGCCAAGCATGTCTACAGACCTAAACCCTATTGAGCATCTGTGGAGCATCTTCAAACAGAAGGTGGAGGAGCGCAAGGTCTCTAACATCCACCAGCTCCGTGATGTTGTCATGGAAAAGGACTCCAGTGGCAACCTGTGAAGCACTGGTGAACTCCATGCCCAATAGGGTTGGGGCAGTGCTAGAAAATAATGGTGGCAACACAAAATATTGACACTTTGGGCCCAATTTGGACATTTTATACTTAGGGGTGTACTCACTTTTTTTGCCAGCGGTTTAGACAATAATGACTGTGTGTTGAGTTATTTTGAGGGGACAGCAAATTTACACTGTTATACAAGCTGTACACTCACTACTTTGCATTGTAGCAAAGCATAATTTCTTCAGTGTTGTCACATAAAAAGGTATAATAAAATATTTACAAAAATGTGATGGGTGAAATACTATATATATATATATAATTATTTATTTATTTATTTTGCTATTTTCACACTTTTTATTTTACAACATTTTTTTTTTTTTTACACTATGAAATCCTTTATCCTTTTCTATTCATTTTGAGACATCCCAATCTGCAAAAACTCAATAACTAATTTCCGGGAGGTGGCACTCTGCGCTCCCCCTCCCCCCGCCAATTCCCCACCAATTTAACACAACTAGAGGATGATCAAATGATATGGAATCAGTATACAGAGGAATACTTCTGAGGGATATTAAAGGAACACTCTAACCACTATGACCACTTCAGTGATTTGAAGTGGTTATGGTGGTCAGGAGTCATGCTGGGATATTTACAATTACTGTATGTGCAGGGTGGCTAGTTGCACCCCTAGCACATGTGACTTAGGCAGCCAGAAAATGTCATGTCCTAGTCCATACACGTATGAACAAGGACATTACATTTTATTATGACAGAACACAACTAGTTATTAAACATATTGCAACAATTTACACATGCTGATGCATAGACCGATTGTGTGAAAGGGGCCTAAGGCTGCTTTCACACCGATGCACTGTGGTTTACCTGCACCTCAACTGACCTCAATCTTCATTTTTTCTTCAGGATTCCTGCAGGTATCACTGGCTGCTGCTGTCCCCCAGGTGAGTATAGCTGGTGGCTGCTGCTGGCTGTCCTCCAGGGCTTGTACTGCTGGCTGGTAATGCTGGTAGGTACTGCTGGCTGGTACTACTGGTAGGTACTGCTGGTGGGTACTGCTGGCTGGTACTGCTGGTGGATACTGCTGGCAGGTGCTGCTGGCGGGTACTGCTGGCTGGTACTGATGGTGGGTACTGCAGCTTGATACTGCTGGTGGGTACCGCTGGCTGGTACTGATGGTGGGTACTGCTGGTGGGTACTACTGGCTCCTTCTGAGACACAAATTGAGTGTGACAGGAGCGGCACTAGAGAAAGAATATGGCTGCAGTACAAATCAGAGCCAATGCTTCTTGTATCGCTCCTGTCACAAGCGGAGTGCTGCTGCTGGCTGTTCTCCAGGACTGGTACTACTGGCTGGTAATGCTGGCGGGTACTGCTGGCTGGTACTACTGGTAGGTACTGCTGGCTGGTACTGCTGGCGGGTACTGCTGGCTGGTACTGATGGTGGGTACTGCAGCTTGATACTGCTGGCTCCTTCTGAGACACAAACTGAGTGTGACAGGAGAGGCACTAGAGAAAGCATGTGGCTGCAGTAGAAATCAGAGCCAATGCTTCTTGTATCGCTCCTGTCACAGGCGGAGTGGATCTGATATCACTCCGTCTGTGACAGGAGCCAGAAATATACAGGAAGCATCGGCTCCGTTCTTCACAGTAATGCTTGGGGATACAGCCTCAGGCTGCTGACAGCTGACAGCCGAGATATCGTGCGGCTCTTGCGGGTGTCAGGGAGCCACAGCCCAAAAGGAGACTCAATGTCTGCATTTTTTTTTGAGTATTGCACTGTGACAGATTCAGACTGCCAGGTTAAGCTGTGACTAAACACCTCTGTGTATGACAGTTTTAGCTAGCAGGTTTGCTTGTAGCTAACCCATATGGTCACCATGATTGGTGGTCATGAAAATCACATGATCCACTGCTAATTGGTCCCCAAGCAATAGTGAAGATGAGTGGCTGCTAGTGGCTAGTGGGGCGTGGACATACAGTGATACAGGACTATAAAGATTACAATATGTGTGGGACTTCAACTGGGCTTTTCCTGATCTGACTAAAGGCCCGTACACACGATAAGAAAATCTGAAGGAAAATTTCGTCCGACGACCGATCTGCTGATTTTCGGATTGTTATTATGGTGCTTTCGACACCCGACTTTTTGGCCGAAAAAATCCTGATGTGCAGGCTATATAATTTTTGTCGTACGTCAAAACAACGTCCAATTTTCGTGTAGTCTGTACAGAATTCGTCAGATAAAAATCTAAAATCTGAACACGTATGATCGGAAGCAAATAACGACCCGGAAGAATTTGTTCCCGAAAAATAGCCATGGTCTCAAGAAAGAACTTTAGTCTCGCGGCAGGCAAATTAATGTTTGGAGTGCAGTGCACATGCTCATCTTGGTTAATGTCAGAAGAAGGAAGCTGCTGCTGATAATTGTATATTTTTTAGGTAAAGAGGCATGTGCTCTGTTATGATGTTACTGATTTGGCTATAATGCCATGTTGCATGGTGTTTATTTATAAAGTTAACTCCACACCATTATCAATGGATTATTAATGGAAAATATCTATCTATTTATGTGTCCCTTTATTATTTTTTTCATAAACGTATAATACATACATTGCTGCCTACTCCCAAGATGTTCTATTTTTTTTTTTTTTTTTTTTAAAAAGATAGGCAAGTATTGTAGTAACCATTTTATTTACTTTTAAAATAAATTTATACAAAAATAAACATAGAGAGAGTGAGAGATCTTCTCATTCAAAAATATATTGGTGTAACAAAAAGTGTATTCCATGCTCAAATAAACAAAATAAAACATACTAATCTGGAACATAAAAAACACATCATAAATTAAATTCATTTATAAATGTGCATAGTGGTAATCTTGAGACCATGCTGGTTGGTGGGGATCAGGTGCATATTGCCACTGACTGCCATGTGGCTGTGGTGGCTGTGGTGGAGGTGGAGGGTGTGGTTGGTAGTGGAAAGGTGTGGTTGGTAGTGGAAAGGTGTGTGTGTGTCCGTGGATTGCGCCTCAGACACCTTTGTTGAGCACCTGTAGTAGGAGGACCTCAGCCATTTGGCCTTGCTCCTCTGACATAAGGCGCAATTTATTTGCAGTTAGAAAGCCAAAAGAATTAGCCTCATCTGGCTTTCTTTGGAGGGCCATAGAGGCCTGGCTTAAGAAAGAAGCAGTGGCCTCCTCCAAGTATTTGTTTTTTTTTCCTTCTTTTTTCAGGAGGTTGGGTGGTTATTGTCTGCTCTGACGCTATGCTTCCACTTGGCTCCTCCACATTGACACTTTCCTGTGTAGGAAATTTGTACATTATTATAATGTTATAGTGTATATAAAATTTCACGTTTGTTTGATTATTTTCACAAAATAACAGGCTTTACATTAAGGCTAAATTATTGCCTTGATAATGTTTGTTTAGCATCATTATATTTTTTGGAGACAATATATTCTTAAATGCTATACCTGTGTCAAGGTTGGCTCCTCTACATCTTCTTCCTGGGTTTCAGCACATGGGCCCTCTGCCGAAGTGGAAGGCAGAGTAGAGAGCGATGGTCTGGGTTCAGACTGCTCAGTCAGGAATCGCAAGCTCTCAAAGTACCAGATCCTTGGTACATAGATATCCTCTGCAGCTGCTCCTGACTTTTCTGAATCTTTGATTTTATTCAGCTCCCTTTTTGAAGGTGCTGCGCAGATTTGAAATTTTATTTCAGACATAATTTATGTCTGCATTGGGGCAGAAGGTTTTGCATAAATCTGCCAATTTTTGTAAAGCAGCATTCCTTTTTTGTTTATTGGAGTAGTTTTTACTCTTAACTCTCCACAAACATGGCATCTGCCTGTATTCATCTATGAAATGTGGCAAAAAATCTGGTGATGTGAACTTGTCAGCCATGATGCCTCCAAGATACAACACAAGACAAAACATAGTGAAAGTTCATGTTGTTTTCCTATAAGCTGGGCCCAATATTAGCTGTATAGGCCACAAAACACCCATGCTCTAATATAAAGTTGTACCTTCGTTTGCTGAGATGTTTTGTGCTTTGCCGATCGATCGTCCTCCTGTCACAGATCTTTCCGATGGCGAATCGTCGAACGATCTTGCGGCCTTGAAACACTGCACATGCGTCAACTCCGCCTCCAGTGGCGTGCTGACGCAGGGGTGTGGATGTGCCAAATATTAAGCTACATGCGAACCACAGACACATGAGTCGGCGGAAGAATCGTGGAGGAGATGGCAGAATCGGGGAGTTGCAGTAATGGCCGCAGTGGTTGGGCTCATAAGCCACGCTTATGAGCAAGGGTGAGATGGTTGAGATGGTGGCCATACTTGAAAAAAACTATTATGATGGCAAGCTGGAGTATTATGAAAGGCCCAACTCCAGAAAAGACAGAATTCTAGAGAAGGTAATTTCATCTCTAAAGAATATTTATGGTGTGGATCGATCCAAGGACCAAATCAAAAAAAGATGGTCAGATCTCAAGCATCAGAAACAAGAGCAGCTAGGTCACGTCCATCATATCCTGAAAAGAAGTAAGCAATAGTTGTGTCTAAACAATATGTATTGTGTATATTTGGTGTATGTTATTTTGAAATGTATATATACTAATTTATATAAAAACTTTTGATAAATTTAAAATTTGTCATGTATTTTAACGTAAAAAACATGAATCCAAACATAAACTATATATGCATATTATTGTTTACAATTTTTAAGAATAACTCATATTTGTTCCATATTGTATTTTTCACCTTAAAATAGAAAAAAAAGAGAAAAATGAAACTCAAACAAAGAAAACAGATGAGGAGAAGGGAATCTACCATGCCTGCTCCATCCACATTGGAGGAAAACAATGATGACATGACACATTCCAAAAAAACAGGTAATTGGTCCCTTTGCTCCCTAAATAATTAATCCCCCGACTTTTTAGGAGGTAACCATTTGCATTTCAGAATATTTTAGGTGAAAAGAGCAGTGCAACATGTCATTGCCCCTGTCAAATTTCTAACATGCCACATTTTTATGATGTTTTTGTAGAAAATGATCAACCAAAAGCCAGTGGGAACACTATTGAGGAAAGCAATGTGCCCTTTAGTCCAGAGTGCAGCATGGTGGAGTCAAGTGTTGACCAAATCAGCTTACCACTAGTGTTGAGCGAACACGGACTGTGTTCGTACCGAATAATTGGATTTTTGTTACCCGAACACGAACACGGACACTTTACTGTATATTCGGGTAAAAATCCGTGTTCGGTCGTTTTATTTCCGGGTTTTGCATGCTTTGGCGCTCTTTTCATGGCGGGCTTTCAACAGCCAATCAACAATCGTTTAACTGGTGTGCCTTAAGCCATCCCAGCCATGCCTGCAAATGTCTCAGTAGCTGTGATTGGCCGTCTGAAGCATGTGACCAAGTCTTTATAAGTTCGAGGCAGCCGCAGCGGCGTCATTATGCTGCTTAGATCAGGGACAGAGCACACATCAACGTGCTGGCTGCTGATTAGGGAAAGATAGGCAGGAAAAAAACATTTGTGTCCGGATAGAATTGAGGGACAGGTCGGAGTGTTTAGGCAGGGCGAGTTGTATGCATTTTAGGGATAGAGTCTGCTGAATTATAGGGTCAGTGTGTTCTACAAACTACAATCGATATTGCTGTGTGGGGTGGGGTCTGCACTTAGTTCTCCTGATCTACGATCTCTTCTCAATTCTGTTAGGGACAGAGTCTGCTGAATTTTAGGGAAAGTGTGTTCTACAAACTACAATCGATATTGCTGTGTGGTGTGGGATAGGAGATAGGCAGGTGTCAGTGATCCACATCCATTTTTCTGTGTGTGGGCTGCAGTGAACACAATCTTTTTGGGGTGCAGTGAACACAATCCTTTTGGAGTGCAGTGAACAAAATCTTTGTGGGGTGCAGTGAACAAAACCTTTGTGGGGGTACAGTGAACACAATCTTTGTGGGGTGCAGTGAAGACAATCCTTGTGGGGTGCAGTGAAGACAATCCTTGTGGGGTGCAGTGAACAAAATCTTTGGGGGGTACAGTGAACACAATCTTTGTGGGGTGCAGAGAAGACAATCCTTGTGGGGTGTAGTGAACAAAATCTTTGGGGGGGTACAGTGAACACAATCTTTGTGGGGTGCAGTGAACAAAACCTTTGTGGGGTGCAGTGAACACAATCTTTGTGGGGTGCAGTGAAGACAATCCTTGTGGGGTGCAGTGAAGACAATCCTTGTGGGGTGCAGTGAACAAAATCTTTGGGGGGTACAGTGAACACAATCTTTGTGGGGTGCAGTGAACAAAACCTTTGTGGGGTACAGTGAACACAATCTTTGTGGGGTGCAGTGAAGACAATCCTTTTGGAGTGCAGTGAACACAATCTTTGTGGGGTACAGTGAACACAATCTTTGTGGGGTGCAGTGAACAAAACCTTTGTGGGGTACAGTGAACACAATCTTTGTGGGGTGCAGTGAACACAATCTTTGTGGGGTGCAGTGAACAAAACCTTTGTGGGGTGCAGTGAACACAACCTTTGTGGGGTACAGTGAACACAATCTTTGTGGGGTGCAGTGAACAAAACCTTTGTGGGGTACAGTGAACACAATCTTTGTGGGGTACAGTGAACACAATCTTTGTGGGGTGCAGTGAACAAAACCTTTGTGGGGTACAGTGAACACAATCTTTGTGGGGTGCAGTGAACAAAACCTTTGTGGGGTACAGTGAACACAATCTTTGTGGGGTGCAGTGAAGACAATCCTTTTGGAGTGCAGTGAACAAAATCTTTGTGGGGTACAGTGAACACAATCTTTGTGGGGTGCAGTGAACAAAATCTTTGTGGGGTACAGTGAACACAATCTTTGTGGGGTGCAGTGAAGACAATCCTTGTGGGGTGCAGTGAAGACAATCCTTGTGGGGTGCAGTGAAGACAATCCTTGTGGGGTGCAGTGAACAAAATCTTTGGGGGGTACAGTGAACACAATCTTTGTGGGGTGCAGTGAACAAAACCTTTGTGGGGTACAGTGAACACAATCTTTGTGGGGTGCAGTGAACAAAACCTTTGTGGGGTACAGTGAACACAATCTTTGTGGGGTGCAGTGAAGACAATCCTTTTGGAGTGCAGTGAACACAATCTTTGTGGGGTACAGTGAACACAATCTTTGTGGGGTGCAGTGAACAAAACCTTTGTGGGGTACAGTGAACACAATCTTTGTGGGGTGCAGTGAACACAATCTTTATGGGGTGCAGTGAACAAAACCTTTGTGGGGTGCAGTGAACACAACCTTTGTGGGGTACAGTGAACACAATCTTTGTGGGGTGCAGTGAACAAAACCTTTGTGGGGTACAGTGAACACAATCTTTGTGGGGTACAGTGAACACAATCTTTGTGGGGTGCAGTGAACAAAACCTTTGTGGGGTACAGTGAACACAATCTTTGTGGGGTGCAGTGAACAAAACCTTTGTGGGGTACAGTGAACACAATCTTTGTGGGGTGCAGAGAAGACAATCCTTTTGGGGTGCAGTGAACACAATCTTTGTGGGGTACAGTGAACACAATCTTTGTGGGGTGCAGTGAACAAAACCTTTGTGGGGTGCAGTGAACACAATCTTTGTGGGGTGCAGTGAAGACAATCCTTGTGGGGTGCAGTGAAGACAATCCTTGTGGGGTGCAGTGAAGACAAACAATCCTTGTGGGGTGCAGTGAACAAAATCTTTGGGGGGTACAGTGAACACAATCTTTGTGGGGTGCAGTGAACAAAACCTTTGTGGGGTACAGTGAACACAATCTTTGTGGGGTGCAGTGAACAAAACCTTTGTGGGGTACAGTGAACACAATCTTTGTGGGGTGCAGTGAAGACAATCCTTTTGGAGTGCAGTGAACACAATCTTTGTGGGGTACAGTGAACACAATCTTTGTGGGGTGCAGAGAAGACAGTCCTTTTGGGGTGCAGTGAACACAATCTTTGTGGGGTACAGTGAACACAATCTTTGTGGGGTGCAGTGAACAAAACCTTTGTGGGGTACAGTGAACACAATCTTTGTGGGGTGCAGTGAACAAAACCTTTGTGGGGTACAGTGAACACAATCTTTGTGGGGTACAGTGAACACAATCTTTGTGGGGTACAGTGAACACAATCTCATACTTCTGAAGCTTTGAGGGTGCTGCCTGTTCTATACTCCTCCTCCTCCTCCTCATCCATCCTTTTAGGTGTACAAACAATAGTAATTGGGGCCTAGTGTGCTTCTGTACGTGTGAAAAACATACACTTTTTTTGATCATATTTCCTATTCCGTTATTCAATAAAAACCTTTGGGGCTCAATTAAATTGCGGAATAGTCTGTGTCGGTACGTGTGAGATCCACCTTTCCAAATTTTTGGGGTTCATCTCATACTTCTGAAGCTTTGAGGGTGCTGCCTGTTCTATACTCCTCCTCCTCCTCTTCCTCATCCATCCTTTTAGGTGTACAAACAATAGTAATTGGGGCCTAGTGTGCTTCTGTACGTGTGAAAAACATACACTTTTTTTTGATCATATTTCCTATTCCGCAATTCAATAAAAACCTTTGGGGCTCAATTAAATTGCGGAATAGTCTGTGTCGGTACGTGTGAGATCCACCTTTCCAAGTTTTTGGGGTTCATCTCATACTTCTGAAGCTTTGAGGGTGCTGCCTGTTCTATACTCCTCCTCCTCCTCTTCCTCATCCATCCTTTTAGGTGTACAAACAATAGTAATTGGGGCCTAGTGTGCTTCTGTACGTGTGAAAAACATACACTTTTTTTTTATCATATTTCCTATTCCGCTATTCAATAAAAACCTTTGGGGCTCAATTAAATTGCGGAATAGTCTGTGTCGGTACGTGTGAGATCCACCTTTCCAAGTTTTTGGGGTTCATCTCATACTTCTGAAGCTTTGAGGGTGCTGCCTGTTCTATACTCCTCCTCCTCCTCCTCCTCATCCATCCTTTTAGGTGTACAAACAATAGTAATTGGGGCCTAGTGTGCTTCTGTACGTGTGATATACATACACTTTTTTTGATCATATTTCCTATTCTGCTATTCAATAAAAACCTTTGGGGATCAATTAAATTGCGGGATATTCTGTGTTGGTACGTGTGAGATCCACCTTTCCAAGTTTTTGGGGTTCATCTCATACGTCTGAAGATTTGAGGGTGCTGCCTGTTCCATACTCCTCTTCCTCATCCTCCCTTTAGGGTAGGAAAAAATTTAATCGGGCCTAGTCTGTGTTTGTACGTGTGAGATACACAGTTTTTTATCCTATTCCGCTATTCAATACACACCCTTTTGGTGTAAAAAACATTAAATTGCGGCATAGTTTGCATATTTGACTGTGAGATTCACCCGTGCGATACTGTTGTTCTTTTGTTCCGCTATTCAATAAAGACCTTTCTAGGGCAAGATCTTAAATTTCAGAAATATGAGGAGAGCGTCAAATAGGGGCCGTGGCCTGGGTCGTGGTGGTGCTGCTGCTAGAGCTCCTGTTGCAAGGAGAGGACGTGGTCGATCTGTGCCAGCTACACGCACAAGTGAAACACCTTCCTCAAGTGTGAGTAGGCGACAGAACCTGCATCAGTATTTGGTAGGGCATCATACGCCCCTAGAAGTGATGAGGCCAGAACAAGTGGAGGCGATAGTAGATTGGTTTGCTGCTGACAGTGCCTCCAGTTCCTTCACATTGTCTCCCACCCAGTCTACTGCAGAAAGGTCACAGTTGGCACCTGCAGCCGATGTCCAACCGTCTTTCACCTCACCCCCTTGCAAATCAGGCAAGCAGTCTGAGCCCCAAGCCATACAGCAGTCTCTTCTTCTTTTTGATGACTCTGTCAGCAGGGTTTCCCAGGGCCATCCACCTAGCCCTGCCCCAGAAGTGGAAGAGATTGAGTGCAGCGATGCCCAACCACTTATTTCTCAAGATGAGTACATGCAAGGATCATCGCAGCACGTCTCCGATGATGACGAAACGCAGGTGCCAACTGCTGCGGCGTTCAGCATTGTGGAGACCGACAAGGAGGGCAGGGGTGAAGACTGGGTGGAAGATGATGTGGAGGACGATGAGGTCCTCGACCCCACATGGAATGAACGTCATGCAGGTGACCTGAGTAGTTTGGAGGAAGAGGCGGTGGTCGCACAGAGCCACCAGCACAGCAGAAGAGGGAGCAGGGTGCAGAAGCGGAGCGGCCGTGCCCTAGACACTACGCCCGCTACTGCCCAACGCAGCAAGGGAACGAGCGCACCAAAGTCAGCTCAAAGGAGTTCTCTAGCGTGGAAGTTCTTTAGAAAATGTGCTGATGACAGGACACGAGTGGTTTGCACCCTGTGCAATCAGAGCTTGAAGCGAGGCATAAACCTTCTCAACCTGAGCACAACCTGCATGATCAGGCATCTAAGTGCAAAGCACGAGCTGCAGTGGAGTACACACCTTCAAAACCAAGAAACGTCTCTGGCTCATCCTGCTTCCTCTTCTGCTGCAGTCTCGGCCGCTCCAGCCACATCTGTAGTGATACCGGCACCTGCCACCCCGCAAACAGACGATCTGTCAGCAACACCACCACCTGGGTCACCAACAACCATCTCCACAATGTCCCGTGGAAGCGTTCAGCTTTCCATCTCCCAAACACTTTAGAGGAAGAGGAAGTACCCCCCTACCCACCCGCGATCCCTGGCCCTGAATGCCAGCATTTCAAAATTATTGGCCTTTGAAATGCTGTCATTCCGTCTGGTGGAGACGCACAGTTTTAAAAACCTTATGTCGGTGGCTGTCCCACAGTACGTCGTGCCCAGCCGCCACTACTTTTCCAGGCAAGCCATCCCTTCCCTGCACAACCAAGTGGGGGAAAAAATCAGGTGTGCACTGCGCAACGCCATCTGTGCCAAGGTCCACCTAACTACCGATACGTGGACCAGTAAGCACGGTCAGGAGCATTACATCTCCCTAACGGCACACTGGGTAAATGCAGTGGCGGATGGGCCTGAGGTGGATAGCAATTTGGCGCATGTCCTTCCACCACCGAGGATTGCAGGGCGCTTCAGTTTGCCTCCTGTTCCTAACTCCTCCTACTCCGCTTCCTCATCCTCTACCGCCTCCTCATCCGGACAGCGTAACACCTTCACCACCAACTTCAGCACGGCCAGGGATAAACGACAGCAGGCAGTTTTACAACTTGCCTGTTTGGGGGACAAACCACACACCGCGCAGGAGTTGTGGAGGAGCATGGAACAGCAGACAAATGAGTGGTTGCTGCCAGCGAGCCTCAAGCCCGGCCTGGTGGTGTGCGATAACGGGAGAAATCTCATAGCAGCTCTGGGCCTAGCCGGTTTGACGCACATCCCTTGCCTGGCGCATGTGCTGAATTTGGTGGTGCAGAGGTTCCTTAAAAACTACCCCGATATGTCAGAGCTGCTGCAGAAAGTGCGGGCCGTTTGTGCGCACTTTCGGCGTTCTCACCCTGCTGCTGCTCGCCTGGCAGCGCTGCAGCGTAACTTCGGCCTTCCCGCTCACCGCCTCATATGTGACGTGCCCACAAGGTGGAACTCCACCTTGCACATGCTGGAAAGACTGTGCGAGCAGCAGCAGGCCATAGTGGAGTTTCAGCTGCAGCACGCACGCGTGAGTCGCTCTGCGGAACAGCACCACTTCACCACCAATAACTGGGCCTCCATGCGAGACCTGTGTGCCTTGTTGCGCTGTTTTGAGTATTCCACCAACATGGCCAGTGGCAATGACGCCGTTCTCAGCTTAACTATCCCACTTCTATGCCTCCTTGAAAAAACAATTCGGGCGATGATGGAAGAGGATGTGGCACAGGATGAGGAGGAGGAGGAGGATGAAGAGGTAACATTTCCAAGGCTTATAGGGCAGTCATTCGCAAGGGGCTCCGAGGGTGGGTTCCTGCACACACAAACGCCAGGGACACAATTGTCCAGCAGGGGCACAGTTCTGGAGGATGAGGAGGATGAGGAGGAGGAGGAGCTGGACGAGGAGATGGAACCATGTTCACAGCAGGGTGGCACCCAGGCCAGCTCATGGCCATCACTGGTGCGTGGCTGGGGGGATACAGAGGACACGGACGATACACCTCCCACAGAGGACAGCCTTTCGTCGCCTCTGGGCAGCCTGGCACACATGAGCGATTACATGCTGCAGTGTCTCCACAACGACCGCCGAGTTGCCCACATTCTAACTTGTGCTGATTACTGGGTGGCCACGCTGCTGGATCCCCGTTACAAGGACAACGTACCGTCCTTAATTCACTCACTGGAGCGCGATCGCAAGATGCGCGAGTACAAGCGCACGCTGGTAGACGCGATGCTGCTGGCATTCCCATCTGACAGCGGGGCCACAGTGGAAGCACAAGGCAGAGGAGGAGGAGGAGGAGTTCGCCAACTCAACCAGGGCACCGCCAGCACCTCAGAAGGCAGGGTTAGCATGGCCGAAATGTGGAAAAGCTTTGTCAGCACGCCACAACAAACAGCAGCACCAGCAGCTCAGATGGAACGTCTTAGCAGGAGGCAGCATTTTACCAACATGGTGGAGCAGTATGTGTGCACACGCCTACATGTAGTGAATGAGGGGTCTGCCCCCTTCAACTTCTGGGTCTCCAAATTGGGCACATGGCCTGAGCTTGCCCTTTACGCCTTGGAGGTGCTGGCGTGCCCTGCAGCCAGTGTATTATCTGAACGGGTATTTAGCACGGCTGGGGGTGTTATAACAGACAAGCGCAGCCGCCTGTCCAGAGACAATGTGGACAAGCTCACGTTCATTAAAATGAACCAGGCATGGATCCCACGGGACTTTTCTGTACCTTGTGCAGAATAGCAATGGATACCGACCTTACCCAGCCATTGTTCCATTTTTGCTCTTTCTCACTCTTTTGGGGTGTACCCTCATTTAAAATTTGTGAAAAGAAGCAGTGTTGGCTACCTCGTCCTCCTCCTCAGGGCCAGATTAACGTAGGGGCTATTGGAGCTGCAGCTCCATGCAGGCCCCTACCTTTTATATAGGCCCCGGGTTGGCCATATTCACTGTGACCGCTCTTCTGTCACTTGTAAACACAGAAGTCTGGCTTCTATGCTCGCTTCCCCAGGCAGCACCCTCAGAACCTCCCCACACAGCGCGAAGGCCGGACAAGGAGGGACAGTTGCCGATGCATGGATGTGTTTATGGGCTTCAGAGACAGCATCCCATGTTGAATTAGGCATGCATGGCTGCACCCTTCCTCCTCTGGGTGCATGCCAAGGCACGGCCCTTAAGGCCCTTCAAAATCCTCAGCACCAAGACCATGATGCTCTTAATCCGGCCCTGGTCCTCCTCCACCGCCGCTTCCACCTACACCGCCCATAGGTGTGCGCAGCCTATTGCATTAGGGTGTGCACCCCAAAGTTGAAATAAACATGCATGTGTTTGCCTACATGTACATGGCCCCGATACATTACTCTCCCTGCTGGCAAAGAGAAATAGAGCAGAGCAGGTGCGAGGGAGATCTTTCCCATCTCCTCACTGGCAAACAGAGCGATAATGCTATGTGCCCTAGGTGATTAGGGTGTGCCCAGGTACACCAGGCACACCCTGTGCGCACGCCTATGACACCGCCACATCCACCACCACCTCAACCTCCCTCCTACTCCATATGGGCCTCGTCCTTCAGAGATGAAGAACATTGTTTTATTTTTCTGGTATTTTTTTGTTGTTTTAAGTTATTTCCCTATCCACATTTGTTTGCAGAGCACTTGCCATGCTCTTAACTACGTTTTGCTGCCATTTGCAGCACTCTAGCCCTTTCCATTGGTGTTTTAGAGCCATTTTAGTGCCTTAAAGTTCGGGTCCCCATTGACTTCAATGGGGTTCGGTGTCCGGGAAAAGTTCGGTAAAAGTCCGGGACACGGACCCGGACTTTTTTTTAAAGTTCGGCCGAACCCGTCGAACACGGACATCTAGGTGTCCGCTCAACCCTACTTACCACCACAGCAACTTGGTTGGTAGCCAAATAATGTTAAGAAATGGGAGCCAGAAAAAGCTGTGAGTTTGGGATGATTCTTTAACCTTCTATTGTTATATTTCAGACAAAATGGACATTCAAGATGTCCCCAAAGTTACCACATTTGAGCCATGGGATTTGTCACCTACAGCCGCCTCAGATCTGGAATTATTTGCTCCAAGATCCCCTGACATGACTCGGAGTGAGGGCCAAAAAAATACACAAACAGAACCAAGTGTTGGGGAGCCTGTTTTGTGCCCAAGTATTATTCTAATGTTGGTTATTGTGTATTTCCATTTTTGTGTATTTGATTAAAAGCTTAAAAGGAACTACCTGTTTGTTACATTAGCAAGGTGTGAAACTGTACAGTGCTAATGTACATAGTATAAAGTGCATTACCATGGGGGAGGAAGAGGTGTAAGGAGCTGTTTGTGTCAACAGGTCAAATTGTTTAGGAGCCACAGACACCAGTGCAAAGAGAACATAATGTTTGCACTGTGTACTTTCATAGTAGTATAGGTGTCATAAGGGCATGCAGGTTACACACAACAATGCACAGGGTAGGTACTAACTATTATATAAAATAGGTAAAGAGCTGTGCCAAATGTATGCAAATGTGATGATGATAAATCATATATTCTCAAAACAATAAAGTCCAAATGACAGTCTTGTAGACTGTAAAGCTGAAAAAGGAGGAAAAGACCAGATCCCGGTCAGCCAATCACCCATGCACAGTAGGAAATCTAAATTGCACCCTGTGCTAACACTCATGACTCCTTACCAGAAGAAATGACCCTCCTTTCACAGAGCGGTCAAAACAGGCATTGAATGATGTGAACCTTGATGGATTTAATGGATCTTAATTCACTTCACAGCAGACACAAGACCTCTTAGTAGAAAAGTATGATGATTCCCAAAAATCATATACCGCTGTCTCTGGCAGAATAAACTCAGAAGAGGACAAAGGACAGCCAATAGTTAAGTTCGTCCAAACATATAAGATTTATTAAAAGTAATGCACTTACATTTGAGTAGTTAAAACATCAGAGTTGCAAAAATTTGAAAACCGAGGTGTGTGGCGTGCTCCACATCGATATGTCTGCCTTACGCGTATCTTCAAACTTGTGACATCATCAGAGGCGTGGTATGATGATGTGGGCATGCAGTATTAAAAGCCCGAGGCCAGGAAGTGACATGCAGGAAGCAGTCACTATGTGCGCTCCACACACTCCAGTCCCGCAACCAAGCATACAGGAAACAGGAAGGCGCAGCCTAACCTGTGTCCCTGAAATCGCCGGAAACAAGGACAGGGCGGAACCCACAAACCAGACGGGGCAACTACAGGACCATTCAGGCAAAACAGACCGGTTTATGAGATCGGTGGCTGTCATAATGATACCTTATAAGCAAGGCTGACACAATATGAAATATAAAAACCTTTGTAATATACAAAAATGCATATAAAATACTCGCACAAACATAGCATATTATACATAAATATATATATAAAAAATTGCCACACAAACATGACTCACATTAATCTAAGAGCAATATGAGGAAATATAAAAAATAATGATTACTGCAAAACATATAATATGACAAAAAATATATTAACAATACATAAGTAATGAATGAAACTAAACCAAGTTTAGGATAAGTTCAGCTATTATTATGGCAATTCACATCCCATTCGACATTCATTCCCCATGGAGAGTGGGTTCTCATATCTATTATTCATAACTATTAATTTGTTTATGATGAACTTGACCAAAAATCAAAAAAATTCTGACCTCAGCCACTTGCTTGTCATTGCCTTACTTTTTTTGTTGTCTTATTAACAGGTCATGTTATTCACAGTTATACAATTGCCAGGATGACTGTTGATGTGTTGCAGTGTTGCTCCGAACAAGAGAAAATAAAGGAGGCTGCTACAGCTTTACAGTGCAAAATGCGTGACTTTGTTGACCTGCTGGCTAAATTCTAATGTTACTTGCACTGTATTATGTTTTATTTTTAATATCTGTCATCTTCAAAAGTTACCTATTTGAAGTTGACAAACTTGCTACTATTTGTACATGTTGTGCACTCATGCAAATTGTAGCTTGCCCAGTAGCATGGGGGGGGGGCTAGAGGATATGGATTGGGGGGGTGCTTTGGAAGGAGATAGTACTTTTGCTAGTCTGGGGAAGGGGATCATCACCTCTCCCAAAGCACCCCCCAATAAATATCCTCTTCACACCAGAAAACACAACCCTTTAACTGCAGTGGCCAAGGGTGTACACATGCCTCAGCAGGAATTATTCACCCTGTCACACTGTCAAACAGGTGTAGCATCTGGCAAGTGTGCCCCATTCAAGTGAAGAGCATTTCCTCTGCAACCTTGTGCAGTACAGGAACTAAGGGGGTAAAAAAGGTGGTGAGGAGGCGTTTATCACCACATCACTACCTGCTTTAACCTCTTGGACCCCACATGAGCATGCATTGCACACAGTTGCAGGGGGCTTGAAGACTGGTCCCATTCACTTGAATAGGTCACACTTGCCAGGCGGTACACCTGTGTGACAGTGTGGCTAATTCCTGAAGTGCAGCTGCAACATGTGTACATTCCTGGCCAACGCAGTTAAAGAGGGTACAGGTGTGGGGGGGGGGGGGGGTAGTGATCAAATATGGCGTTTTAAATGCCCACATAGTGCAAAGTGGCCATATTTGGGAGAATGGTAGTGGTCAGGCCCGGAGGGGGGGGCAGGTCTAAAGCTGTGTAAGGAGCCTCCAAATGTATAATGGATGCCCTGTTCACATAGTTTTAGGTAATTACAGCAGTTTAGTTTACCGGCCTGGCAGAATGAGTGTTCCTTCTTGCCCAGTGCCCATATAACAAGTGATATTCACTAGTACACTGAGTGCACAATGATATCTGTAGACTGAGTGGTACTCAGTCTACACATATCAATGTTATATTTAAGGAATAGCCCTCATTGGATTTGAGATGTCCGTGTTATAGGTACTAGCACTCAGTGTACAGAGATCGGTGTTATATATAGTGAATCACAGCTTTGTTTGTTCATTTCCCTTAAGATCACCTATATATAACACTTATATCTCTACACTGAGCGCTTTTCACATAAGACTGACATCTCCTTACATTGGTGGTCAGTGAGAAGGCATAAATTAACACAACATAACAGGTGGAACTAAAAGTTTGTATACATTAATGGTTTAATTAAAAAAACGCACACAATGTATGGGGGCATTCTGCCCACTGACCACCAATGTAAGGAGACATTGGGTGGACCTTGGTAGGGACCTACTTTACAATGTGAGAGGGGTTATCTAATTTACCTTGGGGGCTGAAGCCCCTGGTCTTTTGCCCACCTAGCAACGCCCGTGAGCTTGGTGATTTCATATTTTGCATAATAAATTGTATGATAAAAATATGAATCAAGATACTTGACATATGTACCCAAATGCACGCGTATCTTCTAAAATTTAGATTATCTTTACTGAAACATGTGGTGGTTAAAAATAAATAAGATATAGTGACCTTGTTGATCAATGAAGGTCTAATTTCACTATTGGAGCAAGTGGTAAACCAAACACACATGTTAAAAATATAATTTTAACAGCAGGGGAGAGACAACAGTATATTAACATGCTGATCAATGTATTAACCCTCAAAAAGTTACATATATAACACATGCTGAACCAAAAACATGTTGCTTTTGGGATGTACAAAAAAAAAAAAATAAACATACTCCTGAATAAATTATAAATTTTTTAATTTCACAACACTGAAAAAATATATACAAATTAAACTGTATCGGGCAGGAATTGCTGCCAAGAAACGGCCCCTCTACCCACAAAATATTCAAGATATTTTTGGCGCAAATTCCGGCACTTCTGGAGGCCAAGCCAGAATGGGCTACTTCACTAGGCGTCATAGGATCAACAGTCCCACGTCCTTCAGATTCTACACTAGGCCCTGGCATGGCAGCGTCACTGTCAATTGGCAGAGAGGTGACATATCTTTCTGCATGCCTGCGCAAAAAATTATGGAGGATGCAGCAGCAGAGGACAATGTGAATTATTTTACATAATGCCAGATTTATAGAGGTGAGAAACAGTCTAAAGCGATTGGACATAATTCCAAAAGCATTCTCAACCACTCTTCTGGCACGGGATAGACGAGAATTAAAAATCCTTTGCTCGGGGGTGAGGTTGTGCAGGGTAAATGGCTTGAGAAGATGTTCCCCAAGAGCAAAGGCCTCATCTGCCACAAATACAAAATGAAGGCCCTCAATAGTTTGGTCACTGGAAGGCAAGTTTAGAGTGCCATTTTGTAGACGCCGAGCAAACTTTGTTTGATTGATGACTCCACCATCAGAGTTTCGGCCATTCTTACCAACGTCCAAAAAAATAAACTCATAGTTTGCATTGACAATGGTAAGCATTACAATGCTGAAAAAACCCTTATAATTAAAATAATAAGAGCCAGAGTTAGGTGGTGGGACAATGCGGACGTGCTTGACATTTAAAGCACCCAGACAGTTTGGAAAATCCCATTGCTCCTGAAACTGGGCAGCAACTTCCTGCCACTGCTCAGGGTTGGTTGGAAACTGTAGAAAAAAAATAAACAAATTAGTGCTTGTGCACATCACATTATTTCACACACATTTGGCACACAAATGCTTATGCAACTTAAAGATAAGAACAAAATGAAGGGAATTTGTAGCATTTTTTGGTAGAACATCTACATACATTTAATACTCGCCTCCTAATGTCATAATATTGTAAGTCACCAGCTACAGTATTTGTATATGCTGACTTTTATATTTAGCATGGGTGAGTAGAACTATGCTTTTAAACATTATTAAGGCCTTGTGCACACTGGACGTTTTTACAGCAGAAAATAAAACATACACAATAAAAGGGACAATGGATTCTGGGAACGTCAGAAAATGACACATATAAAATATACTGTTAACAGGCTATGCGTTGATGGACACATAGGAGAGGATGCTGGGGTGGTTACTGGCTAATTGTAAAAATGCTTAAAGCAAAAAAGAGCATTAGAACAATGTGCATGAGGCCAGAGGGCAATTACAAAATAATCAAATATGTAATTTGATGTACATCAAAAATAAACTAAATTATGTTGACACGACAAACACATAGAATGTAATTGAAAAACAATAAACATACCTTGATATAGTCCTTCTGCAACAGTTTAATAATAGCAGAGCATGTCTCAGGGATGATGACTCCAAGAGCTTGGGGGGAGATACCTGTGGTAAACTTGAGATCCTGCAGGCTTCTCCCTGTTGCAAGATACCTCAATGTTGCAATTAGCCTTTGCTCAGGAGTAATTTTAACCCGCATACATGTATCCTGCTTCCGAATATAGGGGGACACCAAGGCAAGAAGATGTTTAAAACAGGGATCCGTCATCAGGATTATTTTCTTGTAGCTCCCGCAGCAAGGACAGAACAATTACTCCCAGCCCAACAACAGCAAGAGTAGCATCATCGGTCATCATATTTGGTTCTCGAACGATGTCTCGGAATATAGCGAAATGTTGTTTACCAAACAAATGCTACTGAAATCAGTGCAAGATGCCCAGAAGGGTCATGTCCACAAACTCACTTCCTCTTTTGTAGTGTAGTACGTAGCTACATCATCTTTTGTCGGACGACAAAATTCAGGCAGTCTAGAACACATTCCAACATCATGGACTCGCACTCTCGACAAAAGATGGACGATCGGTTGGCTGAAATTCATAGCGTGTGTACGGGGCTTTAGGGTCTTGCCTCCTGCATAGGTTGTTATAAATTCCCAACCCTCTTAACACTAACGTCTGTCCCATCATTCAAAAGACATATGCCATAACTTCAGTAAGCAGGCTGTGGTCTTAACAGTTGGATGATATTAGTGTGGATTAAACCCAAAAATAAAAATTTAATATTTTGCAGCTTATCAAAAATTTTAGATGTGGTGGCTGTATTTGTTTCCTAATTTAAGCTTACTTTCCTTTTTCACTTGCTATTAAGTTTCAACTTCCTTTAACAGACCAAGCTGTCCAGCAAAAGTAGTGGCAGTTGGAGGTTGGAGACAAACCATTTAAGACTGACAAGAGTGCTGTCAATGGTCCGTTTTTTTTAGTTCATCGAACACCTAGCCTCAGCCACAGACTGATAATGTTGCTTTTCAAGGGTGGCTCAGTTGCTCCTTCAGTGCAGGGGAGACAACCCAACATAGGAAGTGTGTTACTGACTGTATCACCAGGTGAAAATAAAGCAAAAAAGACACACAAAAAAAGGAAATGAATGCAGCCACCACATATAACCACTTCAAGATAGGACTGTTTCTCCACCTTCCTCCCCAGGTTATTTTTCAGATTTCAGCACTGTCAACCCTTGAATGAATTATTCAGTCATGCAACACTGTACCCAAAATAAATGTATATGAGACAGTTAGAGCTTTCATATTGTGGTATTGAATCACCACTTTTTTTTTGTTTTGTTTTTTTGTTGTGCTATATGAAAGGAAATGCCTAAATGTGGAAAAAATACAAATTATTTTTAGTTTCTGTTACAAAAAAAAATTGTAAATACATATTCTTTCTTTAAAAATGTAGGCAAAAATGTATTCTGCTACATTTATATTGGTAATATTAACCCAAATAACTGTATATTATTTAGTTTAGAAACTATGGTATATATATATATATATATATATATATATATATATATATATATATATATATGTTTGAAAATTAATCAATCCTTGAGGCCCAAAAATGCCAGGATGATACAAATACCTCCAAAATGACCCCTGCAAAGTTGATGATCCAAGGTATTTAGGATAAGGCATGGCAATTTTTTTGTAATTGTAATTTTTTTGTAGTTGTAATTTTTTTGCCACAGTTTTTTGGAAAATTATTAAATTAAATAAATTTTGTTTCACAAAGTTGTTATTTTAACAAACATAGACTTACTTATGATTACACCCCAAAATGCATGTTTTTTTCTATGAGGCATAATGAGTCTTTTGAAAATGTAATTTTTTGCCACACCTTTTTGTAAAATGTATTTTTTTACACAAAGTTGTCAATAAGATATTTTTATCCAAAATAAATAAAATTATTGCACTCAACCAGAAAAACTAGCGGAGACTGCTGCAAACCTAGTATCCCAAATACTGGGTCCAAACAAATAAAAAATAGAAAATTGGTGTGTTGTCCCTTTAAATTACGGAAAAATCAACTTTTTATACCATATTGTAAATAGGTGCAAAAGCAAATGTGTATGTGCTGACCCTTCAGTCACGCATGGACTCAACCATCTGTGACTCAAAGGTCAACACATACACAATTGCTTTTGCACCTATTCTTGATATAAAAAGTTGATGTTTCCATAATTTAAAGAGACAGTGCACCTATTTTCTATTTTTAATAGCATATTGTTAACAGACAGCATAGGCCTTCTGAGAATTACACTCCAAAACACATTCTACTACTCCTCCCGAGTATGGGTATGTGTGTGGGACCTACTCGCCCTGTAGATGGGGACTCCCTAATGCCCCTGACCAGGCAGGGCTGTGATTATGTGAGAATCAGCATTAAAGTAACACTCCTTACATAAAATTGAGCCGTTCACCTTGCACAGCTACACATTAAACTCTTTACTGTGAGACACTCTTCTCCCTTGACGCTGTACACCTTATCTTCCTAAATTAAGAATTTTGAGGGGGACCCTGCAGAGTTCTGTCCTGCTCCACAAGCCAAGCTTTCCTGTCACCTCACTCCCAGTTTCAGATTAGAGATCCCACACTGAGCACGGATCTCTATGCTTGGACATGTTAACTCCTTCACTCTTCCGTACCTGCAGCTAGGTCAATGGGGTCTCTGTGCAGCAGATTTGGTCCCATATGCTGTGGGGGCACCAACTGCTAGAAAGGGAGTCAGAGCACTGACCCCGTTGCTACCAGAGGACCCATGCCCCATAACATTCTCCTACTTGCTGACTGCTATAGCATTCCCACCAGTCCTCATTACCCATAGCAACTGCATATCAAGCAGAACTTCCCACCATCTCACAAAGAGGGGCTCAGCCCCACCCCCTGTTCCCTTGTCACTGGTTCTAATTGACACCAGTGGGAGCCAATAGCTCCCACTGCTCTATCTAAACCAATGAAAAGAGAGAGAGCTGAGGTTAGCTTGGCTCTCTTGCACATCGCTGGATCGAAATCGGGCTCAGGTATGTATTTAGGGGAGCTGCAGGGGATGCAGTATGCAGAAGGTTTTTACTTTAGAATGCAGTAAGGTAAAAAACCTCCTGCCTTTACAACCACTTTAAGGTTAAACCGCTTCTCCTCCAATTTCATTGAGTGGCCGCTTGTCTTCCTAAGCTCTCGGAAATTGAATTGTTTTTTTTTCCTATGCTAGGATCACCATATTTGTATATTGCGATTATATCTCCTCTCAAGTGCCTCCATGGAGAATAAGTTTAATGCTTGCAGTCCTTCCTTGTCCTTCCTTGTAACTGAGGTCCTCCAGTCCCCCTTATTTGTTTTGTGCCCTTCTCTGGACACTATTCAGTTCCAGCACATCCTTTCTAAAGTACTGGGGACCAGAACTAGACAAATTATAGTTTCGTCTATTGAGTAAATACCCCTTTCTATGCAAGCCAATAGTATGCTTGCTTTGCTTTCTGCAGCTTGGCATTACATGAGTAGAGTTGGGTGAACATTTAGGCCCGAGCATGAATTCATGCGTTCAACATTGGCTGTTTGCCCATTCAACAAACAACCGAATTATCGGGGCGTTTGACCATTTGTTTGGCCCGCTGAGCAACCAAAATGCACTTCGCCGCCACACAGTGCATTGGAAGTCCTGATTGGCTGAAGCAATAAAATGTTTGCCCAATCAGGGCACAGAGCACTGTCTGAGCCATGATTGCAGAAAGTAATAATGACTCTATCCAATCATGGCTCATTGCTCTTAGACCTGCCCCACACTTTAAAATTATTCTCCCCATAGCGGCCATTTGCAGTGTGATATTGGCATGGAGAGGGATAGAGCAGGGCTCTGTTTTGAGCTGTTAGTGAGTTAGTGTGCTATAGTGTGCTATTGTGGTTCTGTTGTCAGTGTAGAATATCAGTTTAGGGGGAATCTAGTGATCAAGCAGCGTGAGTGTAGTTTGACCATTCATTTTTACTTTAGTGTCAGTTTATTTTGTCAGGGCAGTGTATATTTCAGTGCGTTAATGCACGTTTAACTCAGTGTGTTACTGCACATTTATTGCAGTATAATTCAGTGAGTTACTCCAGGTTTAATGCAGTATATTTCAGTGCATTACTGCACATTCAGCGCTGTATATTTCAGTGCGTTACTGCACGTTTAACCCTGTACATTTCAGTGTGTTACTGCATATTTAATGTAGTATATTTCAGTGCGTCACTGCACATTTAACCGGTTGCCGACCGCCGAACGACGATATAAGTCGGCAGTCAGCCCCGGCCAGGCAAAGTGACGTATATATACGTCACTAGCCTGTCACTTGCTTGGGAGCCAATAGCGGGCGAGCGCGCGCCAGCGGAGGCGCGCTCCCGTCCCGGCTCGTTCCCCAGCAAGTCCGTGCGTGTGACCGGCGGACCCGATGTCCACCAGTCACTCGCCGATCGTCGGTGCAGAGGGAGAAAATCAGGCGGCTGATGTAAAGAAGCCGCCTGTCATTCTCCTCTGTGTAGAAACAGTGATCATATGGTTCTACTATGTAGAACCGTTGATCATTGTTCCTACACTTCAAGCCACAGCCAATCACAGTAAGAATCATGCCCCTAGGGACACACCCCCCTCCCTCTCAAATAAAGTTAACCCCTTCACTACCAGTGTCATTTTGCAGTAACAGTGCATATGTATAGCACTGATTACTGCAGTAATGTTACTGGTAACCCCAAAAGTGTCAAAAATGTCAGTCAAGGGTCCGATCTGTCCACCGCAATGTTGCAGTACCGCAAAAAAAATCGCAGATCACCGCCATTACGCGTTAAAAAAAACACCAAAAATGACAGAAATATTTCCCTTAGTTAGTAAATGCAATAACTTTTGCGCAAACCAATCAAAATACACTTTTTGCGATTTTTTTTAACAAACATATGTAGCAGAAAAAAAATTGGCTAAAAATGTTAAAAAATTTAGATTTTTACATTTTTTGGGGGGGGGGGGGGGGAATTTCATATAAAAAAATGTGAAAAATATTGTTGTTTTTGCAAAATTTACGCTCTTTTTTTGTTTACAGCGCAAAAAGTAAAAATTGCACAGGTTATCAAATACCACCAAAAGAAAGCTCTGTTTGTGGGAAAAAAAGGACGTCAAATTCGTTTAGGTACAGCATCGCACGACCGCGCAATTGTCTGTTAAATTCACGCAGTAAAAAATTGCAAAAAACCCCCTGGTCAGGAAGGGGGAAAATCTTCCGTGGGCTTAAGTGGTTAAGGAAGTATATTTCAGTGAATTAGTGCATATTTAACGCTGTATATTTCAGTGCGTTAGTGCACTTTTTAAGACAGTGTATTTGAGTGCGTTACTGCATGTTTAACGCTGTAATTTTTCTGTGTGTTACTGCACGTTTAACACAGCATAATTCAGTGTGTTATGGCATGTTTAACAAAGTATATTTCAGTGTCTTACTGCATATTTACCGCTGTATTTTTCAGTGCGTTACTGCATGTTTAATGCTGTAAAGTTCAGCGCCTTACTGCACGTTTAATGTAGTATAATTCAGTGCATTACTGCACGTTCAACATTGTATATTTCAGTGTAATAGTGCACGTTTAATGCTGTACATTTCAGTGCGGTACTGCCTGTTTAACGCAGTACATTTCAGTGCCTTACTGCACGTTTAGTGCTGTATGTTCCAGTGTTTTACTGCGCGTTTAGTGCTGTATATTTCAGTGCATTACTGTACATTTAACATAGTATATAGAGTGTTACTGCATGTTAACACAGCATATCTTAGTGCTTTAGTGCACATTTAACAAAGTATAATTCAGTGGGTTACTGCACATTTAACGCTGTGTATTTCAGTGACTTACTTCATGCTTAATGCAGTTTATTTCAGTGTGGTACTGCATGTTTTTTTAACAAAGTATAGTTCAGTGCATTAGTGCACATTTAGCAAAGTATATTTTAGAGCATTACTGCACATTTAATGCTGTATATTTCAGTGCATTGCTGCATGTTTAATGCAGTATATTTTAGTGCCTTACTACACGTTTAATGCTGTATTTTTCAGTGCATTACTGCACGTTTAACGCAATATATTTCAGTGCATTGGTGCACGTTTAATGAAGTATATTTCAGTGTGTTACTGCACGTTTAACGCTGTACATTTCAGTGTGTTACTGCATATTTAATGTAGTATATTTCAGTGCGTTACTGCACATTTAAGGAATTATATTTCAGTGAATAAGTGCATATTTAACGCTGTATATTTCAGTGCGTTAGTGCACTTTTTAACACAGTGTATTTGAGTGCGTTACTGCATGTTTAACGCTGTCATTTTTCTGTGTGTTACTGCACGTTTAACGCAGCATAATTCAGTGTGTTAGTGCATGTTTAACAAAGTATATTTCAGTGTCTTACTGCATGTCTACCGCTGTATTTTTCAGTGCATTACTGCATGTTTAACGCTGTAAAGTTCAGTGCCTTACTGCACATTTAATGTAGTATAATTCAGAGCATTATTCAACAGCATTATTCAGAGCATTATTCAACATTATTCAACACGTTCAACATTGTATATTTCAGTGCGTTACTGCACATTTAATGCTGTACATTTCAGTGCGGTACTGCCCGCTTAACGCAGTACATTTCAGTGCCTTACTGCACGTTTAGTGCTGTATGTTTCAGTGTTTTAGTGCACGTTTAGTGCTGTATATTTCAGTGCATTACTGTGCATTTAACGTAGTATATTTCAGTGTGTTACTGCACATTTAACACAGCATATCTTAGTGCTTTAGTGCACGTTTAACAAGGTATATTTCAGTGGGTTACTGCACATTTAACGCTCTATATTTCAGTGACTTACTTCACGCTTAATGCAGTTTATTTCAGTGTGGTACTACATATTTAACAAAGTTTAGTTCAATGCATTAGTGCACATTTGACAAAGTATATTTTAGAGCATTACTCCACATTTAGTGCTGTATATTTCAGTGCATTACTGCATGTTTAATGCAGTATATTTTAGTGCCTTACTACACGTTTAATGCTGTATTTTTCAGTGCATTACTGCACGTTTAACGTAGTATATTTCAGTGCATTGGTGCACATTTAATGAAGTATATTTCAGTGCGTTACTGCACGTTTAACGCTGTACATTTCAATGTGTTACTGCATATTTAATGTAGTATATTTCAGTGCGTTACTGCACATTTAAGGAAGTATATTTCAGTGAATTAGTGCATATTTAATGCTGTATATTTCAGTGCGTTAGTGCACTTTTTAACACAGTGTATTTTAGTGCGCTACTGCATGTTTAACGCTGTAATTTTTCTGTGTGTTACTGCACGTTTAACGCAGCATAATTCAGTGTTAGTGCATGTCTAACAAAGTATATTTCAGTGTCTTACTGCATGTTTACCGCTGTATTTTTCAGTGCGTTACTGCATGTTTAACGCTGTAAAGTTCAGTGCCTTACTGCACGTTTAATGTAGTATAATTCAGTGCATTACTGCACGTTCAACATCATATATTTCAGTGCGTTACTGCACGTTTAATGCTGTACATTTCAGTGCGGTACTGCCCGTGTAGTGCTGTATGTTTCAGTGTTTTGCTGCGCATTTAGTGCTGTATATTTCAGTGCATTACTGTGCATTTAACGTAGTATATTTCAGTGTGTTACTGCACGTTTAACACAGCATATCTTAGTGCTTTAGTGCACGTTTAACAAAGTATATTTCAGTGGGTTACTGCACATTTAACGCTGTGTATTTCAGTGACTTACTTCATGCTTAATGCAGTTTATTTCAGTGTGGTACTGCATGTTTTTTTAACAAAGTATAGTTCAGTGCATTAGTGCACATTTAACAAAGTATATTTTAGAGCATTACTGCACATTTAATGCTGTATATTTCAGTGCATTGCTGCATGTTTAATGCGGTATATTTTAGTGCCTTACTACATGTTTAATGCTGTATTTTCCAGTGCATTACTGCACGTTTAACGCAGTATATTTCAGTGCATTGGTGCACGTTTAATGAAGTACATTTCAGTGTGTTACTGCATATTTAATGTAGTATATTTCAGTGCGTTACTGCACATTTAAGGAAGTATATTTCAGTGAATAAGTGCATATTTAATGCTGTATATTTCAGTGCAATAGTGCACTTTTTAACACAGTGTATTTCAGTGCGTTACTGCATGTTTAACACAGCATAATTCAGTGTGTTAGTGCATGTTTAACAAAGTATATTTCAGTGTCTTACTGCCTGTCTACCGCTGTATTTTTCAGTGCATTACTGCATGTTTAACGCTGTAAAGTTCAGTGCCTTACTGCACATTTAATGTAGTATAATTCAGAGCATTACTGCACGTTCAACATTGTATATTTCAGTGCGTTACTGCACATTTAATGCTGTACATTTCAGTGCGGTACTACCCGTTTCACGCAGTACATTTCAGTGCCTTACTGCACGTTTAGTGCTGTATGTTTCAGTGTTTTTCTGCGCGTTTAGTGCTGTATATTTCAGTGCATTACTGTGCATTTAACGTAGTATATTTCAGTGTGTTACTGCACGTTTAACACAGCATATCTTAGTGCAATATACCTTGTGCACGTTTAACAAGGTATATTTCAGTGGGTTACTGCACATTTAACGCTCTATATTTCAGTGACTTACTTCACACTTAATGCAGTTTATTTCAGTGCGGTACTACATGTTTAACAAAGTATAGTTCAATGCATTAGTGCACATTTGACAAAGTATATTTTAGAGCATTACTGCACATTTAATGCTGTATATTTCAGTGCATTACTGCATGTTTAATGCAGTATATTTTAGTGCCTTACTACACGTTTAATGCTGTATTTTTCAGTGCATTACTGCACGTTTAACGTAGTATATTTCAGTGCATTGGTGCACATTTAATGAAGTATATTTCAGTGAGTTACTGCACGTTTAACGCTGTACATTTCAATGTGTTACTGCATATTTAATGTAGTATATTTCAGTGCGTTACTGCACATTTAAGGAAGTATATTTCAGTGAATTAGTGCATATTTAATGCTGTATATTTCAGTGCGTTAGTGCACTTTTTAACACAGTGTATTTTAGTGCGCTACTGCATGTTTAACGCTGTAATTTTTCTGTGTGTTACTGCACGTTTAACGCAGCATAATTCAGTGTTAGTGCATGTCTAACAAAGTATATTTCAGTGTCTTACTGCATGTTTACCGCTGTATTTTTCAGTGCGTTACTGCATGTTTAACGCTGTAAAGTTCAGTGCCTTACTGCACGTTTAATGTAGTATAATTCAGTGCATTACTGCACGTTCAACATCATATATTTCAGTGCGTTACTGCACGTTTAATGCTGTACATTTCAGTGCAGTACTGCCCGTGTAGTGCTGTATGTTTCAGTGTTTTGCTGCGCATTTAGTGCTGTATATTTCAGTGCATTACTGTGCATTTAACGTAGTATATTTCAGTGTGTTACTGCACGTTTAACACAGCATATCTTAGTGCTTTAGTGCACGTTTAACAAAGTATATTTCAGTGGGTTACTGCACATTTAACGCTGTGTATTTCAGTGACTTACTTCATGCTTAATGCAGTTTATTTCAGTGTGGTACTGCATGTTTTTTTAACAAAGTATAGTTCAGTGCATTAGTGCACATTTAACAAAGTATATTTTAGAGCATTACTGCACATTTAATGCTGTATATTTCAGTGCATTGCTGCATGTTTAATGCGGTATATTTTAGTGCCTTACTACATGTTTAATGCTGTATTTTCCAGTGCATTACTGCATGTTTAACGCAGTATATTTCAGTGCATTGGTGCACGTTTAATGAAGTATATTTCAGTGTGTTACTGCACGTTTAATGCTGTACATTTCAGTGTGTTACTGCATATTTAATGTAGTATATTTCAGTGCGTTACTGCACATTTAAGGAAGTATATTTCAGTGAATAAGTGCATATTTAATGCTGTATATTTCAGTGCAATAGTGCACTTTTTAACACAGTGTATTTCAGTGCGTTACTGCATGTTTAATACAGCATAATTCAGTGTGTTAGTGCATGTTTAACAAAGTATATTTCAGTGTCTTACTGCCTGTCTACCGCTGTATTTTTCAGTGCATTACTGCATGTTTAACGCTGTAAAGTTCAGTGCCTTACTGCACATTTAATGTAGTATAATTCAGAGCATTACTGCACGTTCAACATTGTATATTTCAGTGCGTTACTGCACATTTAATGCTGTACATTTCAGTGCGGTACTGCCCGTTTAACGCAGTACATTTCAGTGCCTTACTGCACGTTTAGTGCTGTATGTTTCAGTGTTTTTCTGCGCGTTTAGTGCTGTATATTTCAGTGCATTACTGTGCATTTAACGTAGTATATTTCAGTGTGTTACTGCACGTTTAACACAGCATATCTTAGTGCTTTAGTGCACGTTTAACAAGGTATATTTCAGTGGGTTACTGCACATTTAACGCTCTATATTTCAGTGACTTACTTCACGCTTAATGCAGTTTATTTCAGTGTGGTACTACATGTTTAACAAAGTATAGTTCAATGCATTAGTGCACATTTAACAAAGTATATTTTAGAGCATTACTGCACATTTAATGCTATATATTTCAGAGCATTACTGCATGTTTAATGCAGTATATCTTAGTGCCTTACTACACGTTTAATGCTGTATTTTTCAGTGCATTACTGCACGTTTAACGCAGTATATTTCAGTGCATTGGTGCACGTTTAATGAAGTATATTTTAGTGCGTTACTGCACGTTTAACGCTGTACATTTCAGTGTGTTACTGCATATTTAATGTAGTATATTTCAGTGCGTTACTGCATATTTAAGGAAGTATATTTCATTGAATTAGTGCATATTTAACGCTGTATATTTCAGTGCGTTAGTGCACTTTTTAACACAGTGTATTTGTGTGCGTTACTGTATGTTTAACGCTGTAATTTTTCTCTGTGTTACTGCACGTTTAACGCAGCATAATTCAGTGTTAGTGCATGTTTAACAAAGTATATTTCAGTGTCTTACTGCATGTTTACCGCTGTATTTTTCAGTGCGTTACTGCATGTTTAACGCTGTAAAGTTCAGTGCCTTACTGCACGTTTAATGTGGTATAATTCAGTGCACTACTGCACGTTCAACATTATATATTTCAGTGCGTTACTGCACGTATAATGCTGTACATTTCAGTGCGGTACTGCCCGTTTAGTGCTGTATGTTTCAGTGTTTTGCTGCGCGTTTAGTGCTGTATATTTCAGTGCATTACTGTGCATTTAACGTAGTATATTTCAGTGTGTTACTGCACGTTTAACACAGCATATCTTAGTGCTTTAGTGCACGTTTAACAAAGTATATTTCAGTGTGTTACTGCACATTTAACGCTGTATATTTCAGTGACTTACTTCACGCTCAATGCAGTTTATTTCAGTGTGGTACTGCATGTTTTTTTAACAAAGTATAGTTCAGTGCTTTAGTGCACATTTAACAAAGTATATTTTAGAGCATTACTGCACATTTAATGCTGTATATTTCAGTGCATTGCTGCATGTTTAATGCAGTATATTTTAGTGCCTTACTACACGTTTAATGCTGTATTTTTCAGTGCATTACTGCACGTTTAACGCAGTATATTTCAGTGCATTGGTGCACATTTAATGAAGTATATTTCAGTGCGTTACTGCACGTTTAACGCAGTATATTTCAGTGCATTGGTGCACATTTAATGAAGTATATTTCAGTGCGTTACTGCACGTTTAACGCTGTACATTTCAGTGTGTTACTGCATATTTAATGTAGTATATTTCAGTGCGTTACTGCACATTTAAGGAAGTATATTTCAGTGAATAAGTGCATATTTAACGCTGTATATTTCAGTGCGTTAGTGCACATTTTAACACAGTGTATTTGAGTGCATTACTGCATGTTTAACGCTGTAATTTTTCTGTGTTACTGCACGTGTAACGCAGTATAATTCATTGTGTTAGTGCATGTTTAACAAAGTATATTTCAGTGTCTTACTGCATGTCTACTGCTGTATTTTTCAGTGCATTACTGCATGTTTAACGCTGTAAAGTTCAGTGCCTTACTGCACGTTTAATGTAGTATAATTCAGAGCATTACTGCACGTTCGACATTGTATATTTCAGTGCGTTACTGCACGTTTAATGCTGTACATTTTAGTGCGGTACTGCCCGTTTAACGCAGTACATTTCAGTGCCTTACTGCACGTTTAGTGCTGTATGTTTCAGTGTTTTAGTGCGCGTTTAGTGCTGTATATTTCAGTGCATTACTGTGCATTTAACGTAGTATATTTCAGTGTGTTACTGCACGTTTAACACAGCATATCTTAGTGCTTTAGTGCAGGTTTAACAAGGTATATTTCAGTGGGTTACTGCACATTTAACGCTGTATATTTCAGTGACTTACTTCACGCTTAATGCAGTTTATTTCAGTGTGGTACTGCATGTTTAACAAAGTATAGTTCAATGCATTAGTGCACATTTAACAAAGTATATTTTAGAGCATTACTGCACATTTAATGCTGTATATTTCAGTGCATTACTGCATGTTTAATGCAGTATATTTTTGTGCCTTACTACACGTTTAATGCTGTATTTTTCAGTGCATTACTGCACGTTTAACGCAGTATATTTCAGTGCATCGGTGCAAGTTTAATGAAGTATATTTTAGTGCGTTACTGCACGTTTAACGCTGTACATTTCAGTTTGTTACTGCATATTTAATGTAGTATATTTCAGTGCGTTACTGCACATTTAAGGAAGTATATTTCAGTGAATTAGTGCATATTTAACGCTGTATATTTCAGTGCGTAGTGCACTTTTTAACACAGTGTATTTGAGTGCGTTACTGCATGTTTAACGCTGTAATTTTTCTCTGTGTTACTGCACGTTTAACGCAGCATAATTCAGTGTTAGTGCATGTTTAACAAAGTATATTTCAGTGTCTTATTGCATGTCTACCGCTGTATTTTTCAGTGCGTTACTGCATGTTTAACGCTGTAAAGTTCAGTGCCTTACTGCACGTTTAATGTGGTATAATTCAGTGCATTACTGCATGTTCAACAAAGTATATTTCAGTGGGTTACTGCACATTTAACGCTGTATATTTCAGTGACTTACTTCACGCTTAACAATTTTCAGTGTGGTACTGCATGTTTTTTAACAAAGTATAGTTCAGTGCTTTAGTGAACATTTAACAAAGTATATTTTAGAGCATTACTGCACATTTAATGCTGTATATTTCAGTGCATTGCTGCATGTTTAATGCAGTACATTTTAGTGCCTTACTACACGTTTAATGCTGTATTTTTCAGTGCATTACTTCACGTTTAACGCAGTATATTTCAGTGCATTGGTGCATGTTTAATTAAGTATATTTCAGTGCGTTACTGCATGTGTAATGCAGTATAGTTCAGTGCATTAGTGCACATTTAAAGAAGTATATTTCTGTGCATTACTGAACATTTAAAGCAGTATATTTCAGTGTGTTACTCCACGTTTAACACTGTATATTTCAGTGCATTACTGCAAGTTTAATGCTGAATATATCAGTGTGTTATTGCACATTTAACACAGTATATTTCACTGCGCTAGTGCAGGATTAACAAAGTATATTTTAGTGGATTACTGCACGTTTAACGCAATATTTTTCAGTGCATCACTGTACATTTAATGCAGTGCAGTTTAATGTGTTAGTGCACGTTTAACAAAGTATATTTCAGTGCATTACTGGACGTTTACATAGTATAGTTCCGTGCGTTAATGCACGTTTAGCAAGGTATACTTTATTACGTTACTGCACATTTAATGCAGTGCATTTCAGTGCATTACTGCATGTTTACCACAGGATATTGCAGTGCATCAGTGCAGTTTTACCCCAGTATATTGTTAGTGTGTCAGTGGAGTGTGTCGGTGTAGTGAGGGCTCAGGTTAGAGTGCACCAAACACCACTTTCCATTGATTAAAGTGCACCCATGTACACATTTCCACATCTTTACTACATGTTGTTAATATGTGCCCCCCAATCATGTCTGGGAGGCCAACAAGGAGAGGCAGACATTCCCATTGCACTGTGAGGGGCCAGCAGCATATGTGTTCACAGGCAAAGATAGTCATGGTCCGTCTCCAGGCAGGGCATCATTTCCCCTGTTTAGTGATGTTGTCTGTGCTATCCAGCCACAGCATGCAGAGGAGATGGTAGACTGGCTTACTAAACTATTCTCCTCATCCTCCATCACCCAAGCAGAGACTAGTGCGCAGTGGCTTTTTCTGCCTCCTTGTCCACAGCTACTCTGATCATAGTCCCAGCATCAAGCATGGAGGAGTCAGCTGAGTTATTTGAACACAGCTTCAATCACTTGCTCCTTGATGATGCACAGCCATTAGTTGATTCAGATATGGGTTCTGAGGTTGAGGAAGGTAGGAACATGAGCCTACAGAGAGGTGAGAATACTGATAAACAACAAACTGGCAGTCATGTTCTGCCAGCCACAGCGTATTGCCAAGTTGTATCCAGTGATAATGAAGATGGAGGGAATGATGATGATGATGAGGTCACTGACACGACTTGGGTGTTAGATAGAGCAGAGAATAAAAGTGAGGCTGAGGCAGAAACCCCAAAGAGGCATCCATCATGGAAGAGTAGAGAGCAGCCACCCTATTCCACTAGATTGTGAAGCTGTTATCTCCCAGGCCCACTTCCCACAGCTCAGCTATTTGGGCCTTTTTTTAGCAAATGTGCAGCTGATCACACTGTTGCAATTTGCAAACTTTGCCTCAAGCACATCAAGAAAATGAGAAGACAACCACCTCTAACGCACTGAAATATACAGCATTAAGGGTGCTGGCCCCGGCTCACCACCGCTGTAACAGTAGAAATTAAGGAGAAATTGGCGGCACACCACCAGCTGCTAGGAAGATGAGTCCTTTATTAACATACATCAAAGGTACACAGGATACAGAGATAGACGCGTTTTACACTTTCAAAGTGCTTGTTTACTACAATGGGAACATCTGGCAGGCCACAACTTAAGTGCACACCAAAACGGGCACCCACAATTGATTGGCTGTCAGATGACTCCAGCTACAAAATACATAAAAGCATATAAATGACTTTAATCAAAAAGCAAAACAGACAACATATACAGTATAAAAATACAATGTGTATATGTTAAATATACACACAAGGGATACTCCCATAGTTACATAGAAGTTGAGGTTGAATAAAGACATTAGTCAATCCAGTTCAACCTGTGTAGGTGTGTGTGGCCGTAATCATCTTGCATACCCCTGAATGTTCTGATTCTTGAGATGTACGTCTAAGAGTCTTTTGAAAGCCACCATACTTCCCGCAGAAACCACCTCTTGTGGTAGAGAATTCCACAATCTTGTAGCCCTAACAGTAAAGTACCCCCCTCATTGCCTGAGGTTAAAACGCTTCTCCTCCAGACGCATTGTATGCCCTCTAGTCCTCATGCAATCTTTCCGACTGAATAGCTTTTTTTCTATGCTGAGATCACCATTGAGATATTTATAAATTGCTAGCATGTCCCCTCTCAGGCGTCTCTTCTCCAGGGAGAATAAATCAAGCGATTGCAGACGCTCTTCATAATTAAGGTCCTCCAATCCCCTAATTAGTTTAGTTGCCCTTCTCTGGACCTTCTCCAGCTCCAACACATCCCTCCTGAGGACCGGCGACCAGAAATGGGCAGAATACTCCAGATATGGTCGGACCAGAGTTTTATAAAGTGGTAGGATTGTAGTTTTATCTCTAGAATACATCCCTTTCTTTATGCATGCTAATATTCTGCCTGCTTTGGCAGCTGCCGCTTGACATTGCATGCTGTTGCTTAGTCTATCCTCTACCAGGACTTCCAGATCCTTCTCCATTTTTGATTCCCCAAAAATAATAAAATAAAGAGATACAAAAATGTACCCAGGCACCAAGACAAGAGCATATATGGAACAGAGTAACATTGTACCAAAGGTTGTCTACAAAGTATACATAGGGTTGCAACTGCACAAAATATGTATGGCATATGTGCTCGGTGACCAGAAATAACATAGGTTACACTGTTACATCAAAAACATCCACTTTTCACCTTTCAAATGAAGGGTAAGCAGTATTAAAAAGACTCTAAAATCATTTACATCCCGATAAATTGAGTCGATCTACTCCATCCGTCAGATGCATGTGATCGATACATAGTAAAACACCCTGACTATGCTATCCTACATCTGCGGGTGGAGGCCAGTATATGTTTAAATACACCTCCATTTGAATCAATTAAAAATCCATACTGAATTTATAATAAACCAATATTGAAAGGAAAAAAGGAATGTATGGCATATGTGTTGGATGACCAGAAAGGACATAGGTTACACTGTTTCGTCCAAAACATCCACCCTCCACCCTCCACCCTTAAAGTGAAGGGAAGGCAGTATTGGAACAACTCTAAAGGCATATATAACCCGTTAAATTGAGTCGATCAGGTGCATGCGATTGATACATAGTAAAACACCCGGACCCTACTATCCTGCATCTGTGGGTAGAGGCCGGTATATATTTTACACCTCCATTTAAATCAATTCAAGTCTATACTGGATTTATAATAAACCAAAACTGGAGGGGAAAAAAAAAAAAAAAAAAGGAATGTGAGGCATATGTGCTAGATGACCAGAAATAACATAGGTAACACTATTTTGTCCAAAGCATCCCCCTTTCATCTTTCAAATGAAGGGTAAACAGTATTGAAAAAACTATAAAGGCATATACAGCCCAACAAATTGAGTTAATCGACTCTATCCATCATGTGCATGCAAACGATGCATAATAAAACACCCTGACCATGCTATCCCACATCTGTGGGTAGAGGACAGTATATGGTTAAATACACCTCCATCTGCATCCATTTTGAATTCAAGTCAATACTGAATTTATAATAAACCAATGTTGAAAGGAGAAAGGAAAGGAAATTAGCAATATTAAATCTCACTCTCAAACTGAAGGTATATCCACGGGAGAAACTACAAATAAGGTGATTGATGGTTTTTTAGCAATGTCTCACTGAACATAACCAGGAATGGTTGGGGCAAATAATGGACCTAATGAACAATTAAATATCATTAATGTATCTATGTTCTTTATCCTGATGAAATGTCATTATTATGTAAGGGTTTGTCCTCCTGTCCTGAATCACAGTTGGACAAATTTGAGGTAGAGAAGGACCTACAACTTTTTGCAAAAAAAATATTACTTATTATAGCTTATACGACAAACAGGGGCAAAAAACGATGTTAAGTCAGCAGAAAATAATGCAGAAAATAATGCACTAGACAATCTCATAGCACTATTAGAGTAACAGGATGATAGTGATCTAATTGTTCGCATTGATATTGAATCTCTGTTGGAACAACAAATCGATACGGAAATGAAAACTCCTCTAAGTGAGTCCACTCTAAGAAAGAAGTCGGATAAATTCCCTGCCCTTAATTTAAATCCTAACCTGGGAGCATTCCTCATGATGACCATACAAAATATTAGAAAATTGTAAGTTAAAACTCATCAGGATATCACTAAATGAAAGAGTGGCCCTGGATTCCTTAAGAAAACAATATGACCTCACTATAAAACCATCGGATAAAAGGGGCAATATTGTCATAATGATCTATATGTATCAATGTACACTAAAATCCTGAAGAACAAGGAGTGGTACCGGTCAGTGCCAAGATCTATAATTGATAAATTTAATTAAAAATTACATGCCCTTGTTGATGGAACATTTAGTGATGTCATTAGTAAACAAACTTGGGGATTTATACCCACCGCGCACCCCAAAATTCTGACATTTTATAGCCTTCCCAAGGTTCATAAAAGTTTGAAAAACCCACCAGGAAGACGGAATGTATCAGGACGTGGTGGAATTACAGAAAACCTGAGCAAATGTATTGATGAGTTTAAGACCCTTTGTTTACAGCCTTCCATCATATATCAGGGATACAGCACATTTATTGCAGAACATCGAGGGAATGTCCATACCCAAAAATGCCCTGCTGGTAGCGGTGGATGTTGAGGCACTATACAGTTCCATCCCACACCAACAGGGCGTAGCGGTAGTCAAACATTTTTTTGTCCTAGATGAAGGGAAAATCGTTGGGGTTTACATGAATTCTTGTTGATGGGTTTGGAACACATTCTTACACACAATGTCTTTTCATTTGATGGCTCCCACTTCCTCCAGGTGCATAGCATAGCGATGGGAACATGGTGCACCACATTCTACGCCAATCTGTACCTGGGGGAGTGGGAGAGATTTTTCTTGGCGGATGGAAGGTGGACTCCACTTACAGACCACATCATGATCTGGCTCAGTTTCATAGATGATGTGTTCATGATTTGGAGCAGTCCCAGAGAATCTCTGGAGGATTGCCTAAATGTAATGAATAATAACACATGGAATTTAAAATTAACGATGTCCACAAGCCCAGAGCAGATTAGATTTTTGGATGTCATGATTATTAAAGATAGGGAGGGCAACTTATCTAGTAATTTATTCAGAAAGGAAATGGCTGGCAATACGATTTTGCACGCCAGTAGTTAAATTTTTGGATGTCATGATTATTAAAGATAGGGAGAGCAACTTATCTGGTAATTTATTCAGAAAGGAAACGGCTGGCAATACGATTTTGCACGCCAGTAGTTCTCACCCGAGATCTTTAGTACATGGCCAATATCTCCGCAATTGATGGAACTGCTCAGAGGATGAGGGATTCCGAGCGGAGGTGGCAGCCCTTAGGAACAGATTTCTACAGAGAGGATACTCAAAAACCTGTCTTAAAAAAGCCTACAGAAGAGCCTGCAGATTAAATAGACAGGATCTCCTGTTAGGCAAAAAGAAAAATGAGAAAACGAGGAAATTAAATCAAACATGTATCATTACAAAGTACGCAATGCAACATGATGAAGTGAGGAAGATTATACAAAATACTGGCACCTTTTACATATAGACCCCACATTATGTTTATTCATTACGGAAGCCCCATCTATTACTTACAGAAAAACGATCCCTACTTGGTCCAAAGCAAGTACACTGGGAAATTCAGACAAGACCCATGTAAACGCCTAGGGATATTTACATGTGGGGGATGTTCATGTTGTCAATTCATGAACACAAATTTAAACAGTCTTCTTCCCATTAGGAGGAAATCAAAACCATTACACTTTGCTAATTGCAAAACATCGGGGGCAGTATTCATCTTACTATTAGGGTTGAGTGAACACGGACTGTATTATTCGTGTTCGTACCGAATAATTGGATTTTTGTTACCCGAACACGGACACAAACACTTTACTGTATATTCGGGTAAAAATCCGTGTTCGGTCGTTTTATTTCCGGGTTTTGCATGCTTTGGCGCGCTTTTCATGGCGGGCTTTCAACAGCCAATCAACAAGCGTTTAACTGGTGTGCCTAAGCCATCCCAGCCATGCCTACAAATGTATCAGTAGCTGTGATTGGCCGTCTGAAGCATGTGAAAAAGTCTTTATAAGTTTGAGGCAGTGCCGCTGCGGCGTCATTCTGCTGTTTAGATCAGGGAGAGAGCACACATCAACGTGCTGGCTGCTGATTAGGGACAGATAGGAAAAAAAAAACATTTGTGTCCGGATAGAATTGAGGGACAGGTCAGAGTGTGTTAGGCAGGGCGAGTTGTAGGCATTTTAGGGAGAGAGTCTGCTGATTTTTTAGGGACAGTGCGTTCTACAAACTACAATCGACATTGCTGTGTGGGGTGGGGTTTGCAGTCACCCGATCTACGATCTTATCAATCCTGTTAGGGAGAGAGTCTGCTGATTTTTAGGGAAAGTGTGTTCTACAAACTGCAATCGATATTGCTGTGTGGGGTGGGGTTTGCAGTCCCGATCTACGAGCTTATCAATCCTGTTAGGGAGAGAGTCTGCTGATTTTTAGGGAAAGTGTGTTCTACAAACTACAAACGATATTGCTGTGTGGGGTGGGTTTTGCAGTCCCGATCTACGATCTTATCAATCCTGTTAGGGACAGAGTCTGCTGATTTCTAGGGACAGTGTGTTCTACAAACTACAATCGATATTGCTGTGTGGTGTGGGATAGGAGATAGGCAGGTGTCAGTGGTCCACATCCATTTTGCTGTGTGTGGGCTGCAGTGAACACAATCTTTTTGGGGTGCAGTGAACACAATCTTTTTGGGGTGCAGTGAACGCAATCTTTTTGGGGTACAGTGAACACAATCTTTTTGGGGTGCAGTGAACACAATCTTTTTGGGGTGCAGTGAACACAATCTTTTTGGGGTACAGTGAACACAATCTTTTTGGGGTGCAGTGAACACAATCTTTTTTGCCCACTGAGGAGGAGGGAGAAAAGTATTTTTCTATCAGGCACTGTGTGCAGCCTTTTTCCTTCAGCTGTGCTGTGCTGAGTGACTGATCATACACTGCTGTGTTCAGTTCACATGTGCTAATATTGAGTGGTTTCAAAAATCATACACTTTTTTTCTATTCCACTATTCAATATACAGCCTTGGGTTAAAACAAATTAAATTGTGGCCTGCAGCAGAGCTGAATGATATTTGGGGTTTTTGGGGTTCATCTCATACTTCTGAAGATTTGAGGGTGCTGCCTGTTCCATACTCCTCCTACTCCTCATCCAGCCTTGTAGGGGTACAAACAATAATAATTGGGGCCTAGTGTGGTTGTGTACGTGTGATATACATACACTTTTTTTGATCATATTTTCTATTCCGCTATTTAATCAAAAACCTTTGGGGATCAGTTAAATTGGGGGATAGTCTGTGTTGGTACGTGTGAGATCCACCTTTCCAAGTTTTTGGGGTTCATCTCATACTTCTGAAGATTTAAGGGTGCTGCCTGTTCCATACTCCTCCTGCTCCTCATCCAGCCTTTTAGGGGTACAAACAATAGTAATTGGGGCCTAGTGTGGTTGTGTACGTGTGATATACATACACTTTTTTGATCATATTTTCTATTCCGCTATTTAATCAAAAACCTTTGGGGATCAGTTAAATTGGGGGATAGTCTGTGTTGGTACGTGTGAGATCCACCTTTCCAAGTTTTTGGGGTTCATCTCATACTTCTGAAGATTTGAGGGTGCTGCCTGTTCCATACTCCTCCTACTCCTCATCCTGCTTTTAGGGGTACAAACAATAGTAATTGGGGCCTAGTGTGCTTCTGTACGTGTGAGATACATACACTTTTTTTGATCATATTTCCTATTCCGCTATTCAATAAAAACCTTTGGGGATCAATTAAATTGCGGGATAGTCTGTGTCGGTACGTGTGAGATCCACCTTTCCAAGTTTTTGGGGTTCATCTCATACTTCTGAAGATTTGAGGATGCTGCCTGTTCCATACTCCTCCTACTCCTCATCCTGCCTTTAGGGGTACAAACAATAGTAATTGGGGCCTAGTGTGCTTCTGTACGTGTGAGATACATACACTTTTTTTGATCATATTTCCTATTCTGCTATTCAATAAAAACCTTTGGGGATCAATTAAATTGCGGGATAGTCTGTGTTGGTACGTGTGAGATCCACCTTTCCAAGTTTTTGGGGTTCATCTCATACTTCTGAAGATTTGAGGGTGCTGCCTGTTCCATACTCCTCCTACTCCTCATCCTGCCTTTAGGGGTACAAACAATAGTAATTGGGGCCTAGTGTGCTTCTGTACGTGTAAGATACATACACTTTTTTTGATCATATTTCCTATTCCGCTATTCAATAAAAACCTTTGGGGATCAATTAAATTGCGGGATATTCTGTGTTGGTACGTGTGAGATCCACCTTTCCAAGTTTTTGGGGTTCATCTCATACTTCTGAAGATTTGAGGGTGCTGCCTGTTCCATACTCCTCCTGCTCCTCATCCAGCCTTTTAGGGGTACAAACAATAGTAATTGGGGCCTAGTGTGGTTGTGTACGTGTGATATACATACACTTTTTTTGATCATATTTTCTATTCCGCTATTTAATCAAAAACCTTTGGGGATCAGTTAAATTGGGGGATAGTCTGTGTTGGTATGTGTGAGATCCACCTTTCCAAGTTTTTGGGGTTCATCTCATACTTCTGAAGATTTGAGGGTGCTGCCTGTTCCATACTCCTCCTACTCCTCATCCTGCCTTTAGGGGTACAAACAATAGTAATTGGGGCCTAGTGTGCTTCTGTACGTGTGAGATACATACACTTTTTTTGATCATATTTCCTATTCCGCTATTCAATAAAAACCTTTGGGGATCAATTAAATTGCGGGATATTCTGTGTTGGTGCGTGTGAGATCCACCTTTCCAAGTTTTTGGGGTTCATCTCATACTTCTGAAGATTTGAGGGTGCTGCCTGTTCCATACTCCTCCTACACCTCATCCTGCCTTTAGGGGTACAAACAATAGTAATTGGGGCCTAGTGTGCTTCTGTACGTGTGAGATACATACACTTTTTTTGATCATATTTCCTATTCCGCTATTCAATAAAAACCTTTGGGGATCAATTAAATTGCGGGATAGTCTGTGTCGGTACGTGTGAGATACACCTTTCCAATTTTTTGGGCACATCTCATACTGCCGAGGATTTGAGGGTGCTTCAGTCTGCCTCCTGCCTGTTCCGAACTCCTCCTACTCCTCATCCTGCCTTTAGGGTAGAAAAAATTGTAATTGGGGCCTAGTTTGTGTTTGTACGTGTGGGATACACCGTTTTGTAAAATTTGTCCTATTCCGCTATTCAATATACACCCTCTTTGAGTGTAAAAAATTAAATTGCGGGATAGTCTGTATCGGTACATGTGAGATACACCTTTTTAAATTTGTTTGGCGCATCTCCTTCTACTGCCGAGGATTGCAGGGCGCTTCAGTTTGCCTCCTGTTCCCAACTCCTCCTACTCCTCTTCCTCATCCTGCCTTTAGGGTACAAAAAATTGTAATCGGCGGGGCCTAGTCTGTGTTTGTACGTGTGAGATACACCGTATTATAAAAGTTTTCCTATTCCGCTATTCAATTTACACCCTTTTGGAGTGTAAAAAATTAAATTACGGCATAGTCTGTATCGGTACGTGTGAGATACACCTTTTAAATTAGTTTGGCGCATCTCCTTCCCCCGCCAAGGATTGCAGGGCGCTTCAGTTTGCCTCCTGTTCCCAACTCCTCCTACTCCTCTTCCTCATCCTCCCTTTAGGGTACAAAAAAATTTAATCGGGCCTAGTCTGTGTTTGTACGTGTGAGATACACCATTTTTAATCCTATTCTGCTATTCAATATACACCCTTTTGGGGTAAAAAACATTAAATTGCGGCATAGTTTCCATATTTGACTGTGAGATACACCTGTGCGATACTGTTGTTGTTTTGTTCCGCTATTCAATAAACACCTTTCTAGGGCAAGATCTTAAATTACAGAAATATGAGGAGACCGTCAAATAGGGGCCGTGGCCTGGGTCGTGGTGCTGCTGGTAGAGCTCCTGTTGCAAGGAGAGGACGTGGTCTATCTGTGCCAGCTACACGCACAAGTGAAACACCTTCCTCAAGTGTGAGTAGGCGACAGAACCTGCATCAGTATTTGGTAGGGCATCATACGCCTCTAGAAGTGATGAGGCCAGAACAAGTGGAGGCGATAGTAGATTGGTTTGCTGCTGACAGTGCCTCCAGTTCCTTCACATTGTCTCCCACCCAGTCTACTGCAGAAAGGTCAGAGTTGGCACCTGCAGCCGATGTCCAACCGTCTTTCACCTCACCCCCTTGCAAATCAGGCAAGCAGTATGAGCCCCAAGCCATACAGCAGTCTCTTCTTCTTTTTGATGACTCTGTCAGCAGGGTTTCCCAGGGCCATCCACCTAGCCCTGCCCCAGAAGTGGAAGAGATTGAGTGCAGCGATGCCCAACCACTTATTTCTCAGGATGAGTACATGCAAGGACCATCGCAGCACGTCTCCGATGATGACGAAACGCAGGTGCCAACTGCTGTGGCAGTCAGCATTGTGGAGACCAACAAGGAGGGCAGGGGTGAAGACTGGGTGGAAGATGATGTGGAGGACGATGAGGTCCTCGACCCCACATGGAATGAACGTCATGCAGGTGTCCTGAGTAGTTTGGAGGAAGAGGCGGTGGTCGCACAGAGCCACCAGCACAGCAGAAGAGGGAGCAGGGTGCAGAAGCGGAGCGGCCGTGCCCTAGACACTACGCCTGCTACTGCCCAACGCAGCAAGGGAACGAGCGCACCAAAGTCAGCTCAAAGGAGTTCTCTAGCGTGGAAGTTCTTTAGAAAATGTGCTGATGACAGGACATGAGTGGTTTGCACCCTGTGCAATCAGAGCCTGAAGCGAGGCATAAACCTTCTCAACCTGAGCACAACCTGCATGATCAGGCATCTAAGTGCAAAGCACGAGCTGCAGTGGAGTAGACACCTTCAAAACCAAGAAACGTCTCTGGCTCATCCTGCTTCCTCTTCTGCTGCAGTCTCGGCCGCTCCAGCCACATCTGTAGTGATACCAGCACCTGCCACCCCACAAACAGAGGATCTGTCAGCAACACCACCACCTGGGTCACCAACCATCTCCACAATGTCCCGTGGAAGCATTCAGCTTTCCATCTCCCAAACACTTGAGAGGAAGAGGAAGTACCCCCCTACCCACCCGCGATCCCTGGCCCTGAATGCCAGCATTTCAAAATTCTTGTCCTTTGAAATGCTGTCATTCCGTCTGGTGGAGACACACAGTTTTAAAAACCTTATGTCAGTGGCTGTCCCACAGTACGTCGTGTCCAGCCGCCACTACTTTTCCAGGCAAGCCATCCCTTCCCTGCACAACCAAGTGGGGGGAAAAATCAGGTGTGCACTGCGCAACGCCATCTGTGCCAAGGTCCACCTAACTACCGATACGTGGACCAGTAAGCACGGTCAGGGGCGTTATATCTCCCTAACGGCACACTGGGTAAATGCAGTGGCGGATGGGTCTAAGGCGGATAGCAATTTGGCGCATGTCCTTCCAACACCGAGGATTGCAGGGCGCTTCAGTTTGCCTCCTGTTCCTAACTCCTCCTACTCCGCTTCCTCATCCTCTACCGCCTCCTCATCCGGACAGCGTAACACCTTCACCACCAACTTCAGCACGGCCAGGGGTAAACGACAGCAGGCAGTTTTACAACTTGCCTGTTTGGGGGACAAACCACACACCGCGCAGGAGTTGCGGAGGAGCATGGAACAGCAGACAAATGAGTGGTTGCTGCCAGCGAGCCTCAAGCCCGGCCTGGTGGTGTGCGATAACGGGCGAAATCTCATAGCAGCTCTGGGCCTAGCCGGTTTGACGCACATCCCTTGCCTGGCGCATGTGCTGAATTTGGTGGTGCAGAGGTTCCTTAAAAACTACCCCGATATGTCAGAGCTGCTGCAGAAAGTGCGGGCCGTCTGTGCGCACTTTCGGCGTTCTCACCCTGCTGCTGCTCGCCTGTCAGCCCTGCAGCGTAACTTCGGCCTTCCCGCTCACCGCCTCATATGTGACGTGCCCACAAGGTGGAACTCCACCTTGATCATGCTGCAAAGACTGTGCGAGCAGCAGCAGGCCATAGTGGAGTTTCAGCTGCAGCACGCACGCGTGAGTCGCTCTGCGGAACAGCACCACTTCACCACCAATAACTGGGCCTCCATGCGAGACCTGTGTGCCTTGTTGCGCTGTTTTGAGTACTCCACCAACATGGCCAGTGCCGATGACGCCGTTCTCAGCTTAACTATCCCACTTCTATGCCTCCTTGAAAAAACAATTCGGGCGATGATGGAAGAGGATGTGGCACAGGATGAGGAGGAGGAGGAGGATGAAGAGGTAACATTTCCAAGGCTTTCAGGGCAGTCATTCGCAAGGGGCTCCGAGGGTGGGTTCCTGCACACACAAACGCCAGGGACACAATTGTCCAGCAGGGGCACAGTTCTGGAGGATGAGGAGGATGAGGAGGAGGAGCTGGAGGAGGAGATGGAACCCAGGCCAGCTCATGGCCATCACTGGTGCGTGGCTGGGGGGATACAGAGGACACGGACGGTACATCTCCCACAGAGGACAGCCTTTCGTTGCCTCTGGGCAGCCTGGCACACATGAGCGATTACATGCTGCAGTGTCTCCACAACGACCGCCGAGTTGCCCACATTCTAACTTGTGCTGATTACTGGGTGGTTACGCTGCTGGATCCCCGTTACAAGGACAACGTACCATCCTTAATTCACTCACTGGAGCGCGATCGCAAGATGCGCGAGTACAAGCGCACGCTGGTAGACGCGATGCTGCTGGCATTCCCACCTGACAGCGGGGCCACAGTGGAAGCACAAGGCAGAGGAGGAGGAGGAGGAGGAAGAGGTCGCCAACGCAACCAGGGCACCGCCAGCACCTCAGAAGGCAGGGTTAGCATGGCCGAAATGTGGAAAAGCTTTGTCAGCACGCCACAACAAACAGCAGCACCAGCAGCTCATATGGAACGTCTTAGCAGGAGGCAGCATTTTACCAACATGGTGGAGCAGTATGTGTGCACATGCCTACATGTAGTGAATGACGGGTCTGCCCCCTTCAACTTCTGGGTCTCCAAATTGGGCACATGGCCTGAGCTTGCATTTTACGCTTTGGAGGTGCTGGCGTGCCCTGCAGCCAGTGTATTATCTGAACGGGTATTTAGCACGGCTGGGGGCGTTATAACAGACAAGCGCAGCCGCCTGTCCAGAGACAATGTGGACAAGCTCACGTTCATTAAAATGAACCAGGCATGGATCCCACGGGACTTTTCCGTACCTTGTGCAGAATAGCGATGGATACCGACCTTACCCACCCATTGTTCCATTTTTGCTCTTTCTCACTCTTTTGGGGTGTACCCTCATTTAAAATTTGTGAAAAGAAGCAGTGTTGGCTACCTCGTCCTCCTCCTCAGGGCCAGATTAATGTAGGGTCTATTGGAGCTGCAGCTCCAGGCCCCTACCTTTTATATAGGCCCCGGGTTGGCCATATTCACTGTTACTGCTCTTCTGTCACTTGTAAACACAGAAGTCTGGCTTCTATGCTCGCTTCCCCAGGCAGCTCCCTCAGAACCTCCCCACACAGCACGATGCATGGATGTGTTTATGGGCTTCAGAGACAGCATCCCATGTTGAATTAGGCATGCATGGCTGCACCCTTGCTCCTCTGGGTGCATGCCAAGGCACGGCCCTTAAGGCCCTTCAAAATCCTCAGCACCAAGCCCATGATGCTCTTAATCCGGCCCTGGTCCTCCTCCACCGCCGCTTCCACCTACACCGCCCATAGGTGTGCGCAGCCTATTGCATTAGGGTGTGCACCCCAAAGTTTAAATACACATGCATGTGTTTGCCTACATGTACATGGCTCCGATACATTACTCTCCCTGCTGGCAAAGTGAAATAGAGCAGAGCAGGTCCAAGGGAGATCTTTCCCATCTCCTCACTGGCAAACAGAGCGATAATGCTATGTGCCCTAGGTGATTAGGGTGTGCCCAGGTACACCCGGCACACCCTGTGCGCACGCCTATGACACCGCCACATCCACCACCACCTCAACCTCCCTCCTACTCCATATGGGCCTCGTCCTTCAGAGATGAAGAACATTGTTTTATTTTTCTGTTTTTTTTTTGTTGTTTTAAGTTATTTCCCTATCCACATTTGTTTGCAGAGCACTTGCCATGCTCTTAAATACGTTTTGCTGCCATTTGCAGCACTCTAGCCCTTTCCTTTGGTGTTTTAAAGCCATTTTAGTGCCTGAAAGTTCGGGTCCCCATTGACTTCAATGGGGTTCGGTGTCCGGGAAAAGTTCGGCAAAAGTCCGGGACACGGACCCGGACTTGTTTTTAAAGTTCGGCCGAACCCGCCGAACACGGACATCCAGGTGTCTGCTCAACTCTACTTACTATGCTCCTGTGGCTGTTTCTATATAGGGAAAACTAAGTTAGAATTTCAGAAACGAGCGAACAGACACATACACAGTATGAAAACATGCAACCCAGACCTCCCTTTGGGAAGGAACAAAACATTATTACAGCGTGAAACACGCTGTATAGTGTCGATGAAAGCGACTCAACCCCCGGGGTTAAATGATGCAGTAAGCTTCCGTCCATTTTTGGAAGGCTTTGCATCAGCTTGATGGGAACAATGAATTCCTAGTAAGTGATGGATGGGCAAGATGTCTAGTTATCAATTAAATGTATTTATAATATTGTTCACTTATCCATGTTATTGATATGAAGAACAGGAAAGAAATAGAGGCAGGGAAAGATGTATGTGTATAGATGGGAAGGGAAATATCTCGTGTTTATTGTATCCCGTTAATAGGGTTGAGCGGACACCTAGATGTCCGTGTTCGACGGGTTCGGCCGAACTTTAAAAAAAAGTCCGGGTCCGTGTCCCGGACTTTTACCGAACTTTTCCCGGACACCGAACCCCATTGAAGTCAATGGGGACCCGAACTTTAAGGCACTAAAATGGCTCTAAAACACCAAAGGAAAGGGCTAGAGTGCTGCAAATGGCAGCAAAACGTAATTAAGAGCATGGCAAGTGCTCTGCAAACAAATGTGGATAGGGAAATAACTTAAAACAACAAAAAAAAACAGAAAAATAAAACAATGTTCTTCTTCATCTCTGAAGGACGAGGCCCATATGGAGTAGGAGGGAGGTTGAGGTGGTGGTGGATGTGGCGGTGACATAGGCGTGCGCACAGGGTGTGCTGGGTGTGCCTGGGCACACCCTAATCACCTAGGGCACATAGCATTGCCAGTGAGGAGATGGGAAAGATCTCCCTGGGACCTGCTCTGCTCTATTTCTCCTTGCCTACAGGTACATGGCCCCGATACATTACTCTCCCTGCTGGCAAACACATGCATGTGTATTTCAACTTTGGGGTGCACACCTTAATGCAATAGGCTGCGCACACCTATGGGCGGTGTAGGTGGAAGCGGCGGTGGAGGAGGACCAGGGCCGGATTAACAGCATCATGGGCTTGGTGCTGAGGATTTTGAAGGGCCTTAAGGGCCGTGCCTTGCCATGCACCCAGAGGAGGAAGGGTGCAGCCATGCATGCCTAATTCAACATGGGATGCTGTCTCTGAAGCCCATAAACACATCCATGCATCGCCAACTGTCCCTCCTTGTCCGGCCTTCACGCTGTATGGGGAGGTTCTGAGGGTGCTGCCTGGGGAAGCGAGCATAGAAGCCAGACTTCTGTGTTTACAAGTGACAGAAGAGCGGTAACAGTGAATATGGCCAACCCGGGGCCTATATAAAAGGTAGGGGCCTGGAGCTGCAGCTCCAATAGCCCCTACATTAATCTGGCCCTGAGGAGGAGGACGAGGTAGCCAACACTGCTTCTTTTCAAAAATTTTAAATGAGGGTACACCCCAAAAGAGTGAGAAAGAGCAAAAATGGAACAATGGGTGGGTAAGGTCGGTATCCATTGCTATTCTGCATAAGGTACGGAAAAGTCCCGTGGGATCCATGCCTGGTTCATTTTAATGAACGTGAGCTTGTCCACATTGTCTCTGGACAGGCGGCTGCGCTTGTCTGTTATAACGCCCCCAGCCGTGCTAAATACCCGTTCAGATAATACACTGGCTGCAGGGCACGCCAGCACCTCCAAGGCGTAAAGGGCAAGCTCAGGCCATGTGCCCAATTTGGAGACCCAGAAGTTGAAGGGGGCAGACCCGTCATTCACTACATGTAGGCGTGTGCACACATACTGCTCCACCATGTTGGTAAAATGCTGCCTCCTGCTAAGACGTTCCATCTGAGCTGCTGGTGCTGCTGTTTGTTGTGGCGTGCTGACAAAGCTTTTCCACATTTCGGCCATGCTAACCCTGCCTTCTGAGGTGCTGGCGGTGCCCTGGTTGCGTTGGCGACCTCCTCCTCCTCCTCCTCTGCCTTGTGCTTCCACTGTGGCCCCGCTGTCAGATGGGAATGCCAGCAGCATGGCGTCTACCAGCGTGCGCTTGTACTCGCGCATCTTGCGATCGCGCTCCAGTGAGTGAATTAAGGACGGTACGTTGTCCTTGTAACGGGGATCCAGCAGCGTGGCCACCCAGTAATCAGCACAAGTTAGAATGTGGGCAACTCGGCGGTCGTTGTGGAGACACTGCAGCATGTAATCGCTCATGTGTGCCAGGCTGCCCAGAGGCAACGAAAGGCTGTCCTCTGTGGGAGGTGTATCGTCCGTGTCCTCTGTATCCCCCCAGCCACGCACCAGTGATGGCCATGAGCTGGCCTGGGTGCCACCCTGCTGTGAACATGGTTCCATCTCCTCCTCCAGCTCCTCCTCCTCCTCATCCTCCTCATCCTCCAGAACTGTGCCCCTGCTGGACAATTGCGTCCCTGGCGTTTGCGTGTGCAGGAACCCACCCTCGGAGCCCCTTGCGAATGACTGCCCTGAAAGCCTTGGAAATGTTACCTCTTCATCCTCCTCCTCCTCCTCATCCTGTGCCACATCCTCTTCCATCATCGCCCGAATTGTTTTTTCAAGGAGGCATAGAAGTGGGATAGTTAAGCTGAGAACGGCGTCATTGCCACTGGCCATGTTGGTGGAGTACTCAAAACAGCGCAACAAGGCACACAGGTCTCGCATGGAGGCCCAGTTAAATTAAATAGCGGAATAGAAAATATGATCCAAAAAAAGTGTATGTATATCACACGTACACAACCACACTGGGCCCCAATTACTATTGTTTGTACCCCTAAAAGGCTAGATGAGGAGTAGGGGGAGTATGGAACAGGCAGCACCCTCAAACCTTCAGAAGTATGAGATGAACCCCAACAACTTGGAAAGGTGGATCTCTCTCACACGTACCAACACAGACTATCCCCCAATTTAACTGATCCCCAAAGGTTTTTGATTAAATAGCGGAATAGAAAATATGATCCAAAAAAAGTGTATGTATATCACACGTACACAACCACACTAGGCCCCAATTACTATTGTTTGTACCCCTAAAAGGCTAGATGAGGAGTAGGGGGGGTATGGAACAGGCAGCACCCTCAAACCTTCAGAAGTATGAGATGAACCCCAACAACTTGGAAAGGTGGATCTCTCTCACACGTACCAACACAGACTATCCCCCAATTTAACTGATCCCCAAAGGTTTTTGATTAAATAGCGGAATAGAAAATATGATCCAAAAAAAGTGTATGTATATCACACGTACACAACCACACTAGGCCCCAATTACTATTGTTTGTACCCCTAAAAGGCTAGGAGTAGGGGGAGTATGGAACAGGCAGCACCCTCAAACCTTCAGAAGTATGAGATGAACCCCAACAACTTGGAAAGGTGGATCTCTCTCACACGTACCAACACAGACTATCCCCCAATTTAACTGATCCCCAAAGGTTTTTGATTAAATAGCGGAATAGAAAATATGATCCAAAAAAAGTGTATGTATATCACACGTACACAACCACACTGGGCCCCAATTACTATTGTTTGTACCCCTAAAAGGCTAGATGAGGAGTAGGGGGAGTATGGAACAGGCAGCACCCTCAAACCTTCAGAAGTATGAGATGAACCCCAACAACTTGGAAAGGTTGATCTCTCTCACACGTACCAACACAGACTATCCCCCAATTTAACTGATCCCCAAAGGTTTTTGATTAAATAGCGGAATAGAAAATATGATCCAAAAAAAGTGTATGTATATCACACGTACACAACCACACTAGGCCCCAATTACTATTGTTTGTACCCCTAAAAGGCTAGATGAGGAGTAGGGGGGGTATGGAACAGGCAGCACCCTCAAACCTTCAGAAGTATGAGATGAACCCCAACAACTTGGAAAGGTGGATCTCTCTCACACGTACCAACACAGACTATCCCCCAATTTAACTGATCCCCAAAGGTTTTTGATTAAATAGCGGAATAGAAAATATGATCCAAAAAAAGTGTATGTATATCACACGTACACAACCACACTAGGCCCCAATTACTATTGTTTGTACCCCTAAAAGGCTAGATGAGGAGTAGGGGGGGTATGGAACAGGCAGCACCCTCAAACCTTCAGAAGTATGAGATGAACCCCAACAACTTGGAAAGGTGGATCTCTCTCACACGTACCAACACAGACTATCCCCCAATTTAACTGATCCCCAAAGGTTTTTGATTAAATAGCGGAATAGAAAATATGATCCAAAAAAAGTGTATGTATATCACACGTACACAACCACACTAGGCCCCAATTACTATTGTTTGTACCCCTAAAAGGCTAGGAGTAGGGGGAGTATGGAACAGGCAGCACCCTCAAACCTTCAGAAGTATGAGATGAACCCCAACAACTTGGAAAGGTGGATCTCTCTCACACGTACCAACACAGACTATCCCCCAATTTAACTGATCCCCAAAGGTTTTTGATTAAATAGCGGAATAGAAAATATGATCCAAAAAAAGTGTATGTATATCACACGTACACAACCACACTAGGCCCCAATTACTATTGTTTGTACCCCTAAAAGGCTAGGAGTAGGGGGAGTATGGAACAGGCAGCACCCTCAAACCTTCAGAAGTATGAGATGAACCCCAACAACTTGGAAAGGTGGATCTCTCTCACACGTACCAACACAGACTATCCCCCAATTTAACTGATCCCCAGAGGTTTTTGATTAAATAGCGGAATAGAAAATATGATCCCAAAAAAGTGTATGTATATCACACGTACACAACCACACTAGGCCCCAATTACTATTGTTTGTACCCCTAAAAGGCTAGGAGTAGGGGGAGTATGGAACAGGCAGCACCCTCAAACCTTCAGAAGTATGAGATGAACCCCAACAACTTGGAAAGGTGGATCTCTCTCACACGTACCAACACAGACTATCCCCCAATTTAACTGATCCCCAGAGGTTTTTGATTAAATAGCGGAATAGAAAATATGATCCCAAAAAAGTGTATGTATATCACACGTACACAACCACACTAGGCCCCAATTACTATTGTTTGTACCCCTAAAAGGCTAGGAGTAGGGGGAGTATGGAACAGGCAGCACCCTCAAACCTTCAGAAGTATGAGATGAACCCCAACAACTTGGAAAGGTGGATCTCTCTCACACGTACCAACACAGACTATCCCCCAATTTAACTGATCCCCAGAGGTTTTTGATTAAATAGCGGAATAGAAAATATGATCCCAAAAAAGTGTATGTATATCACACGTACACAACCACACTAGGCCCCAATTACTATTGTTTGTACCCCTAAAAGGCTAGGAGTAGGGGGAGTATGGAACAGGCAGCACCCTCAAACCTTCAGAAGTATGAGATGAACCCCAACAACTTGGAAAGGTGGATCTCTCTCACACGTACCAACACAGACTATCCCCCAATTTAACTGATCCCCAAAGGTTTTTGATTAAATAGCGGAATAGAAAATATGATCCCAAAAAAGTGTATGTATATCACACGTACACAACCACACTAGGCCCCAATTACTATTGTTTGTACCCCTAAAAGGCTAGGAGTAGGGGGGAGTATGGAACAGGCAGCACCCTCAAACCTTCAGAAGTATGAGATGAACCCCAACAACTTGGAAAGGTGGATCTCTCTCACACGTACCAACACAGACTATCCCCCAATTTAACTGATCCCCAGAGGTTTTTGATTAAATAGCGGAATAGAAAATATGATCCCAAAAAAGTGTATGTATATCACACGTACACAACCACACTAGGCCCCAATTACTATTGTTTGTACCCCTAAAAGGCTAGGAGTAGGGGGAGTATGGAACAGGCAGCACCCTCAAACCTTCAGAAGTATGAGATGAACCCCAACAACTTGGAAAGGTGGATCTCTCTCACACGTTCCAACACAGACTATCCCCCAATTTAACTGATCCCCAAAGGTTTTTGATTAAATAGCGGAATAGAAAATATGATCCCAAAAAAGTGTATGTATATCACACGTACACAACCACACTAGGCCCCAATTACTATTGTTTGTACCCCTAAAAGGCTAGGAGTAGGGGGAGTATGGAACAGGCAGCACCCTCAAACCTTCAGAAGTATGAGATGAACCCCAACAACTTGGAAAGGTGGATCTCTCTCACACGTACCAACACAGACTATCCCCCAATTTAACTGATCCCCAAAGGTTTTTGATTAAATAGCGGAATAGAAAATATGATCCCAAAAAAGTGTATGTATATCACACGTACACAACCACACTAGGCCCCAATTACTATTGTTTGTACCCCTAAAAGGCTAGGAGTAGGGGGAGTATGGAACAGGCAGCACCCTCAAACCTTCAGAAGTATGAGATGAACCCCAACAACTTGGAAAGGTGGATCTCTCTCACACGTACCAACACAGACTATCCCCCAATTTAACTGATCCCCAGAGGTTTTTGATTAAATAGCGGAATAGAAAATATGATCCCAAAAAAGTGTATGTATATCACACGTACACAACCACACTAGGCCCCAATTACTATTGTTTGTACCCCTAAAAGGCTAGGAGTAGGGGGAGTATGGAACAGGCAGCACCCTCAAACCTTCAGAAGTATGAGATGAACCCCAACAACTTGGAAAGGTGGATCTCTCTCACACGTACCAACACAGACTATCCCCCAATTTAACTGATCCCCAGAGGTTTTTGATTAAATAGCGGAATAGAAAATATGATCCCAAAAAAGTGTATGTATATCACACGTACACAACCACACTAGGCCCCAATTACTATTGTTTGTACCCCTAAAAGGCTAGGAGTAGGGGGAGTATGGAACAGGCAGCACCCTCAAACCTTCAGAAGTATGAGATGAACCCCAACAACTTGGAAAGGTGGATCTCTCTCACACGTACCAACACAGACTATCCCCCAATTTAACTGATCCCCAGAGGTTTTTGATTAAATAGCGGAATAGAAAATATGATCCCAAAAAAGTGTATGTATATCACACGTACACAACCACACTAGGCCCCAATTACTATTGTTTGTACCCCTAAAAGGCTAGGAGTAGGGGGAGTATGGAACAGGCAGCACCCTCAAACCTTCAGAAGTATGAGATGAACCCCAACAACTTGGAAAGGTGGATCTCTCTCACACGTACCAACACAGACTATCCCCCAATTTAACTGATCCCCAAAGGTTTTTGATTAAATAGCGGAATAGAAAATATGATCCCAAAAAAGTGTATGTATATCACACGTACACAACCACACTAGGCCCCAATTACTATTGTTTGTACCCCTAAAAGGCTAGGAGTAGGGGGAGTATGGAACAGGCAGCACCCTCAAACCTTCAGAAGTATGAGATGAACCCCAACAACTTGGAAAGGTGGATCTCTCTCACACGTACCAACACAGACTATCCCCCAATTTAACTGATCCCCAAAGGTTTTTGATTAAATAGCGGAATAGAAAATATGATCCCAAAAAAGTGTATGTATATCACACGTACACAACCACACTAGGCCCCAATTACTATTGTTTGTACCCCTAAAAGGCTAGGAGTAGGGGGAGTATGGAACAGGCAGCACCCTCAAACCTTCAGAAGTATGAGATGAACCCCAACAACTTGGAAAGGTGGATCTCTCTCACACGTACCAACACAGACTATCCCCCAATTTAACTGATCCCCAAAGGTTTTTGATTAAATAGCGGAATAGAAAATATGATCCCAAAAAAGTGTATGTATATCACACGTACACAACCACACTAGGCCCCAATTACTATTGTTTGTACCCCTAAAAGGCTAGGAGTAGGGGGAGTATGGAACAGGCAGCACCCTCAAACCTTCAGAAGTATGAGATGAACCCCAACAACTTGGAAAGGTGGATCTCTCTCACACGTACCAACACAGACTATCCCCCAATTTAACTGATCCCCAAAGGTTTTTGATTAAATAGCGGAATAGAAAATATGATCCCAAAAAAGTGTATGTATATCACACGTACACAACCACACTAGGCCCCAATTACTATTGTTTGTACCCCTAAAAGGCTAGGAGTAGGGGGAGTATGGAACAGGCAGCACCCTCAAACCTTCAGAAGTATGAGATGAACCCCAACAACTTGGAAAGGTGGATCTCTCTCACACGTACCAACACAGACTATCCCCCAATTTAACTGATCCCCAAAGGTTTTTGATTAAATAGCGGAATAGAAAATATGATCCCAAAAAAGTGTATGTATATCACACGTACACAACCACACTAGGCCCCAATTACTATTGTTTGTACCCCTAAAAGGCTAGATGAGGAGTAGGGGGAGTATGGAACAGGCAGCACCCTCAAACCTTCAGTATGAGATTGTGTTCACTGTACCCCACAAAGATTGAGTTCACTGCACCCCACAATGATTGTGTTCACTGCACCCCACAAAGATTGTGTTCACTGCACCTCACAAAGATTGTGTTCACTGTACCCCCCAAAGATTGTGTTCACTGCACCCCACAAAGATTCTGTTCACTGTACCCCACAAAGATTGTGTTCACTGCACCCCAAAAAGATTGTGTTCACTGCACCCCAAAAAGGATGTTGTTCACTGCACCCCAAAAAGGATGTTGTTCACTCCACCCCAAAAAGATTGTGTTCACTGCACCCCACAAAGATTGTGTTCACTGCACCCCAAAAAGATTGTGTTCACTGCACCCCAAAAATGATTTTGTTCACTGCACCCCAAAAAGGATTTTGTTCACTGCACCCCAAAAAGGATGTTGTTCACTCCACCCCAAAAAGATTGTGTTCACTGCACCCCAAAAAGATTGTGTTCACTGCACCCCACAAAGGATTTTGTTCACTGCACCCCAAAAAGATTGTGTTCACTGCACCCCAAAAAGGATGTTGTTCACTGCACCCCAAAAAGGATTTTGTTCACTGCACCCCAAAAAGATTGTGTTCACTGCACCCCACAAAGGATTTTGTTCACTGCACCCCACAAAGATTGTGTTCACTGCACACCAAAAAGGATTGTGTTCACTGCACCCCAAAAAGATTTTGTTCACTGCACCCCAAAAAGATTGTGTTCACTGCAGCCTAAAAAGATTGTGTTCACTGCAGCCCAAAAAGATTGTGTTCACTGCAGCCCAAAAAGATTGTGTTCACTGCAGCCCAAAAAGATTGTGTTCACTGCAGCCCAAAAAGATTGTGTTCACTGCAGCTCACACACAGAAAAATGGATGTGGATCACTGACACCTGCCTATCTCCAATCCCACACCACACAGCAATATCGATTGTAGTTTGTAGAACACAGTTTCCCTAAAATTCAGCAGACTCTGTCCCTAACAGGATTGAGAAGAGATCGTAGATCAGGATTGAGTGCAGATTCACCCCACCCCCCACACAGCAATATCGATTGTAGTTTGTAGAACACAGTTTCCCTAAAATTCAGCAGACTCTGTCCCTAACAGGATTGAGAAGAGATCGTAGATCAGGATTGAGTGCAGATTCACCCCACCCCCCACACAGCAATATCGATTGTAGTTTGTAGAACACAGTTTCCCTAAAATTCAGCAGACTCTGTCCCTAACAGGATTGAGAAGAGATCGTAGATCAGGATTGAGTGCAGATTCACCCCACCCCCCACACAGCAATATCGATTGTAGTTTGTAGAAGACACTGACCCTATATAATTCAGCAGACTCTATCCCTAAAATGCCTACAACTCGCCCTGCCTAAACACTCCGACCTGTCCCTCAATTCTATCCGGACACAAATGGTTTTTTCCTGCCTATCTTTCCCTAATCAGCAGCCAGCACGTTGATGTGTGCTCTGTCCCTGAATCTAAGCAGCATAATGACGCCGCTGCGGCTGCCTCGAACTTATAAAGACTTGGTCACATGCTTCAGACGGCCAATCACAGCTACTGAGACATTTGCAGGCATGGCTGGGATGGCTTGAGGCACACCAGTTAAACGATTGTTGATTGGCTGTTGAAAGCCCGCCATGAAAAGAGCGCCAAAGCATGCAAAACCCGGAAATAAAACGACCGAACACGGATTTTTACCCGAACATACAGTAAAGTGTCCGTGTCCGTGTTCGGGTACAAAAAATCCAATTATTCGGTACGAACACGAATAATACAGTCCGTGTTCGCTCAACACTACCCGTTAAAGAAGCTGGATGATTTACCATTTCTGTTTTATGTTGTGTTGTTTTTTCCCATATTCTTTTGTTTATAGATTTTGGTCTCGGGAAGGGGGTTGGGGTGTGCCATTCACCCGGCACATGGGGGGGGGCTCCTGTGCCCGTGGGCTGGGGGCCCTTCATGTCAGCTGACCGCTGGAGCAGGTGTTCGGCCTGTGGATCGGGTCGGCAAAATGCGTCGGTGGGGCTGCGCATTACGCATTTACAAAACACAAGCACAGGAAATTTTGTCATCTTCTCTTGTTGAGCCCTTTTTGGTTCCACAGAGAGAAGAGAGAACATCATACTGTGAGTTAAAGCACTACACTGACACCAGATCACATACTTAGGCCCATTTTACCCCCTGATAACCCCCCCCAAGTTAACCCTTTCACTCCCCTGTAACAGTGTCATTAGGTACAGTGTACAGATTTTTTGCTGATAGCTGTATTAGTGTCACTGGTGACGCTAGATAGGGTAAGCATCAATTCTAGTTTGCCTGACACATATTCCCTTTTAAAGTTTAACCCCCTGATCACCCCCAGTTAACCCTTTCACTGACCTGTCACAGTGTCAATAGTACATTGTACAGATTTTTCTGATGACTATATTAGTGTCACGGGTGACGCCAGATAGTGTCAGTTTTCTGGCCACATATTCACTAATACATTTTAACCCTTTGATTGCCAGTAACACACACACATACACACATACTATACACCTCCATTACTATTATATTGTCTAAACAAATCAATATCTTTGATCAGATCAGAACTATACCAGCATCCCCAATGGTATAGTGTTCCCAAAAATGCAGTGTTAGTCATTTGGGGAGGTTTTGTGCTATCCTGGCATTGTAGGGCCTCCAAAACTGTGATAGGTAGTGGGGAAGTGAAATAAGCAATTTATGCCCTTTGAAATCCTGAAATTGGCTATTGGTTTTCGGCATCCTCTTGTGGATAGACTTCTAAAAAGTCTCACACATGTGGTATCTCCTGTGACGGGAGTCACTTTGGTTGGGGGGGGGGGGGCCCGTGGAACACAGCTTACCTTAGGGAGGTTGGGAAATCCCTCTCTCAGCCCCCTAGGCCCCTCTTATGTTTAATCGCCCTGTGTCTATTGGGAATACAGGGTGAACAAGGAAATGGTGGACAGGTACTTAATGGACACTGAGAATATGGTTTGGATTACTTCAAATGGGACAGTAATATTTATCAACCATATATCTCAAGAAACATATGAAGACTGTTTCACACAGTTAGACTCATAGCAAATGCTAATATCATCAGCTCAACCACCTGTCTTCCACACAATGTTGAAAATGCTGATTTACTCACATGTTATCTACTGTGGGTTCTATGTTTACACGTATGATAATGTGTATTGTATTTCAGGAGCTTGAGGATGGCAGTCTGCTAGTTAATAGGCTCAGGTTGATTGAATCATTGTCATCTGTTAGTTGCTGAGTGGAGATACAAACCCAATTCCAAAAAAGATAGGACACTAACAAATTGTGAATAAAAACCGAATGCAATGATGTGGAAGTTTAAAATGTCAATATTTTATTCAGAATACAACATAGATGACATATGAAATGTTTAAACTGAGAAAATGTATAATTATAAGGGGAAAATATGTTGATTTTAAATTTCATGGCATCAACACAAGACAAGTTGCTCAAGTTTAGGAATAGGAATGTTATCCCATTCTTGTCTAATACAGGCTTCTAGTTGCTCAACTGTCTTAGGTCTTCTTTGTCGCATGTTCCTCTTTGTCGCATGTTCCTCTTTATAATGTGCCAAATGTTTTCTATGGGTGACAGATCTGGACTGCAGGCTGGCCATTTCAGTACCCGTATCCTTCTTCTAGACAGCCATTATGTTGGAATTGATGCAGTATGTGGTCTGGCATTGTCATGTTGGAAAATGCAAGAGGAGATTTGTTGTCTCATCACCTAGTACCTAGTGTCAAGGGCCATCATCCCGGTAAGGGGAAAAAAGGAGGGTACCCCCAGTTGTTTGGGACTATAAATGCCACTTGACACTGAAAAATGTGACAAAAGAGTAAAATATCAAAGCTTTATTTTGTACAAATAACACAAATTGTCAATACAGCCAATATACAATTGGTAAATAGGACTGGTTAAAATTGCATGCAAGGACAGATCACCCTCAACATGGAAGTCTCCCAGGTACAAATGCTGAAGAGAACTGGAAAAGACCCTACGCATTTCAGGTGAATACCCTTCTTCAGGGATCAGCCAGAGTTCAGAACACAAGATGTGCCATGGGGATCGTATAGATGGGGATGAGCTGTCAAATAAAACGGTAAGTATAGAGGGAAATGCCTGATTTCCAATACACATAATTCAATGGGCAGGTATATCAGGAAGCGGTAAAAGATGGCCGCGGTGCCGTGAGCCAATGGGTGCCACAGTGATCCACAAAAGATCCAATAGGGACAACCCCAGGGATATCCTTACAGAGGTATATAGAAGGATATTCTAAACCTGTGATAGGCGAGTAGTTGCATGGCAAGAGGTCATGCTATGTGGAATGTGGGTATCAGCTCGGTGTATAAAGTATTTAGAGCATAAGTATCTGTGGTCCGTGCTGGAAATGGCTGTGGAACAGTTTTCCACTTTGCCACAGTCCATTTTAAATGAGTCTTGGCCCAGAGAAAACGCCTGCGCTTCTGGATCATGTTTAGATATGTCTTTTTTTTTGGCCTATAGATTTTTAGCCAGCAACGGCAAATGGCACGGTGGATTGTGTTTACCGACAAAGTATTCCTGAGCCCATGTTGTGTTTTCCACTACAGTAGCATTCCTGTATGTGTTGCAGTGCCGTCTAAGGGCCCGAAGATCACGGGCATCCAGTATGGTTTTCCGGCCTTGACCCTTATGGCCTTGTTCTAGATTCTGGGAATCTTTGGATGATATTATGCACTGTAGATGATGATAACTTCAAACTCTTTGCAATTTTTCTCTGAGAAACTCCTTTCTGATATTGTGCCACTATTTTTCGCCGCAGCATTGTAGGAATTGGTGATCCTCTGCCCATCTTGACTTCTGAGAGACACTGCCACTCTGAGAGGCTCTTTTTATACCCAATCATGTTGCTAATTGACCTAATAAGTAGCAAATTGGTCTTCCAGCTGTTCCTTATATGTACATTTAACTTTTCCGGCCTCATATTGCTACCTGTCCCAACTTTTTTGGAATGTGTAGCTCTCGTGAAATCCAAAATGAGCCAATATTTGGCATGACATTTCAAAATGTATCACTTTCAAGATTTGATATGTTATCTATATTATATTGTGAATAAAATATAAGTTTATGAGATTTGTAAATTAGCCCACTCCTTTTTTACTCTTTACTCAATTTGTACAGTGTCCTAACTTTTTTTAAATTGGGTTTGTAGTATACTATTTGTGTTGGTTGTTCCTTAGATATGGTAATTATATTTCTGTACACAATTTCATCTGCATATGATAATGTAATCAGGCACCTGACCTTGTGGGGTGATCTGATTAGGAGGAGGATGTCCTCATGCGTGTATATATTGTGTGAGACTGTTCAATAAAGAGGTTGATGTTTTCAGTTCTATACAAACTAAGTTCAGGCTAATTTTGTATGTAGAGCGGCTGTAATATCTGATATCTATGTTCAAGACTGGAGGAAGCCATATACTGATGGAAGCCTACAAACAAATTGTGGGGTCACTGTCCCGTTACATCCCCTTACTCAAGAGAAGCAGCAGAATGGATTTTGGGGTGTAATTCCACATATACCCATGGCATGTGTGAGCAATATATCATTTATGGGCTCAACATGCCTTTCAGCTAATGGGATAAAAATGAAAACAACATACATTTGTAGAGAGTAATCATCAAAGAATATAGAAATGGATCGATTGGTTGGGAGCAGTCCAGGTCAAACCAAAGTCTGAAAAAACATTGGACTGCAAACTTGCCAATAAATGGGATTTTCTAGGGCTGCAATATGCTCAAAAGATTACAAATACATGAAAAACTCCATATGTAAAAAGGTATAACAATTTTATTGAGGTATAAAAAATGTATCAATTAAAATTAATGACAAAAATTCCAAATCAAACATTGGTAAAAAGAGAGCAGTAATATAGATCACAGGTTCTATATGTTTCGCCGAGGTATAATTCCTCATGTAGAGGCTTCTTCAGGGACCAATTGCATGTAATTCATCAATGAATTGCTTGATGAGTGCTTAGAGCCAAGGGATAGAAACGTACCTTTTTGCAGTGACCCGCTTCTCACCGGATGAATGCTATCAGACGTTCTGAGGTCTGGTGTGCAGAGGGAGCCATGTACATGGGTACTTTGGTAACCCCACCATTAATAATTCTGCCAATGCCTTTATAAAATATTGGTTTCCAATCACAAAATGAAGGAACCTTTGATGGGTCTGAAATATAGGCACATGAAGATATGCATCCTTGATGTCTATGGATGCTAGAAATTCCTCTCCTTGCAGGGAGGCTATGACTGAACAAATTGATTCCATGCAGCAAGAACGAACGTTCAGAAACTGAGTCAGCGCCTTGAGATCCAAAATAGGTCTCACATCCCCGTTTGGTTTGGGGATTATGAATAGGTTTGAGTAAAACCTTTCGTTTACTGGAACCTCGGTTATCACCCTCTGAGTTCTCAGCTGGTCCAATGCATTCTATTTCATTCTATGAATACCTTTGCACTGGTTTGCACAATTTTTTTGCACTTTTGCACTTTTTGGGATTGATTACAATATTATGCTAATTTTGTCAGAAATATTTCTAATTATTGATTGATATTGGTTTATATCAATTACCGCACATTTGCACTTTATCTTTATTAATTGGTTTATTATACATATTTCCGTTCTTTATCTAATTTGTGGCAGCGCCATCTACCTCATTCTCCTTTACCTATATCCAGTATATCTTTCGAGCTATACTCTGAGGTGGGCAGCAGCCTTGATACACAATTTATCCTAAGCGCCGATCCCCCCCCCCCCTATTACCTTTAAAGTGTGCTCAAGGTCTGTGCCAAGCTTATACAACCTTATGCACACAACACTGATTATCCTAAGATACAGGACCTATTTGTGCCAGTAACATACACCCAAAGTGACTCATGCAACCCAGCTGCTGCTGCTGCTCTGTGTCCATGTCAACCTGCGACAGAGGCTAGTGTGTTGGTGTAAGATTCTGGTACCTTCGGTACCCTTATAGGTCATTTCCTTCTTCATATTGCGTCCCACCTTTTTTAGCTAGGTGGAACGCATATACCTTTAAGCCGCATGACGTCATCACTAAGCGCCGCTCTGAGCGGCTATTTCAATCGCCGGCTTCTCTCTCACAAATTGTTCGTTCAAACCGCATGGTATACAGCCTTGTCTTACGCTGCCGGAGCCTCCAGCTATTGCCATACCTGGATAGACCGGAACCTCGCTATTGATCCCGTATCTCGCTACCCGATCATTCACTCATTACCGGACCCTTCAGCTTACTAATCTAACTAGTGATAAGTACCCCACAGGGGATTCCTTCCTATCAAACTTACACTATCTACTTCTGCATACTAAGGACTGTTACTATCTATGCATTACTATTTCTATCATCTGCACTGTTACATAGATTGCTAGCTCTTGAGTCTACTACCATCTATATCCTTGCACTAAGTTAGCCTCTCTTGTACACTCCATCTGCTGTCCCCTACCACCTGTTATTGCACATGATTGCTAACCTATCTACCATCATCTACTACTCTCCTGAACATTACTATTGAGTACTCATCATTGCTATCACAACTCACGCCTGTCCTTTCAGCACATCACCTCTATACTATCATATACAACCTATCACTCCAGGAACATCTTATTGAGAGTTTGTATATTGTATGCTGAAGCAGGCTGGCCACAATGATGAGTCTGGAGAGTTGGACATGGTGATTCAACACATCTCTACATGACTACTGAGTGGAGATTCTGCAGCTGCAAATCCAACTCTCTAAACAAACGCTAGAGCGTTACAGATTGAACGAACCTTTAAAAAATGGATTCAGCAGAATTAGCCACTCAAGTGATACAATTAACACAAAAGGTAGATGCAATAATCCTTGCTCTTGCTGAAGTAAAAAATGAAAATTAGACTTTAAGACAGCAGCCTGTGTTTCACAACTCACTGCTGCTCAACCTCATGAGCCTAAAATAAACCCTCCTCTAGTGTTTACAGGTGATCGGAAAAAAATTTGTGAATTTAAAAACGCATGTCAATTGCTTTTTAATTTAAAACCTCGTACTTATACTACAGACAAAATTAAAGTCTGTACTACTATTTCATATTTATCGGGTGATCCACGGGCTTGGGCAGACTCTCTCTTTGAGAAAGAGGACCCTCTTCTCAACTCCTATCCTTTGTTCATAGCGGAACTCGCTAGCTTATATGAAGACCCCAATAGGCAGAGTACTGCTGATAGCCAATTGAGGGCTTTAAAACAAGGAAGGAGACCTGTTGAAGACTTCATAGCAGAGTTCAAAAGATGGACCCTTGATTCTGGGTGGAATGATGCATCTCTGCGAACTCAGTTCAGACTCGGGTTATCAGAAGCCGTTAAAGACGAGCTCGCCCGAGCGGATTTACCTGGCACTTTGGATGCCTTAATACAGCTCAGCATCAATATTGACAGGCGACTGCGAGAAAGAAAGGCTGAGAAGATGGGAATGCCATTGTCCAGTCCTTCTCGGGTTTCGCCCGTTGACCCTACTCCTATGGAGGTAGGAACGATACGCCCACCTTTATCGACTACTGAACGAGCCAGGAGAAGATCCGAAAACCTCTGCATGTACTGCGCCTCCTCGGATCATTTGATAAGCGTCTGTCCCCTTGTCCGCAAAAAAGACGGTGAGTGTTCACATGTCTTGCTGGGGGGTTTAACGACTTCCTTTTCTAATCCCTATCTCTTTATTCATTTGACACTACAGTGGGACCAAATTAGGATTACCACCAAGGCTATGATCGACACAGGGAACTACATCGATACTCGTTTTGTTACCTTAAATAAAATACCTATTATTTCAAAACCTAAACCTGTCTCTGTTAGTTTCATTAACGGTATCCCGTTATCTTCTGGTCCAATCACCAATCAGACACAAGCACTCCTTGTTACTGCTAACGAGTCTCATGCGGAGACAACCACTTTTGATGTATTACCTTCACCACATTTTCCCATTATTTTGGGACTTCCCTGGTTACACATACATCAACCAACCATTGATTGGAAGACACGGACTCTAACCTTCCCTTCTCACTATTGCGAGATCACGTGTAACCTCCAATCATATAAAAAAATCCTGTCTATGGTGTCAGATGAAATTACACCACCACCATGCTACCAGGATCTGTCAGAAGTCTTCCTTGAGAAAAACGCTTAAGTGTTGCCTCCCCATAGGGACTATGATTGTTCTATTGATCTACTCCCTAATAGCAAATTACCTTTCGGTCATGTTTATCCTCTCTCTCAGGATGAACTTTCTCATCTCAAGGAATACTTGGATGAGAATTTAGCGAAAGGGTTCATCAGACCCTCTACTTCTTCCACAGCTGCAGGACTTTTCTTTGTCCGCAATAAGGATTCAAGTCTTAGGCCTATTATTGACTATAGGCAATTAAATACCATTACGATAAAGGATCGCTATCCTTTACCTCTCATTCCTGAACTCATTGAACAAGTGCGCGGAGCTACCTACTTCTCTAAATTGGACCTAAAAGGGGCATACAACCTAAACCGAATCCGTGACGGGGATGAGTGGAAAACAGCATTCAGAACCAGATACGGATTAATCGAATATCTTGTGATGCCTTTCGGGTTGTGTAATGCTCCCGCAGCTTTTCAGCGATTCATAAATGACATCTTCAGAGACTTACTTGATGTTTGTGTTGTGGTATATCTGGATGATATACTCATTTATTCTCAATCTTTGTCTGAACATATAAAACATGTAAGACTTGTGTTGTCCAGATTACTCGCACACAATTTATACGTAAAATTAAAAAAATGCCTATTCCATAAAGAAGAAGTACTATTCCTAGGATACATCATATCTAAGAACAGAATCAAAATGGATATGAGCAAGATATCGTGTATTCTGGATTGGCCTGTACCAACAACTCGTAAAGCATTACAACGATTCCTTGGATTCTCAAACTTCTATAGGAAGTTCATCAAGAACTTCTCTGCTATTGTGAGACCTCTCACACAACTTACAAGTGTAAAGAAACCATTTAAATGGTCTGAAGAAGCCAATGGAGCTTTCCGCTTGTTAAAATCAAGCTTCACTTCCGCTCCCATACTACGCCATCCAGACCCATCCCTCCAATATATACTGGAGGTAGATGTGTCAAATATGGCAGTAGGAGCAGTTCTCTCCCAACGACCAACAAATACTTCACCACTTCACCCAGTTGCTTTCTTCTCTAAATCATTAAGCAACCCAGAGGTGAATTACCCAGTGGGTGAAAAAGAGTTGCTTGCCATAAAACTGGCACTAGAGAATTGGCGACATCTACTTGAAGGTACTCGATTGCCAATACTCATATATACAGATCATAAAAATCTCCAATACCTTCAGACTAACAAGACCCTTTCCCACCGGCAGGTACGTTGGTCACTATTCTTCCTAAGATTCAACTTCCTAGTGACCTACACGCCTGCAGACAAAAATAAAAAAGCGGATGCGCTATCACGATTAACCGAAGATAACTGCGCCAAAATCCCTTCATTTCCTATAATACCCTATGATCGTATTGTTGGTGTTGTTCGCTCCCTGAAGGAAGAGATTCTGCACAGTATAGGACTGGATTCACCTCCACCACAACTAACTGCTGATGCAGAAGGCTTCCTCTACTTTAACGACAAACTCTACATACCTCCTAGTATGCGTACCAAGATCTTGGAATTATCACATGACGTACCTATGGCAGGACATATGGGTATGACTAAGACATTTAATTTGCTCACCAGGCAGTTTTGGTGGCCTGATATGAAAACGTCTGTACAAAAGTTTGTTTCCTCATGTAACATCTGTGCAAGGTCCAAAATTGACACTACAAAACCATCTGGTCTACTTTGCAGTCTACCAATACCCCAGGTTCCATGGGAAGTTGTATCCTTGGACTTTATAGTAGAATTACCACCTTCCAGGGGATTTAATACCATTCTAGTGTCACTGGACCATCTGACAAAGATGGCACATTTCATTTCTATTCGCAGACTATCTTCATCGCAACAAACAGCGGAATTACTAGTGAAACATGTGTTCAAGCTACATGGAATTCCAAAGACTCTTCTATCTGACCGAGGTTCACAGTTCATCTCCAAGTTCTGGCAAGCTCTATGTCATATACTACGTATTGAGCGAAAACTCACTTCTCCTTACCATCCTCAGACCAACGGACAAACTGAAAGAGTCAACCAGTGCATTGAACAATACCTACGTTGCTACACCTCATACCTACAGGATGATTGGGTGGACCTCCTCCCTCTGGCAGAATTTGCTTATAACAATGCAACCCACAGTACTACTAAGCAGAGTGCGTTCTACTTAAACTATGGGTTTCATCCAACACTTCTTCCACCACGCATCCTACCATCAAGTAACCCAGTAGCCTCAGATTATCTTACCCAAATAAAAGACTCTCTGGGTTTACTTAACACCACCATCTCACATGCTCATAGCTAACAAAAAAGGTATTACGACCTTCGTAGAAAACCTTCTCCTCAATACGCTATTGGGGATCTCGTTTGGCTATCTACAAAAAATTTGAGGTTAAAGATACCCAGTAAAAAGCTTGGACCTCTATTTCTCTGACCTTTTCCAATTAAAAAGCTCATTGGAAGAGCTGCAGTGCAACTCACTTTACCGGCAGATCTTAGAATACATCCCATCTTTCACGTGTCGTTACTGAAACCACATGTTCCCAACCAAGGAATAAGGCCTACCATCTCGCCTCCACCTCCAGTACAAGTTGAAGGCGGAGAGGAATTTGAGATTAGGGAGATTTTGGATTCTCGTATCCACAGAGGAAAACTCCAATATCTCATAAGATGAAAGAACTATGGACCCCAAGATGACACCTGGTTGGATACTTCTGACGTTCACGCACCCAGGCTTATACAAAGGTTTCACTCCAAATACCCGGAGAGACCAGTGCTATAGGCCTTCCGGAGCCGGCCTTAAGGGGGGGGGGGGTACTGTAAGATTCTGGTACCTTCGGTACCCTTATAGGTCATTTCCTTCTTCATATTGCGTCCCACCTTTTCAGCTAGGTGGAACGCATATACCTTTAAGCCGCATGACGTCATCACTAAGCGCCGCTCTGAGCGGCTATTTCAATCGCCGGCTTCTCTCTCACAAATTGTTCGTTCAAACCGCATGGTATACAGCCTTGTCTTACGCTGCCGGAGCCTCCAGCTATTGCCATACCTGGATAGACCGGAACCTCGCTATTGATCCCGTATCTCGCTACCCGATCATTCACTCATTACCGGACCCTTCAGCTTACTAATCTAACTAGTGATAAGTACCCCACAGGGGATTCCTTCCTATCAAACTTACACTATCTACTTCTGCATACTAAGGACTGTTACTATCTATGCATTACTATTTCTATCATCTGCACTGTTACATAGATTGCTAGCTCTTGAGTCTACTACCATCTATATCCTTGCACTAAGTTAGCCTCTCTTGTACACTCCATCTGCTGTCCCCTACCACCTGTTATTGCACATGATTGCTAACCTATCTACCATCATCTACTACTCTCCTGAACATTACTATTGAGTACTCGTCATTGCTATCACAACTCACGCCTGTCCTTTCAGCACATCACCTCTATACTATCATATACAACCTATCACTCCAGGAACATCTTATTGAGTGTTTGTATATTGTATGCTGAAGCAGGCTGGCCACAATGATGAGTCTGGAGAGTTGGACATGGTGATTCAACACATCTCTACATGACTACTGAGTGGAGATTCTGCAGCTGCAAATCCAACTCTCTAAACAAACGCTAGAGCGTTACAGTTGGAGACAGTTGCGCCAGGGCGAACACAACAAACAAATGGGGGTGAGAGCAGTTTAGGCTGAATCTCGTTTGTCACTGCTGATACTTTTTCAGTGATCAGCTCAGGGTAAGTAACAGTTTAACAATATGCTTTAAACCGACTTTAAACATACTTTGCATAAACCTGCAACAATGATGTAATCACAAGCAGAAATACACTTGGCACAAGTCTCTGTAATCTTATTAAAGGGAACAGTGCATAACATATTTACAATTTTGCAATTTTTCAACCATTTAAGGTTTTGTTTGTGTGTAAATATTTCAAAAGGACCCACCAGCCCTGCCGCAGGAAACTGCTATAAGCAAGAATCCAATCTTCACCCTTCACAGCGAGCATTGTCTTGGAGACCTTCAAAGGACTGAGTTCCCTATATAAGAGGGGCCATGGCCTTGGACCTGTAGAGCACCCTGCACTGGGAACCTTTGGGGTTTGGTATTCCAAGGGTCCAGATACCAGGGCCAGCGCCTAAAAAGGACAGGGTTACAGGCAAAACCTCATATCTGCTTTCCGAGGCTCGGGTACCATCCTTTTAGTCCATTGACTGCTTTAGATGGATTTGATAGCTAACCCCTTAGATCCAGTGATCTTTGTTTGGAGTATGTTAGCATAAACTTTTTTCTTCTTCTTTGAAACATAACTAACATGTGGAGCACCTCTCAACAGTGACCTTCACCTTTTAGACACTGGCAAAAAAACTTCCTGTGTGGGAGGGGTTATATAGGGGGTCATCAATTCTGGTTGTCAGCGTCCTTTACTTATAGGTGGCTATATAACCCATATGTTATGATTTATGGCTCTGTGTCCCGTGATGTACAAAAATAAATATATATTCAATACAATAATAAAAACTGGAACAGGCTTCTAAAATAAGGTCATTAAAAAAAAATTACTTTGAGGTAAACACAGCAATTATAACTCAAAATATACACTCACTGGAAATACACTACACTACCCCATTATCACATGTAAAATCTTTAAAATGACATAATTAACAATGCTTACTAAATTAAAGGAAAATATATATTGTAAGTTTTCAGTGAGCCAGATATAGTTAGTGGCATTTAATGCATCTAAAGAAAAAGCACATTCAGAATCACTGCTGAAAGGATTACGTTTTTCGACTTATCCCATGTAGGCAAGTACCAAGAAATTGTGATGTTCCTATGTGACCTTAAGGTGTATGTGCTTGTCTTTTCAGTCCCTCAGCTAGTGCTACTACAGAGAATGTAAAGCCAAGACTTGGGAGAGCCCTGACCCCCTTGTGCTGTTTTTTTTTTTTGGCTGACTTCTGTGGATTCTCAGCCTGCCAAGAAAGCACCATTTTGAAAGTACTGGCAAACATCATGCAGTTTGTCACAGAGCTGCTTATGATTTAGAGTTCTGATTTAGGCTCAACACTGTGCTCTTTTGTTTTCACTTGTTTGTGCATCATTTCCAAGTTAGTATTAGATAATAAGAGAGGAGCATGCCTTGATGTCTACTATGGAAGTTACTGTGAGATCGATTAGATTTAAGGCAATATAGACAGCCGTGCAATTCTAGTTTCATGATTATAAAATATCTGATGTTTTCTTTATAAATATGTTCTCGGCCACCTTAATCAGTTTGAGAGATGTTAGTACCGTATACATGGTACAACTGTTCCAAAGCTCAAACAGCCTTCTTGTAAGCATCAGTGGGACCATTGTTTCACTGTTGTGTACCTTGCTTTTTCGGCCTGAATTTACCCATATATGTAATGTTTATTGCTTAGCAGTATTAATAACTTGAGAAAAAGTTGTGAAAGCCAAGACATCAATAAGGCCTGCTGAAAAAAATTGCAGTTGTCAACAAAGTTGAAGAGCAGTTTTGTCTAAGAATGAACATTGAACATAGAGTGCATGTTTTAAGAGACATCTAACACTGCAGGTCCAGATACCACAAAAACTATAACAAAAATTTGGGTGATGCGCTAAGTTCACCACAGATGGTTTTATTTTTTTCCTACTTCTGATGTGTCATTATGACTAAGGATGAGCCTTGGATTTAGGTTGACCATGAGTTTCATCCAAACTTTGATTAGGTGGCTTAGAAGTGGCAATAATGGAGGTTGCTAGACACCTTCCTAGAAAAGTCCCCAGCAGCCTTTTGTCAGTGCTTGTGGACTTGGAATAGACAGAGACAGTTGAGAATTCTGGCGAGATAGTTATATAGTGCTTTATAGTGCCATATACTTAGTTATACAGTGCTACTGTACAATAAGGGTGTTAAAAATGATCGGCACATCAATGCATTGCAACACAGCCTTTTACGATTTTGTATTGATGCGGAACCCAGTTTAATCGCAATTGTGTGTAACGTCATCCTGGCTCCTCCCCCTCCCTCCACAGAAGTGTCATTGCTGGAATTTCATGCATCGGTGGCCTGGCTGCATCCGGCGCTGTTCCCCCTTCATTGGATGGTGTCGCCTCAGGAGGCGGGTGCTGCAGCACATCAGCGTGCTGCCCCACCCACGCTCTGCCCCTTCCTCGGATTTGTAGCTCTGTCACCTCCCCGATGGGTGGGTGCGGCGCCGCTCGGCACTGACATACACATCACTGCAGCTATCATCACATCCCTGGGATGAAACACAGAGTCTGCTTCAGGAAAAAATCTGCGAGGGGAGGAGGGGGATGGTAGGAGTGCTCCGAAGGTGAGAGGCCAGCCTGTCATGCTTAATGTAAGTGAGGGGTGAGTGCATAGAAGTGACATATCCCCCACCTCTGCTCTACCTTCAGTCTGTGTGTACTGTGTGCCTATTACATTGGGGCTTTTTTTCTGTCTAGTTCTTCCTGGGATTTCCCTATAAACTTTCCCACCTGGAAACATCCACTTATCTGCAAGTAGTATATTTGCAGATAGAATGCCTTCCTTTATTTATTTATTTATTTTTCAGTGATGTTGACCTGCATTCTATCTAAGTTGCTGCCAATGATTTGTTAAAGTGATACTAAAGGGTATTATTATTTTTTTCTGTAATATAAAAAAGATATTATACTTACCTGCTGACCATCTCCTGTATCATGTTTCCAGTCTCTGACCGTCTCCTGTACTATGTCTGCAGTCTCTAACCATCTTTTGTATCATGTCTGCGGTCCCAGACCCTCTCCTGCACAATGTCTGCAGTCTCTGACCATCTCTTGTATCATGTCAGCAGTCTCTGACCGTCTCCTGTACCATGTCTGCAGTCTCTGACCATCTTCTGTAATATGTCTGCAGTCTCTGATCATCTCTTGTATCATGTCTGCAGTCTCTGACCGTCTCTTGTATCCTGTCTGCAGTCTCTGACTGTCTCCTGTGTCATGTCTGCAGTTTCTGACAATCTCTTGTATCCTGTCTGCAGTTTCTGACAATCTCTTGTATCCTGTCTGCAGTCTCTGACTGTCTCCTGTGTCATGTCTGCAGTCTCTGACCATCTCTCGTATCATGTCAGCAGTCTCTGACCGTCTCCTGTACCATGTCTGCAGTCTCTGACCATCTTCTGTACTATGTCTGCAGTCTCTGATCGTCTCTTGTATCATGTCTGCAGTCTCTGACCGACTCTTGTATCATGTCTGCAGTCTCTGACCATCCCTTGTATCATGTCTGCAGTCTCTGACCCTCTCTTGTAGTGTGTCTGTCTGGGAGCTCATCTTTAAGTTGTCTGCTGTGTTTAGACTTTGCTACATGCAGGGGGTGTTTTTTATTCATTTATTTTTTTTTTAAAAAAACAGATAAATTAAAAGAAAAATGGAGAACTTCTGACTGCTTACATTTTTTTTTTTTTTTGCAAACCATGGGCATTAATCGTAATGCATTGTGATGCATCATGATGCATTGCAGAATCGAATCCAATTGAATCGTTGATATGGTAATCGTAATCAAATCATATCATGAGACCAGTCAAGATTCGCACCTCTACTGTACATATAGGGAATTGCAATGTGGCAGGCTACAAAGTATGTAAGTACTAAAGCACTCTACACAGTTTCTAGGCTAATAAGCAAGGTATTGTCAAACAAATGGCATAGGGGACTAGGGCACTGCCCTAATGAACATGTACCAAAGCAAAAACATATATTTTTTTAATTGCATTTGGCAGGGAGCAGCGATTTCAGTAGTTCTTGTGAAGTGGCACATCTGTGTGATGCATCCAGCCTACTGCAGCAAAACTGACATTTACAAAGAAAAATGACAGCTTCCAGCAACTGCTGAGTCAAAATCGAGCCGAATAACAAACCCCTAGTCTATGGGACCCAAGCTGAAAAAATCAAAAGTGCCCTTTTTGAGGGCTTAGATGCAAGTTATTTGGCATACAAAGGGTATGGGGGTACTGCCGTTGGGGACATGTATCAAGGAAAAAAAGTTTGTAAAAATCATATTTTTTAAATGAGCAATGATTTACAAATGCTTAAAGTGAAACAATAAAAATGAAAAAAATCCTTTAAATATAGTGCCTGGGGGTCCCCTTATTCTGCCTGTAAAGTGACCCATCTGTACTGTGTATAGAACCTGCTACAGCAAAAATGATATTTATAAAGGCAAAAAAATGACATTTTCCCTGCAAGCTTTTTTATTTTATAAAGAATGGCTTAGGGAGCCAGTTTGTATGATAAGACCACAATTTAGTGCACTCGGAACAAGATTAGGGATTGTTTTGTATAAATTTGAGTGTCTGTTTTGTAGACTTTGGATAGAAGCAACATGTGCGGAAAAAATGGGCTAGGGGTGTTGGTGCCTTCCCACTGTAACCCTAGAGAGGTACTCCTAATCAAGGCAAGAATTGGCCTTTCTGTCAAAAATTTTATGATAAGCCCTGGTCAAACAGTGGTGGAAAAATTGGGCTTTGGGTGTTGGTGGTGCCTTCATTCTGTAACCCTATAGAGGTACACTTTAGGAAAGCAAGAATTAGCCTTGCTGTCAAAAATTTAAATTATATGCACCTGTCAAACAGTTGAGGAAAAATTGGTCCTTGGGTGTTAACGGTGCTCATGAAATCTTTACCAAAAAAATTCTTCCAGATAAAATCAACACCCACAAAGCTAGGAAGCGTAGACAGTCTTACAGAGATTCTAGATCCAGAAAACACTTAATCTGTGACATTGGCATCAGGGGCTTGATAGCTGCTGCTATTCCAGGACTGTCTCATTTTGATAAATGTCAGCCGGTCAACGAAGTTTGTGAACAGACGGATCTGCCACAAAACCTCCGGCAGTATTAACTGCCTGTTTCAAAAGCACGCTGGATTCAGGGCAGCCCAGAAGCTCAATTACATACTGGGAAAGTTCTGGCCAGTTGTCAATTCTTATGACTGAATAATCCACTGGATCGTCAACTGGAAAGCTCTCTATCTCTGTTTTTGCCCCTAGACAATCTCCCACCATATGATGCAGACGCTTCTGATGGGACGTGGAAGCTGACAGCCCTTGGTGCTGAGGACTAAAAACATTTTAAAATGCTTTACTGATGCAGCCTCCTTCTCAGACAAAGGGGTGGAGGAGTTTGAGCCAGGGCTGTGAGGAGATCTGCTGGCTGGAGCCTGTGTGTCCTGCTGAGAGGCCTGTAACGGCGTCCTATGGTTCAGGGTAGAAGAGCTGCCGACACCATTTTGCTTACCTCCACGTTGTTGTTGAGAGAAGACAGCTGTCAGCTTTTTGGGCTTTTTCTGCTCCTTACGTTTCTGTGTCATGGTCATGGCTGTCTAGTGGGTGGGAGAAATTGTGTCCTGGAAGGTCGTTAGGTGCTTATTTGTCCCCTGTGTGACCGGAGTTGCTCTCTCAGAGGTCCAACCCGATCAGCGGCTAGCTCTGCTCCTGTTCTATACATTTTCAATATATTTTTATATTGCGATTTTTAACTATGTGTGGATGCTTGATCTGTCTTCACATGTATTCACGGAATGGGAGATTGGATTGAGCCAGCTATATCCCTTGATATTGAGCCCTTTTGGAAGATTTGGAGTTGATCTTCGTTACTGCACAGATGAAATATACCCTTGGAGATCTGCTATCACACCAGCTCATGTGACTCAGTGCCTTACGGTATTCGAGTCTATGTATTTCGATAAGCATGTTTATTCTCTCTGGCAGTGAATCTCTGGTCTTTGCTGTAATCCAGGGAATACATGAACATGTATGGCGGCTTTTCACATAAATCCAGACAAATATCAGTGATCCTTAGAGCGGATGGTATTCACATCCATAATTTGTTTAGACTTTATTACCATTCATTTTGATTTGCACTTTGTCACTTTATATATGGTTGCTCCTTGTCACTTGATTGTTTCTATATTATGGATATTTTTTAGAATTATACGTTTTTAAATTTGATTGTTTCAATTGATTTGCATATTACACAACGCATGTCAATGGTGGTGCTAGTAGCTTTTCTAACAGGCTATATGCACAGTATTTTCTATATAGCATGCTATCTTTTTTACTTGGATGCAATTTTCAAAGAAGAGCCGACATATTTTAACTTGAATAAAAATTACGGTGTCTTTTTTTTCCAGAGAGAGAAACCAGAAAAATTGCACAGATGTGATGCACAGCATGTTATCCTGTTTACTAGGATGCAATGTCAGAGATTTCAACTGCAATCAAACATTTACAGTGTATTTTTTTCTGAGTCAGGAATCTGAAAAAAATGTGCAGATTTGTTGCACAGAATGTTTTCCTTGGTTGAAATTTTAGAGGAGGAAAGCAAGAAGATTTAGAAGATTTCACGTGCAAATAAACATTTACAGTGTATTGTTTCGGAGACACCGAACAGCAAAATAGTACAGATTAAATGTACAGTGCTAAAGTGGTTGTAAACCCTTGCATATACCCAGCAAAGTGAATTGTTTCAGGTGATACACAGAGATGATACAAGTCCTGCTACATAAGATGTACCTGTTTATCTGCAGCCATCTCTTCTGTAGTTAATTCTAAAAACACACAGATTAAATACATTTTCTCAGCTCTCGCAGCAGGGGTGGGGATCTGATATCACACACACTGCTCCCTGATATCTGAAAGCTGAGTGGAAGGAAGTTACACACTCTCTTCTACACAAGCTCTCAGGCTCATAGAAAAATACACAGAGAGGAGAGTATGAGTCACCTGCTGTGTGCTGGAGGAGGTTGGGCCACCTCCCTCTAGGCTGTTGTATCAGTTTAGGGTCTTTTCAGTGACTCATGCAGATATCAGAAAGGGGAGAGATCAGGAAGGAACCTCACTCAGTGTTTTGGATTCAGGCGGATTCAGAGCTTAGTCCTTTGTTCATGTTTCATTCATTAATTCCATCTGAGGTTTACAAAAACTTTAAGCCTTTTTGCTAAGTCAAAATTTTAGAGGGAGAGACCAGGCAGTTTATAATGTAAAAATAATCTCTATTAGACTACAGTATTTCATAAAGATTATATCAAAAAATATTCTTGACTGAAGCAGTGCACTGAAATAGGCCTAAAAAAGGAGATAAACAGCATGAGTTAGCCTGCAGCAAACATAAAAAAAATGTTCCCACTGAAGAGTAGGGATGATCGAACGGTTCGGGTCCACCATCGGTTCGGCCCGAACATTGGGTGTTCGAGGTTCAGCCGAATTTAGAACTTTTTGCCCAAAAAGTTCGGAATTCGGCAACCAGAACCGCCCAAAATGCAATGCTTCAGGAAATGGGCTTTAAAAGCCCGTGATTGGACCAGAACCATTAGCAAAAGCCAATTGAGGGGGCAGGAGAATGCTAGGAATGTGATTGGAGTGACTAGGGGGTCCCTAGACCAATCATTAGTGAATACGCCCCCCAGTATATAAGATCGCCCCCGCCATATTCCCAGCATTGTTATACTGGACATGGAAGAGAGTGGAAGCAGTTCTGTTAATTTTACTTTAAAAGTGTCATTTAGCTATTTTTAGTGTGAGGAAAGGGATATCTAGTGTAGTTAGAGTGCTCCTTTACACTTAAGTTAGCTTCAAAAATTTAGTTTCTGTAGGGAAAGTGCTAAGTGTCAGGGGACCGTAGTGTAGTGTAGGGTTAACTGACAGTGACTGCTATGGCAGGGTGACAAAACCCTTCCATAGCAGGGTGACCGCTATAGAGAAATGATCATTTCTCTGAGTTGCTTCGGGACAGGTATGTGGCTTCTCACCAGCAAGCATTTTTTAATGCTGCAGGGGCTGCCACTGCCAGTGCTTTTTTGAGGACATGTTTGATGTCAGACATGACATCTGAATATGTGTATAGGGGGAATATATAGACATATATGTCTGAATATATACCCCTAGACATATATAGGTGTGATAGTAGCAGAAATAAATGCTTGCGCTAATGAAATCATTTACAGTAATATATTTCTGCTACTATCACACCTATATATGTCTAGGGGTATATATTCAGACATATATGCCTATATATACCCCCTATACACATGTTCAGATGTTTTGCCTGCCTCAAAAGAACCCCAAAAAATGCCAAAAAAACGCTAGCTTAAAAAAAAAAAGATGCCCAGGTGTGTTTTTGCTGGCATTTTTTGGGGGGTTTTGGAGGCAGGCAAAACATCAGAACTTGTGCACAGTACCACTATACACAAGTTCAGATGTTTTGCCTGCCTCAAAAGAACCCCCAAAAATGCCCAAAAAAACGCTAGCGTCAAAAAAAAAATGCCCAGGTGTGTTTTTGCTGACATTTTTTCGGGGGTTTTGGAGGCAGGCAAAACATCAGAACTTGTGCACAGTACCACTATACACAAGTTCAGATGTTTTTCCTGACTGCAAAGAACCCAAAAAAATGCCTGCTATTAAACCGGCAAGGTGTTACAGCAGAGAAGCCATATTCCTGTGCTTAAAGTTTTCTAATACAAACGATCTTTTTTTTTATGGTTCTGGACATGCTACAGAGCTGAAACTTCACATGTAAAAATCAAAAAATCTCTTTTTTTTTTTTTTTTTTTTTTTTTTTAATTTTTCAATAATTGGCTTTTTTATCAAAAATGACAATTTTTAAGAACTTTTTTTGTGTGATTTTGTGTCTGGGAGGTCTAAAAGGTGTTTTTTTGGGTTCTTTGCAGTCAGGAAAAACATCTGAACTTGTGTATAGTAGTACTGTGCACAAGTTCTGATGTTTTGCCTGCCTCCAAAATTCCCCAAAAAATGCCAGCAAAAACACACCTGGGCATTTTTTTTTTTGACGCTAGCGTTTTTTTTGGCATTTTTTGGGGTTCTTTTGAGGCAGGCAAAACATCTGAACTTGTGTATAGTGGTACTGTGCACAAGTTCTGATGTTTTGCCTGCCTCCAAAACCCCCCAAAAAATGCCAGCAAAAACACACCTGGGCATTTTTTTTTTTTTTGACGCTAGCGTTTTTTTGGCATTTTTTGGGGTTCTTTTGAGGCAGGCAAAACATCTGAACATGTGTATAGGGTGTATATATAGGCATATATGTCTGAATATATACCCCTAGACATATATAGGTGTGATAGTAGCAGAAATATATTACTGTAAATGATTTCATTAGCGCAAGCATTTATTTCTGCTACTATCACACCTATATATGTCTAGGGGTATATATTCAGACATATATGTCTATATATCCCCCCTATACACATGTTCAGATGTTTTTCCTGACTGCAAAGAACCCAAAAAAATGCCTGCTATTAAACCGGCAAGGTGTCACAGCAGAGAAGCCATATTCCTGTGCTTAAAGTTTTCTAATACAAACGATCTTTTTTTTTCTGGTTCTGGACATGCTACAGACCTGAAACTTCACATGTACACTTTTTAGACCCCCCAGATACTAAATCCAAAGTAAAAATCAAAAAATCTCTTTTTTTTTTTTTTTTTTTAATTTTTCAATAATTGGCTTTTTTATCAAAAATGACAATTTTTAAGAACTTTTTTTTGTGTGATTTTGTGTCTGGGGGGTCTAAAAGGTGTACCTGTGAAGTTTCAGCTCTGTAGCATGTCCAGAACCAGAAAAAAAGATCATATAGGTGTTAAAGTTAAAGGAGGCTCCCGAACCACATCCCTGTTCTACTGAAAAATTATCTTTTTTTTTTTCATGGTTCTGGACATTCTACAGAGCTGAAACTTCACATGCACACCTTTTAGACCCCCCAGATACTAAATCCAAAGTAAAAATCAAAAAAATCTCTTTTTTTTTTTTTTTTTAATTTTTCAATAATTGGCTTTTTTTATCAAAAATGACAATTTTTAAGAACTTTTTTTTGTGTGATTAATAGTTAATGGGGCATGACCCAGAACCCTAGGCACTTTTTAGGGGCATTTATTGGGTTTTAGGGCTTAAAAATGGTGTTTTTTGATTACAGAAGTTCGGGTCCCATTGATTTCAATGGGGTTCTGAAATCCGGGCCGAACTTTCGTGAAGTTCGGGTGTTCTGGTCGAACCGAACTTTTCAAAAGTTCGATCATCCCTACTGAAGAGCAACATGTGGGAACAGTATTGCAGGATTGGCCCTGCAGAAAAGATGTAACGTTTTTTTTTTTTTAAATTGAGAAACAGCTGCAGAAAAATTTGGTGTTGGGTATTTTTAAAGCTAAAGGACCAAAATCCTAGGTAAAGATGCTCAATGCAGAATTGGTCCTGAAAATTTTTTTTACAATTTTTACAACTGAAAAACAGCTGCAAAATAACATTCGGTGTGGCACCATGACATTCAGTGTGACACCAGGACAGCACTATAGCACTGGACTACAGCTATAGAGGCAGCATGAGATGGCAATGCTGGCAGGACTACAGCAGTGGCAGGAAATGGTAGGGCCAGCAGTGGTAGAAGAAGCTTTTGATGGTGATAGGATGTGCTAATGGTGACAAGAGATAAAATCATCAATAGGAATAAAACATACTCCCAAATTTAAAAGAAATTATCCTGATAACGTTAAATTATAAGTGCACTTTTTAAAAAAAAATCATAAATGCACATTTTTTTTCAGGTAAAAAATATGCATTTATTATTTTTTGTAGGAGCCATGCAGTGCCATCCAGCAGCAGGACTCCTACAAACTGTCAGTGTAAGCGGTCTGTCCTCACATCGTATGGGCAGGCAGTTTCCCAAAGATAGGAAGACTTAACGAACTACTCAAGCACTCAACAGAGCCCTGGTAGTTTATTGAGAACTACAAGCTGCCAGCCGCAAAGCCTGTTAGTATTTGTTTGTTGATTCACTTGGATCTGTGATTCAATAATGCGGCTATGTGGGTTGAGCCCCACATGGCCACACTCTTTTCAAATAGTGACAGCGGGTACAGGGGGAAGATTTCCGGCCTGCTAACACAGGGAGTGAGCAGATCAGGAAGCAACTGCAGGATCGGGAACATGTTACATTTTCCACCCTCAAAACAGGTGGAACATGTTCCTGAAGGTGAACTTGTCCTTTAGGGTTTTGAGCACCTTATAATGTATACTTGCTTTTATACTTGCTATGCATCTACAATGATTATAAAATTATAGATAAGAAAAGAAAACAAGTTAGCACATGACCACATGGTCCTAGAATCCAATCGTGGTCACGCTTGTTGGTGGGACTTTAGGGGTCTGGTACTTACAGTAAAAAGGTGAACTGACCACCTACTGTGTTCCTGATGAAGCATTGACTGGGTATACCAATTGGCAAAGGTTCGACATTTTAGCATTCCACCCCTGGAAAGAGGGAGAGTGCCCCTCTCTCTGATCCAGGGGCATTGGTCACATTCCCCACATTGGAAGGTCCCTATGATTCCCATAGCATCCCCTGTTGATGATTCGGGGGAACGATAATGACTATGTACTAATGCATCCTTGATAGATCTAGATCTACGGAATGTTATTTACGGTTGTACGTGCACATATTTGGAAACTATTCCGTCATCTCGTAGGAAATGCCAGTTGTTGATGAGAACTGATCTGATTACTTGATGGTGGGCATTGTATTTGGTGATGATTCTAGTGGTCCCCTTTTGTTGATGCTTTTTGCCAGCGAAAATGAGTTGATCCCTGTCAAAGGATTTAGCCTTCAAAAAAGCCCTATTCAGTATCTTATTGCTATACCCACAAGCTTGCAAACGAACTAGAAGTGCATCGCCTTCCTTCTTGAAATCCGTATCTCTAGTGCAGTTCCTGCGCAGCCTGATGTACTAACTATACAGTATACAGCGATACCTCGGTTCACAAACGTAATTCGTGAACTGACTCTGGTCGTGAACCAAATTGGTCGTGAACCGAGGCACATTTTCCCATAGGGTTCAATGTAAATCCGGTTAATCCGTTCTGACCTTTTTTTGGGGTTTTTGAAGCACAAAAATATGAAACAAATTACAATACACATTACTAGTGTTGAGCGAACACGGACTGTATTATTCGTGTTCGTACCGAATAATTGGATTTTTGTTACCCGAACACGGACCCGAAAACTTTACTGTATGTTCGGGTTTAAAATCCGTGTTCGGTCGTTTTATTTCCTGTTTTGTATGTAATGGCACGCTTTTAATGGCGGGCTTTCAACAGCCAATCAACAAGCGTTTAACTGGTGTGCCTTAAGCCATCCCAGCCATGCCTACTAATGTATTAGTAGCTGTCATTGGCCATCTGAAGCATGTGACCATGTTTTTATAAGTTCGAGAGCCCCAGCGCGCTGCGTCATTCTGCTGTAGTTTAGGGACAGAGCACACATCATACGTGCTGGCTGCTGATTAGGGAAAGACAGTGATTCTGTGAAACATTTTGTCCGAAAAGAATGCAGGGTCAGGTCGGAGTGCAGGCAGGGAGAGTTATTAGAGCATTTTAGGGCGAGGCTGGAGATTTAGGCAGGGTCATTATTCTACATTGATTTTGCTGTGTGGGGGGTGGTGCTTTGAACGATCTTATCGCGCATATTAGGGACAGGCTGGAGAATAGGCAGGGTCAGTGTTCTACATCGATTTTGCTGTGTGGGGGGTGGTGCAGTGAACACAATCTTTTTGCCCTCAGTTAAGCTGAGGAGGAGGAGGAGGAGGGAGAAAAAAAATCTATTTTTATCAGTCAGTTGTGTGCAGCGTTTTTGCTTCAGTGCTGACTGTGATAAGACACTGTTGTGTTCACATGTGCTATTGAGTGATTTTAAATTTTATACACTTTTTTCTATTCCACTATTCAATATACACCCTTTTGGGTTAAAAAAATAAAATTGTGGCAAAGTCTCTACCTATCTATTTAAAAATTACAATACTTAAAGGGGAATTTTCTTTTTTTTTCCCTTCATAGCCTGCAGCAGAGCTGACTGACATAATACACTGCTGTGTTCACATGTGCTATTGAGTGATTTTCAATTTTATACACTTTTTTCTATTCCACTATTCAGTATACACCCTTTTGGGTTAAAAAAAAATAAAATTGTGGCATAGTCTGTACCTATCTATTTAAAAATTACAATACTTAAAGGGGAATTTTCTTTTTTTTTCCCCTTCATAGCCTGCAGCAGAGCTGACTGACATAAGACACTGCTGTGTTCACATGTGCTATTGAGTGATTTTCAATGTTATACACTTTTTTCTATTCCACTATTCAATATACACCCTTTTGGGTTAAAAAAAATTAAATTGTGGCATAGTCTGTACTAATCTATTTAAAAATTACAATACTTAAAGGGGAATTTTCTTTTTTTTTCCCTTCATAGCCTTCAGCAGAGCTGACTGACATAAGACACTGCTATGTTCACATGTGCTATTGAAAAATCACCAATTTCATATCATATTTTCTATTCCGCTATTCAATCTACACCCTTGGGGTAAAAATAATTAAATTGCGGGATAGTCTGTATCGGTACGTGTGAGATACACCTTTCCAATTTTTGGGGCGCATCTTACACCGCAGAGGATTGCAGGGTGTTTCAGTTTGCCTCCTGCCTGTTCTGAACTCCTCCTACTCCTCATCCTGCCTTTGGGGTACAAAAAATAGTAATCAGGGCCTAGTATGTGTCTGTACGTGTGAGATAGATACACCTTTTGATATCATATTTTCTATTCCGCTATTCAATCTACACCCTTGGGGTAAAAATAATTAAATTGCGGCATAGTCTGTATCGGTACGTGTGAGATACACCTTTCCAATTTTTGGGGCGCATCTTACACTGCCGAGGATTGCAGGATGCTTCAGTTTGCCTCCTGCCTGTTCTGAACTCCTCCTACTCCTCATCCTGCCTTCGGGGTACAAAAAATAGTAATCGGGGCCTATTCTGGGTCTGTACGTGTGAGATAGATACACCTTTTGATATCATATTTTCTATTCCGCTATTCAATCTGCACCCTTTGGGGTAAAAATAATTAAATTGCAGGATAGTCTGTATCGGTACGTGTGAAATACACCTTCCAATCTTTTGGGGCGCATCTTCCACCGCCGAGGATTGCAGGGTGCATCAGTTTGACTCCTGTTCCGAACTCCTCCTACTCCTCATCCTCATCCTGCCTTTAGGGTACAAAAAATTGTAATCGGGGCCTAGTCTGTGTTTGTACATGTGAGATACACCGTTTTATAAAAATTTTTCTATTCCCCTATTCAATATACACCCTTTTTGAGTGTAAAAAATTAAATTACGGCATAGTCTGTATTGGTACGTGTGAGATACACCTTTTAAATTTGTTTGGCACATCTCCTTCCACCACCAAGGATTGCAGGGCGCTTCAGTTTGCCTCCTGTTCCGAACTCCTCCTACTCCTCTTCCTCATCCTCCCTTTAGGGTACAAAAAATTGTAATCGGGGCCTAGTCTGTGTTTGCACGTGTGAGATACACCGTTTTATATCCTTTTTTCTATTCCGCTATTCAATATACACCCTTTTGGGGTGAAAAAAATTAAATTTGCGTCATACCTTGCATATTTGACTGTGAGATACACCTGTTGTATTTGTATACTGTTTTTCTATTCCGCTATTTAATAAACACCCTTTTGGGGTAAAAAAAATTAAATTGCGGCATAGTTTGCATATTTGACTGTGAGATACACCCGTGCGATACTGTTGTTGTTTTGTTCCGCTATTCAATAAACACCTATCTAGGGCAAGATCATAAATTACAGAAATATGAGGAGACCGTCAAATAGGGGCCGTGGCCTGGGTCGTGGTGCTGCTGGTAGAGCTCCTGTTGCAAGGAGAGGACGTGGTCGATCTGTGCCAGCTACACGCACAAGTGAAACACCTTCTTCAAGTGTGAGTAGGCGACAGAACCTGCAGCAGTATTTGGTAGGGCATCATGCGCCTCTAGAAGTGATGAGGCCAGAAGAAGTACAGGCGATAGTAGATTGGGTTGCTGACAGTGCCTCCAGTTCCTTCACATTGTCTCCCACCCAGTCTACTGCAGAAAGGTCAGAGTTGGCACCTGCAGCCGATGTCCAACCGTCTTTCACCTCACCCTCTTGCAAATCAGGCAAGCAGTCTAAACCCCAAGTCATGCAGCAGTCTCTTCTTCTTTTTGATGACTCTGTCAGCAGGGTTTCCCAGGGCCATCCACCTAGCCCTGCCCCAGAAGTGGAAGAGATTGAGTGCAGCGATGCCCGACCACTTATTTCTCAAGATGAGTACATGGAAGGACCATCGCAGCACGTCTCCGATGATGACAAAACGCAGGTGCCAACTGCTGCGGCACTCAGAATTGTGGAGACCGACAAGGAGGGCAGGGGTGAAGACTGGGTGGAAGATGATGTGGAGGACGATGAGGTCCTCGACCCCACATGGAATGAAGGTCATGCAGGTGACCTGAGTAGTTTGGAGGAAGAGGCGGTGGTCGCACAGAGCCACCAGCACAGCAGAAGAGGGAGCAGGGTGCAGAATCGGAGCGGCCGTGCCCTAGACACTACGCCTGCTACTGCCCAACGCAGCAAGGGACCGAGCGCACCAAAGCCAGCTCAAAGGAGTTCTCTAGCGTGGAAGTTCTTCAGAAAATGTGCTGATGACAGGACATGAGTGGTTTGCACCCTGTGCAATCAGAGCCTGAAGCGAGGCATAAACCTTCTTAATCTGAGCACAACCTGCATGATCAGGCATCTAAGTGCAAAGCACGAGCTGCAGTGGAGTACACACCTTCAAAACCAAGAAAGGTCTCTGGCTCCTCCTGCTTCCTCTTCTGCTGCAGTCTCGGCCTCTCCATCCACCTCTGTAGTGATACCGGCACCTGCCACCCCGCAAACAGACGATCTGTCAGCAGCACCACCACCTGGGTCACCAACCATCTCCACAATGTCCCGTGGAAGCGTTCAGCTTTCCATCTCCCAAACACTTCAGAGGAAGAGGAAGTACCACCCTACCCACCCGCGATCCCTGGCCCTGAATGCCAGCATTTCAAAATTCTTGGCCTTTGAAATGCTGTCATTCCGTCTGGTGGAGACGCACAGTTTTAAAAGCCTTTTGCCGGTGGCTGTCCCACAGTACGTCGTGCCCAGCCGCCACTACTTTTCCAGGCAAGCCATCCCTTCCCTGCACAACCAAGTGGGGGAAAAAATCAGGTGTGCACTGCGCAACGCCATCTGTGCCAAGGTCCACCTAACTACCGATACGTGGACCAGTAAGCACGGTCAGGGGCGTTATATCTCCCTAACGGCACACTGGGTAAATGCAGTGGCGGATGGGCCTGAGGCGGATAGCAATTTGGCGCATGTCCTTCCACCACCGAGGATTGCAGGGCGCTTCAGTTTGCCTCCTGTTCCTAACTCCTCCTACTCCGCTTCCTCATCCTCTACCGCCTCCTCATCCGGTCAGCGTAACACCTTCACCACCAACTACAGCACAGCCAGGGGTAAAGGACAGCAGGCAGTTTTAAAACTTGCCTGTTTGGGGGAAAAAACCACACACCGCGCAGGAGTTGTGGAGGAGCATGGAACAGCAGACAAATGAGTGGTTGCTGCCAGCGAGCCTCAAGCCCAGCCTGGTGGTGTGCGATAACGGGCGAAATCTCATAGCAGCTCTGGGCCTAGCCGGTTTGACGCACATCCCTTGCCTGGTGCATGTGCTGAATTTGGTGGTGCAGAGGTTCCTTAAAAATGACCCCGATATGTCAGAGCTGCTGCAGAAAGTGCGGGCCGTCTGTGCGCACTTTCGGCGTTCTCACCCTGCTGCTGCTCGCCTATCAGCGCTGCAGCGTAACTTCGGCCTTCCCGCTCACCGCCTCATATGTGACGTGCCCACAAGGTGGAACTCCACCTTGCACATGCTGGAAAGACTGTGCGAGCAGCAGCAGGCCATAGTGGAGTTTCAGCTGCAGCACGCACGCGTGAGTCGCTCTGCGGAACAGCACCACTTCACCGCCAATAACTGGGCCTCCATGCAAGACCTGTGTTTCTTGTTGCGCTGTTTTGAGTACTCCACCAACATCGCCAGTGCCGATGATGCCGTTGTCAGCTTAACTATCCCACTTCTATGCCTCCTTCAAAAAACGTTTCGGGCAATGCTGAAGAGGATGTGGCACAGGATAAGGAGGAGGAGGAGGAGGAGGAGGATGAAGAGGTAACATTTCCAAGGCTTTCAGGGCAGTCATTCGCAAGTGGCTCCGAGGGTGGCTTCCTGCACCCACAAACGCCAGGGACACAATTGTCCAGCAGGGGCACAGTTCTGGAGGATGAGGAGGATGAGGAGGAGGAGATGGAGGAGGAGATGAAACCATGTTCACAGCAGGGTGGCACCCAGGCCAGCTCATGGCCATCACTGGTGCGTGGCTGGGGGGATACAGAGGACACAGACGATACACCTCCCACAGAGGACAGCCTTTCGTTGCCTCTGGGCAGCCTGGCACACATGAGCGATTACATGCTGCAGTGTCTCCACAACGACCGCCGAGTTGCCCACATTCTAATTTGTGCTGATTACTGGGTGGCCACGCTGCTGGATCCCCGTTACAAGGACAACGTACCGTCCTTAATTCACTTACTGGAGCGCGATCACAAGATGCGCGAGTACAAGCGCACGCTGGTAGACGCGATGCTGCTGGCATTCCCACCTGACAGCGGGGCCACAGTGGAAGCACAAAGCCAAGGCAGAGGAGGAGGAGGAGGAGGTTGCCAACGCAACCAGGGCACCGCCAGCACCTCAGAAGGCAGGGTTAGCATGGCCAAAATGTGGAAAAGCTTTGTCAGCACGCCACAACAAACAGCAGCACCAGCAGCTCATATGGAACGTCTTAGCAGGAGGCAGCATTTCACCAACATGGTGGAGCAGTATGTGTGCACACGCCTACATGTAGTGAATGACGGGTCTGCCCCCTTCAACTTCTGGGTCTCCAAATTGGGCACATGGCCTGAGCTTGCCCTTTACGCCTTGGAGGTGCTGGCGTGCCCTGCAGCCAGTGTATTATCTGAAAGTGTATTTAGCACGGCTGGGGGCGTTATCACAGACAAGCGCAGCCGCCTGTCCAGAGACAATGTGGACAAGCTCACGTTCATTAAAATGAACCAGGCATGGATCCCACAGGACTTTTCCGTACCTTGTGCAGAATAGAGATGGATACCGACCTTACCCAGCCATTGTTATATTTTTGATCTTTCTCACTCTTTTTGGGTGTACCCTCATTTAAAATGACAGAAAAAAAGCAGTGTTGGCTACCTCGTCCTCCTCCACCGCCGCTTCCACCTACACCGCCACATCCACCACCACCTCAACCTCCCTCCTACTCCATTTGGGCCTCGTCCTTCACAGATGAAGAATTTTTGTTTATTTTTCTGTTTTTTTTGTTGTTTTAAGTTATTTCCCTATCCACATTTGTTTGCAGAGCACTTGCCATGCTTTTAACTACGTTTTGCTGCCATTTGCAGCACTCTAGCCCTTTCCATTGGTGTTTTAGAGCCATTTTAGTGCCTGAAAGTTCGGGTCCCCATTGACTTCAATGGGGTTCGGTGTCCGGATAAAGTTCGGAAAAAGTCCGGGACACGGACCCGGACTTTTTTTTCAAGTTCGGCCGAACCCGCCGAACACGGACATCCAGGTGTCCGCTCAACTCTACACATTACCCATATGGAAGAAAAATATATTTCCAATATATTTAGGGGAAAAAATTTAGAAATATATTGAATATGGCCAAAATTGTAGCATTTCAAATATATTTCCAATATATTTTGGAAAAATAAATTAGGAATGTTTTTTTAAAATATATTTTAAATATATTTTTTTTCTATGTGGGACAGTATAGTAAAGTATAAAGAGAGAACACTTACCTTGCTTGAGATGACTTCTGGCATGGAGGAAGGCAGGTGGGGGGCTGTGAAATACAATACAGTAAGTACAGTATTGTACAGAAGTACTGTACAGTATTGTACAGTACAGTACAGTAGTACAGTACAGTACTGAATGTGCTAAAAAGCACACCAAAAAGCAAAAAGTGTTTTCACAGTACTCACAGTACTTCTTTCTGTGTCTTTTCTTCTCTCCACGATCTTACTACAGGAAGTCACGACCATGTGACAGCCTGGAAATAGCATTAAAATGGCCGCGGCTCCTGTTCGTGAACCAAAGCGGAGTTCGTGAACCGGAGCATATTTTTATGAACTTTTCTGTTCGTGAACCCAGTTGTTCGTGAACAGAAGCGTTCGTGAACCAAGGTATCACTGTACTTTGCACTAGAGTGCGTGGATGTCCGCTATCAAAGTGCAAAATTGTATTACCTGTGGTGCTTTTGCGGTACAGCGATGTATATATTGATCCATCCCTGTTGAGAACTATTTGGGTATCCAAGAATGGAATCTGTGTGTCACTCCACTGCATGGTGAACTTGAGGTTGAATAGGTTCTGAGCCAGGTACCCTATAAACAAATGGAGCTCCTGCACTGAGCCGGTCCACACCACAAGTACATTGTCGATAGATCACCGCCATAATAATACATGACGGAGAAACAGCAATGCGGCATCGTCCAAAAACAGAGAGCGCTCCCATCCCCCCAGGTACAGGTTGGCATATGATGAGGCACAGGATGTCCCCAATGCAACCCCCTGTACCTGGAGGAATGTCTCACCATTAAAAGTGAAAATATTGGACCCTAAAATGTGGTCCAAAAGGTTATAAAATATGAAAAATATGTTTCGGGGATACACCTGTTTGGACCAATGCGCAATTGATGATGCTTATGAAGTATGGTAAGCATTTATTTAAGTGACAGAGGTATGATGCTATTTTTCATATGCTAATATTGATTGTATAGAATGGTGATTTGTATTTCTCTTTTCATATTCTCTTGAAGCTTATAAAGGTGAACTGACCGGCTTCTATGTTCCTGATGAACCATTGACTGGGTATACCAGTCTGCGAAACGCGTAGAATTGGCAGTTCAAAGGACACCTCATAATAGTTATTATTTCTTGACTATGATATTCTGTATGTATTTGTTGTATGAGGAAATTGGTTTTAACAATATCTGTTTTTGAATAAAATATGAATCGTTTTATATATGCTTGATTTTTTTACTGTAAGTACCAGACCCCTTAAAGTCCCACCAACAAGCGTGACCACGATTGGATTCTAGGACCATGTGGTCATGTGTTAACTTGTTTTCTTTTCTTATCTGTATATTTATTAGGGATGGGGACCTGGCACAATTGTCAGAGTTGATACTTCTCATTGCTTAAGCTTATAAAATTATAGTATAACACAAGAGCAACAAATACAAATTTACACATATAACAATCATTTACATGTTTCTTACAACTGATGTGCATAACACCCCAAGCCAAATCACCAGTCTTTGATTGTCAGGGGCCAGAAACTCAGCCTACCAATCACCCTAACATGCGAGACCACTAGAGCATAGAAAGAGACTAAAACCACCAATGCCCAAGTTCCCAGTCTGAGATGGTTCCCAAAATATAGACATACAGTATGTGTACAGTATATAAGAATATCTCACTCTACATCAGAACATTGTCCTAATCTATAACAGGCGTATTAATATTTAATTCCAGTAATTTAAAGTATCGCACAAAAGTGAGTACACCCCTCACATTTTTGCAAATATTTTATTATATCTTTTTATGTTACAACACTGAAGAAATTATACTTTGCTACAATGTAAAGTAATGAGTCTACAGCTTGTATAACAGTGTACATTTGCTGTCCCCTCAAAATAACTCAACACACAGCCATTAATGTCTAAACTGCTGACAACAAAAGTGAATACATCCCTAAGTGGAAATGTCCAAATTGGGCCCAAAGTGTCAATATTTTGTGTGGCCACCATTTTTTTCCAGCACTGCTTTAACCCTCTTGGGCGTGGAGTTCACCAGAGCTTCACAGGATACCACAGGGGTCCTCTTCCACTCCTCCATGACGACATCACGGAGATGATGGATGTGAAAGAGCTTGCGCTCCTTCACCTTCCGTTTGAGGATGCTCCACAGATGCTCAATAGAGTTTAGATCTGGAGACATGCTTGGCCAGTCAATCACCTTTACCCTCAACTTCTTTAGCAAGGCAGGGCTTGTCTTGGAGTCATTATAATGTTGGAATACTGCCCTGCAGCCCAGTCTTTGAAGGGAGGGGATCCTGCTTTGCTTCAGTATGTCACAGTTCATGTTGGCATCATGGTTCCCTCAATGAACTGTAGCTCCCCAGTGCCGGCAGCACTCATGCAGCCCAAGACCATGACATTCCCACCACCATGCTTGACTGTAGGCAAGACACACTTGTCTTTGTACTCCTCATCTGGTTGCCACCACACACTCTTGACACCATCTAAACCAAAAAAGTTTATCTTACCACAGGACATGGTTCCAGTAATCCATGTCCCAAGTCTGCTTGTCTTCAGCAAACTGTTTGCAGGCTTTCTTGTGCATCATCTTTAGAAGAGGCTTCCTTCTGGGATGACAGCCATGCAGACCAATTTGATGCAGTGTGTGGTGTATGGTCTGAGCACTGACAGGCTGACCTCCCACCCCTTCAACCTCTGCAGCAATGCTGGTAGCACTCATACATCTATTTCCCAAAGACAACCTCTGGATATGACACCGAGCAAGTGCACTCAACTTCTTTGGTTGACCATGGTGATCCCTGCTCTTAGTGGAACCTGTCCTGTTAAACTGCTGTATGGTCTTGACCAGGGGCTGACTGGCAACTTTCGGACCAGGGGGCAAGTACAAACCAGAGGCCTATGGTGCAGCAACTCGGCCCCCCTCCCACTCTCCCTCTTCCTGGCCTTCTCCTGACCCCCATTCCAGGCTTAAGCTCTACTCTAGGTACTCTCTACTCACTGGCCCAATCTGGTTTCCCAACCTGGCCAGCAGGGGGCAGTTGGGGGGAGCTGGGACAACTTGGTCGAAGCTGCCTGGCAAAGGAGAGTCTCCAGTGGGGCATGGAGCTGGCCTCTGCTCAGACCCAGTTTACACCACCCATGCAGGGGGGTAGGCCTGCCCTCTGTCCTTTTTATCCCGCATTCAGTAAGTCTGCAGTGGGGACTTTTTACTTCTCTTCATCAAGAATCTTTTAGGCATGTCTGTGGCAGACATACAAAAATGTGATGCGCCAGAGATACACAATTAATAAAGGTGATATGACATAAATAATTGTGAAAAAATCAAGTCCATAAGGCACACAGTGGTGCTCGTGCTCAGAACCAATATATAGTGTCCCAGTGTACAATAAAGAAATCATGTGGTGACAAATAACAGCAAATTGTGAACACCACTACGTGAATCCCTCCACCAAATGGAATGGCCTCTCGGTAGGAAGTCAGAGGAGCATCACGCTCGACGTAACACGTATAGGGGGGCGGAGCGTGCGTGACCGACGCAGACCTTCTCTCCGGTGTACTGCGATCTTGCCAATACAGCAGGCATGGCTGCGTGCCTCATAAATGTGAGTTGAATGATTTTTCTTTAATAAAGCCCATTTAAACTACCAAACAGAGAGCACTAGATTTTGCCTTATCTTTTTCCCATTTATGTCCTGTGATCCCCGGAGGTGACAAGCAGGGAGGTCCTGTCCTGGAGTCTTATATCTTTGCTATATGCATTTGCTGGCCCGTTTGGGTCTTGCGGGAAGGTGAGAGGCCATTCCATTTGGTGGAGGGATTCACGTAGTGGTGTTCACAATTTGCTGTTATTTGTCACCACATGATTTCTTTATTGAACACTGGGACACTATATATTGGTTCTGAGCACGAGCACCACTGTGTGCCTTATGGACTTGATTTTTTCACAATTATTTATGTCATATCACCTTTATTAATTGTGTATCTCTGGCGCATCACATTTTTGTATGATTACCAGTTTATTGTGATTTGTGAACACGATTGGTGTATGCAGCCGGATATTATTTTTACACGTTGATGTTTTATATTTACGCACTTTATTCACGCACAGTGATTTTGTGTTGAGTTTACATCACTTATTTGATTTGCGCTGATAGTTTTTGGTTTTAATGTCTGTGGCAGAAGCGGTGCAGCCTTTTTACGGGGCATCAGAGCGGCCCGGGGGGCTAATGCCCCCCTGGCCCAGTCCTCCCCTGGTCTTGGCCACCATGCTGCAGCTCAGTTTCAGGGTCTTGGCAATCTTCTTATAGCCTAGGCCATCTTTATGTAGAGCAGCAATTTTTTTTTTGGATTCTCAGAGAGTTCTTTGCCATGAGGTGCCACGTTGAACTTCCAGTGACCAGTATGACAGAGTGAGAGCGATAACACCAAATTTAACACCCCTGCTCCCCATTCACACCTAAGACCTCTTAACACTAACGAGTCACATGACACTGGGGAGGGAAAATAGCTCATTGGGTCCGATTTGGACATTTTCACTTAGGAATGTACTCACTTTTGTTGCCAGTGGTTTAGACAGTAATGGCTGTGTGTTGAGTTATTTTGAGGGGACAGCAAACTTACACTGTTATGCAAGCCGTATACTCACTACTTTACATTGTAGCAAAGTGTAATTTCTTCAGTGTTGTCACATGAAAAGATATAATAAAATATTTACAAAAATGTGAGCTGCTGCTCCACTTTTCTGCCATTAAAGTGTTACTAATAAGTGTTACATAATTTTTTAATTTTTTTTATTAAGATAACAAATATGTTATACTTACCTGCTCTGTGCAATGGTATTGCACAGAGTGGCCCCGATCCTCCTCTTCTGGGGTCCCCGATCTTGGTTTCCTCTTATGTCCACCATAGCCAGCGGCTTACTATGGGGAGAAGCATAAAAAAACAACAATGTAGGAGCGCTAACAAAACCTCCAGCACATGAATGGTAAATGGGTTAGAACGGGTGGGGGAGGGGAAGGGAAGAGAACATGGGGAATAGAAACTGCAAAAACAAAACAAAAACGGAGATGAAAAAACGGAGATGAAAAAAATGCCATAAATTGATGAATGACAGAGTCCTGATGGAAAATGTCCAAGGCACCGAGCTGCTCTCCACAGACAAGAGGAATTCTGAACTGAACAAAAGAAAAAAGAGAGAGAGCGCACTAAGTGCAGACAGTCTTTATTAATAACAAGGCATAGGTAATATAAACTCACTAGAAACCAAAGTCATCGAGCTGTGTCAAGTCATGGACATCAGGAATTCCTCTGGGAGGTGCCATCCACTCGTGTGCAGCAGTTCAGAAGCTTGATCGCTCATCAGAGGAGAAAAGGAAGCCGGCTACCTCCTCCAGCAGTCAGCGGTCAGCGTCTAAGGCAGCGGCTGGCGATGTGCGTGGAAGCTGGAGCGCATGCTCAGAAACGCGTCGTGCATACCGTGCATATTCCACATACCATACATTCCCTGGTGACGGGGCCGCGCTCCAGCTTCCGACGCACATCGCAGCCACTGCCTTAGACGCTGACCGCCAACTGCTGGAGGAGGTAGCCGGCTTCCTTTTCTCCTCTGATCAGCGATCAAGCTTCTGAACTGCTGCACAGGAGTGGATGGCACCTCCCAGAGGAATTCCTGATGTCCATGACTTGACACAGCTCGATGACTTTGGTTTCTAGTGAGTTTATATTACCTATGCCTTGTTATTAATAAAGACTGTCTGCACTTAGAGCGCTCTCTCTCTTTTTTCTTTATGGGGAGAAGCATGGTCTGCGTGCTCCCCACCTGTGTGTCTATCGAGCCATGCTCCATAGACTTACACAGTGGGACTAAGGCCTGCCCCCCCCCCCCCCACTTTCACTTCACTGCATTTGAATAAAAGCATGATGAAGAGCCAATGGCTCCCGCTGCTTCTCAAATGCTGTGTGAAGAGGAAGTCAAGGGAGAATAGATGCAGCCGTGCACAGCGCTGATCTTTTCTCCTCTCTCTTACTCTTCACACAGGGGAAGGGGGGCACAGGGAAATGTAAAACATTTTTTTACCTTAATGCAAACAATGCATTAAGGTAAAAAACGTTTTTAGGTTTAGTAACTCTTTAATCTCTCTTGCTATTGAATTGCACCAAATTCATGAAGCATTTGCAACACTTTTGGTTCTGATAGCGAGTCTTGCACCAAATTCAGGTAATTCTAAAATGTGCCCCTTTTAAATTCAAACTAGGGATCGGCTGTTTTTCACACACCCTCATTTATCCCATCTTGTTTTTCAATTGACAGGGATGGAGACACTGTGCAGTGCTCGCCAGTTCTCATATAAAGTCCCAAATTGCCCATTTCTTGTATCTTACTAGGGATGGAGACGCTTGCTTTACAGGCGGGTGTCTCACTCAAAGTCCCCATTTGCCTATGGCATCTTTACTAAAGGGATGGGGGTGTGTGTCTCCCAGCTGATCACATTTAGTTTGCACCCCATGGCTTTTTTGTGCAGCCATGCGTTTTTCGTTGCCAGTCGTGGATTGGAGCAGGTGGGGGAGGATTGGGCGTTCTCCAATCCAATCTGTTTCCAATCCACCTATTAGCAAGCATGTACTTCCCTTTGTGAAGACACTTATACACTCAGGTTGAGCAGTGTTATTTAGTGTTAGGGTCTGCAAGAACGCAGGATGCCTTGTCGCTGGCCTTGCAGCTTCAGCATGCATTTGCAAATATGTATTAACTAAACTCCTGCTTTTAACTTACTTGTTAGACAGGTTTATTTTGGTTTGTTAGCAGACTGGTGGGTAAGTATTTCAAACTAGGGATCGGCTGTTTTTCACACACCCTCATTTATCCCATCTTGTTTTTCAATTGACAGGGATGGAGACACTGTGCAGTGCTCGCCAGTTCTCATATAAAGTCCCAAATTGCCCATTTCTTGTAGGGAGAATAGATGCAGCCGTGCACAGCGCTGATCTTTTCTCCTCTCTCTTACTCTTCACACAGGGGAAGGGGGGCACAGGGAAATGTAAAACATTTTTTTACCTTAATGCAAACAATGCATTAAGGTAAAAAACGTTTTTAGGTTTAGTAACTCTTTAATCTCTCTTGCTATTGAATTGCACCAAATTCATGAAGCATTTGCAACACTTTTGGTTCTGATAGCGAGTCTTGCACCAAATTCAGGTAATTCTAAAATGTGCCCCTTTTAAATTGTGTCACAGTAGTACCCACCAGCAGTACCCACAGCAGTACCAGCCAACAGTACCAGCCAGCAGTACCAGCCGGCAGTACCCACAGTAGTACCGTCAGCAGTACCCACAGAAGTACCAGCCAGCAGTAGCCACAGCAGTACCAGCCAGCAGTACCCACCAGCAGTACCAGCAAGTAGTAACCACAGTAGTACCAGCCAGCAGTAACCACCAGCAGTACCCACCAGCAGTAACCACCAGCAGTACTCACCAGCAATACCAGCCGGCAGTACCCTCCAGCAGTACCCACCAGTAATACCAGCCAGCAGTACCCACCACCAGCAGTAACAGCCATCAGTAACCACCAGCAGTAACCACCAGCAGTACCCATCAGCAGTAACCACCAGCAGTGTCCATCAGCAGTGACCACCAGCAGTAACTACCAGCAGTACCAGCCAGCAGTACCCGCCAGCAGTACCAGCCAGCAGTACCCACCAGCAGTAAACACCAGCAGTAACCACCAGCAGTACTCACCAGCTATACCAGCCAGCAGTACCCACCAGCAGTAACAGCCATCAGTAACCACCAGCAGTACCAGCCAGCAGTAACCACCAGCAGTACCCATCAGCAGTAACCACCAGCAGTGTCCATCCGCAGTAACCACCAGCAGTAACAACCAGCAGCACCAGCCAGCAGTAACCACAGTAATACCAGCCAGCAGTAACCACCAGCAGCACCCACCAGTAATACCAGCCAGCAGTACCCACCAGCAGTAACAGCCATCAGTAACCACCAGCAGTACCAGCCAGCAGTAACCACCAGCAGTACCCATCAGCAGTAACCACCAGCAGTACCCATCAGCAGTAACCACCAGCAGTGTCCATCAGCAGTAACCACCAGCAGTAACTACCAGCAGTACCAGCCAGCAGTACCCGCCAGTAGTACCCACCACTAGTAAACACCAGCAGTACCTGCCAGCAGTAACCAGCCAGCAGTACCAGCCAGCAGTAACCACCAGTAGTACCTACCAGCAGTAAGTCACATGTGCAGGGGGTGCAACTAGTCCCCTGCACATAATTGTAAATACCCTAGCATGTGCAGTGTTTCTGACTCCTACCACCATGACCATTACTTTTGGTCCCTTAAAAACTGGGAGGCACATATACAAACTGTTGTAATTCCTACACCTTTCACCTGATTTGGATGTAAATACCCACAAATTAAAGCTGAAAGTCTGCAGTTAAAGCACATCTTTGTTTAATTTCAAATCTATTGTGGTGGTATATAGAGCCAAAAAGATTAGAATTGTGTCCATGTCCCAATATTTTTGGACCTGACTGTATAACCAGGTTTTTCTTAGTTACACTAGGAAAATTGGAAACATAATTTCTTGACTTTGAAGAGGAGAGAAGAAAAGCGAACACATTATTTTATGCTTTTACCTGCTTGATTTTTAAATGTCTCCATCCATTATATTTAGAGAATTCTTTTGAGGTTATGCATTATGTTATCGTTGCTGAGTTCTAACTCATTTGCTTGTAAATACAGACTGATTTTGCTGCAGCCTTCTTAGTATTTGCGTTACCTAATTTACCATGACCTGCCCTCTAGACATTGCCAGAATATTACTGCTGAATCTATTGTCTGTCATTTGTTTGTTTCTGAACAGTTTACCTAATTCCTTCTAGACAAATTATAATGTGGAAAATCTTGCGGAGTGTCAGTGTTATGTGTTTTTTAATTAGTAGGATCACCCATTGTATACTTCTCTGACTCATGTCTTGAACATTTATAAAGAGTCTTTTTAATTGAGCTTAAGACAAACAAGTCCTGTTTTTATACATATTTACATATTTAATCTATGTACTTAAAGCATCGTATTTGCCAGGACGTGACAAGATCTTATTATATGTGTAAAGTGTACGTGAGGCAGATGTGAAATATTAGCACATTTGCATCATCAACAGGGACGTTTTTGGCCAGTTTCCTGTACAGGAACAATTTAGTTTTATAATTTGAAAGCAGCCTCTTTGACCGTGTTGAAAGCTTTGAAAAGTACAAAATGTTTACACAGGGCCACTTGAGCTACTTTATATTGAGACTCTGTGTTCCTAGAAGGACAGGGATTAGGTGCTATTTTGGCAAAAAAAAACAGCAAAAGCAAGAATTACATGCACCTATGTGGCTCTTTGCATGTACTGTTAGTTTAAACGGATCAGGCCTATTCTGAAATTTGTTATTTACAAGTTAAAATCAGTATTATTTGCTTGAAAAATTACTTAGAACCTCCACACATTATTTTATTTTATTTTTAATTTTTTTGGTAGAGACTCGAGAGAATAAAATGGAGATTGTCGCAATACTTTGTCACACCGTATTTGTGCAGCGGTCTTACAAACACAATTTGTGTGGAAAAAATACAGTTTTTGAATGAAAAAAATAAGAAAACTGAAAAGTTAGCCCAATTTTTTTTCTATGATGTGAAAGATAATGTTACGCCGAGTAAATTGATACCTAACATGTTATGCTTCAAAATTGCAAATGCTCGTGGAATGGCAACAAACTTGGTACTTAAAAATCCCCATTGGTGATGCTTTAAACATTTATACAGGTTACCAGTTTAGAGTAGGTCCAGTGTTAAAATTATTGCTCTCACTCTAAAAATCGTGGAGATACCTCACATCTGTGGTTTAAACACCATTTACATATGTGGGCGTGACTCGCATATGCATTCACTTCTGTGCGCGAGCTCGGAGAACCAGGGCACTTTAATTTTTTTCTTATTTATTTTACTTTTTATTTTTACACTGCCCCCTAAAAAAATTTTTTTTTTTTTTTTTTTGATCGCTTTTATTCCTATTACAAGGAATGTTCACATCCTTGTAAAAAAAAATAAAAATAAATAAGCAGGACAGGTCCTCTTTAAAGTGAGATCTGGAGTCAAAAAGACCTCAGATCTCACATTTACCCTTAAAAGCAATAAAAAAAATAAAAGCAATGAAATAAAAAAAAAAATAATTTTTTTATTAAAAAAAAAATGTTGTCTCTTTAAGGCTGTTGGGTGGAAGGGGTGTTGGGTGGAAGGGGGGGGGGGGTCCATCTTGTCCTCACTTGACTTCCTGACCAGCAACACAGTGGATCGGATCATTTTCCGCACTACCAACGGCTCCAGTAAGCAGGGAAAATGACTGGGAAGCGGCGGGAGGGAGATTGGCACCTCTCCCACTGCCCATAAAGGTGATTCCCTGGTGAATCCACCGCTGGACCACTTTTATGTGAAAGAGGACCGCTGGCTGTGTAAGAAAATACCGGGGTTATGGCCAGGGCCATCTTACCACATGGGCATGCTGGGAAGTTGCCCGGGGGCCCCACTTCCCCCGGGGGGCCCCACCTGCCCAGTGACCCAGCCCCAGCCAAGCATTAGTCCCAACTCCCGTGTGCATCCCGCCACCAAACTTAGCAGGTTTAACAGACATCCCAAGTCTCCTGCAAGTGCCACGCAATATGTTGGCTGTCTGTGTCAGCTGTCAGAACAGAGCCAATGCTTCTTGTATAGTTCCAGCTCCATCCAGTCACAGGCAGTGTGATATGAAATGCAGTCCGCCGGTGAGGAGACCTAGGGATGCAGGAAGCATTGGCTCTGCATGCTTCCTCCAGCGCCACTCCTCATGCTCTCTGGCACCATTTCCCACCAGCAGTACCCATAGCAGTACCATCCAGCAGTACCCACAGCAGTACCCACAGTAGTACCCACCAGCAGTACCCACAGCAGTACCAGCCAGCAGTACCCACAGCAGTGCCAGCCAGGAGTACCCACAGCAGTATCAGCCATCAGTACCCACCAGCAGTACCCACAGCAGCACCCATAGCAGTACCAGCCAGCAGTACCCACAGTAGTACCCACCAGCAGTACCCACAGCAGTACCAGCCAGCAGTACCAGCCGGCAGTACCCACAGTAGTAACGTCAGCAGTACCCACAGAAGTACCAGCCAGCAGTAGCCACAGCAGTACCAGCCAGCAGTACCCACCAGTAGTACCAGCAAGCAGTAACCACAGTAGTACCAGCCAGCAGTAACCACCAGCAGTACCCACCAGCAGTAACCACCAGCAGTACTCACCAGCAGTACCAGCCGGCAGTACCCTCCAGCAGTACCCACCAGTAATACCAGCCAGCAGTACCCACCACCAGCAGTAACAGCCAGCAGTAACCACCAGCAGTAACCACCAGCAGTAACCACCAGCAGTACCCATCAGCAGTAACCACCAGCAGTGTCCATCAGCAGTAACCACCAGCAGTAACTACCAGCAGTACCAGCCAGCAGTACCCGCCAGCAGTACCAGCCAGCAGTACCCACCAGCAGTAAACACCAGCAGTAACCACCAGCAGTACTCACCAGCTGTACCACCAGCAGTAACAGCCATCAGTAACCACCAGCAGTACCAGCCAGCAGTAACCACCAGCAGTACCCATCAGCAGTAACCACCAGCAGTGTCCATCCGCAGTAACCACCAGCAGTAACTACCAGCAGCACCAGCCAGCAGTAACCACAGTAATACCAGCCAGCAGTAACCACCAGCAGTACTCACCAGTTGTACCAGCCGGCAGTACCCACCAGCAGCACCCACCAGTAATACCAGCCAGCAGTACCCACCAGCAGTAACAGCCATCAGTAACCACCGGCAGTACCAGCCAGCAGTAACCACCAGCAGTACCCATCAGCAGTAACCACCAGCAGTACCCATCAGCAGTAACCACCAGCAGTGTCCATCAGCAGTAACCACCAGCAGTAACTACTAGCAGTACCAGCCAGCAGTACCCGCCAGCAGTACCCACCACCAGTAAACACCAGCAGTACCTGCCAGCAGTAACCATCCAGCAGTACCAGCCAGCAGTACCAGCCAGCAGTAACCACCAGTAGTACCTACCAGCAGTAAGTCACATGTGCAGGGGGTGCAACTAGTCCCCTGCACATAATTGTAAATACCCTAGCATGTGCAGTGTTTCTGACTCCTACCACCATGACCACTTCAAATCACTGAAGTGGTCATAGTGGTTAGAGTGTTCCTTTAATATCTCTCAGAAGAAGCAAACCTCTGTTTACTGATTGCATTTCATTTGATCATCCTCTACTTGTGTTAAATTAGTGGGGGGGGGGGGGGCGCGGAGTGCCACCTCCCTGAAATGAGTTTGCCATCTCCCTGAAATGAGTTTTTGCAAGTTGGGAAGTCTGTTGCAAGCTCCTGTCAGCCCTGCGCTGCTGTCAGGCCGCTTGGGACATGGAGGTGGAGCCCACAACTGCAGGAATGCTGTCCGCTTCCACTGAAATAGGCACAAACAGGACAGTCGAGTCTGACTCCTGTCCGTGTGTGTGTTCACCAGACCCAGCCGCCGAACTTGGAAGCTGTCATTAGTCTGGCACTGCTGTCAGGCTAATCGGCCATGGAGAGGTGTAACAGGAGTGCCTGCCTGCTTCCAAGGTCCGCCGGGAGACAGGCACACACCAGGACCGCCGCAGCGCAAGCCGCAAGAGTGGGGGCACTGCTGTGGAAGCCTAAAGTGGAAGCCAGCATGGCAGAAAGGAAACCGAAAGGGTAAGTACTAACTTTTTTTATGTGCAGAAATTAATATTGTCTTTGTATGTTCAGAAAGCCAAAACATCTGCATGCCACTTTCATATTGTATACAACCGATGCCCAAATTAAAAAGGATATCAGTGCATTTTATTTTTTTCGCTTTTTTAAAAATTATTTATACTTTTTTTTTTTTGCCTTTTTTTTAAATGATTTATTATTTATTACTTTAATGTTTAAGCACTGATTTTGTTGGAGGTACCAACAAATATAGCCTTATCGATAATTGGCATTTTCATTGAGTGATTGTGTAAACAGGAACCCAGTGCCCTGCATTGCCTGGGGGCCTATAATGCTCTTAAGATGGCACTGGTTATGGCAGCTATCTGCTGCTATAACTGCAGTATTTAATGGCAAAGTAGCAACGTAAATACATGGTGGGTGGTCCAGAAGTACTTAAATGTATGTTATTAAAAAAACAAATAGAGATGTGATCTTGAAAGGTTCTAGTGTGTGGACTGGACATACTGTACTGACATTGTGTTTAGAGAACTTTTTTTAATTCTTAATTTTCATTAAAAAAAAAAAAAAAAACATTTAACAAGAGTACCATAGTCAGCACAATATACAAGCTACAGAAAAAAAAGTCAGCCACACGTGGGTGTCATCCAATACCTGAGTAGTCATAAACAATGTGCATATAATTTCCAGTCTGTACATTCAAGACTGGAAAGGAAATGTCCTAAATAAAAAATCTGTATAGTTAAGCCCATGTGAAAATGTGACAGGTGGAAACCAAACTCATAAGATGTGTTGTCTCACACGGTACTCTAGTGTTCATTGTGGTTAGAGATACAAGGCAAAGAAGGGAAGGAGAGAGTCAAAAAAGAACAGTGAGTTAGGAAATGATGGAGCAGGATGAGGGATCAGATGAGTTGGAAAATGAAGGGGGGTGGGGGATGGGGGATATGAGTGTGTGCAACCAGTGGTGCAGCTGATCAAGTCAGATTGAATAAGTCTCCCTGATCTTATGGGGATGTTATATGGCATTAAGCCATCTGAGTGAGGAATTACTCCTGAGATCTCATTATAGCTCTATACTCTGGAATTAGGTCCAATAGAACCAGGTGGTATGGAAGCACTCTACCCTGCCATTCACTGATGCCATAACTCTCTCCATTAGTTTAGTTATTAATCTTGGAAAATCATAGGCTGATAGGTGGGGCCACCATCTGTCTTGAAAATAGTGGAATACACGCCTTTGCCGCATTCAATAGATGGATGAGCAAATAGCGTTTTGAATGTTTCAACAACATAGGGGTAAAATGCAGTAAAAATGCTGCTGTGTTATTGGAAATTTGAATAGCTGTTAATTTAAATATTTATCATGTGGCTTGTGCCCATAAGTCTTGGATACCCTTACAATACCAAAAGATATGCTATATTGTCAAAAGTATTGGGATGCCTGCCTTTACACGCATATAAACTTTAATAGCATCCCAGTCTTAGCCTGTAGGGTTCAATATAGAGTTGGCCCACCGTTTACAGCTATAATAGCTTCAACTCTTCTGAGAAAGGCTGTCCACAAGGTTTAGGAGTGTGTCTTTGGGAATGTTGACCATTCTTCCAGAAGCGCATTTGTGAGGTCAGGCACTGATATTGAACAAGAAGGCCTGGCTCGCATTTCAGCTCTAATTCATCCCAAAGGGGTTCTATCGGGTTGAGGTCAAGACTCAGGCCAGTCAAGTTCCTCCACCCCAAACTCGCTCATCCATGTCTTTATGACCTTGCTTTGTGGACTGGTGCGCAGTCATGTTAGAACAGGAAGGGGGCATCCCCAAACCCCCCCTTTTCCACTGCCGTGCTCTACAGAAATGTTGTAGACAGTAGGTGCCCTTCTGCACTACAGGAGACAACTTGTTTTGACATGTAGCATGGCATCATATACAATGTACAAGGCTCTGCAGACATAATTGCAAATTGTACAAATCATTATGTCACATGGACTATATCTTTAACTCTAATGCAATGCTCCTAAAGTTTTTTTCTTATTTTACATGTTGTTAGGAACTTTTTCTGTATGGTTTTCTCCAAACCATTGCTCCAGTGGCTGCTCTTGCTCTGCTTCACCAATGTTCACAATACTCCTAAAGAACATGAGATGCTATAGTATTTTAGAAAAGACTAACTGAAAATAATGTGCTCCTCTTCACCAACTCTGCCATTTTTATCGCTATTATCAGAACTTCAAAATGACAGCTTGGACTGGCTTTGTATCAAAAAGCAGGAGCGACTGTCAAAGTATGGTCATAAAACTGTAAAAAACCACTTGCAGATAGAGTCATTGTGTGACATAGTGTAACAATGTGTTGTGTTACATTGTATTTACCTTTTCAGCTATATGTCGATCAAAGAGGTAACCTTTGATCTATACATGACATCTGTTAATGAAAAGTAAAAAAAAAAAAAAAAAAAAGGATTCCTTTTTAACTCCTTTGTTAACTTTTAGTCTCGGTTCACTTCTGTGAATGTTGTTCCTACTGCGAGATTGCACCTGTTCCCGCAGCCACAACCACCTGCACAGAAAAATGAAATCTATGGTGTAAACCTCTGTGCCTGTCAATGGAATTAGTAATGTGAAAAAAATTATTAAATGAAATGTGAATGTTGCGATTCGGTAAAAAAAAAAAAAAAAAACCCCAAAAAAAACATAGATATTGGGTGTATAGATTGTTGCAGCCCCTGTTGTGTTCCCACAATTGAATAAAAATAAATGTGATATGGGATTGCGCAACCTCACAATATGCAAGTGAAGCAAAATATACAATAGGAAAGTAAATGCATACAAATAAAAATAATTCAGTAGTGCAAGATAAATTCCAAAAGTGCAACAAAGAAAAAAAATCAAATTAATAGTGAGTTAATAAAATCAAGCAGAAAAAAAAGTCCAAACTTGAAGTGTGATAAATGCCAATAACCTTCTTCTAATTGGATGGTATCCACATATACAGTATTCCTACATAATCAATAAAGGGCAATTCCACCTCTGTGCCTCAATTCCGTGCTCACAGAACTTTCAACTCATTTAGAGTTAATGAAAGCCTTTGAATAATGAGCTCAAGGGGCTCGCAAGGTACTCCAGTAATCTCCACTTTTACTAGATAAATACCCAGGGTAATGTGGTACTGGTCCCTTTAAGATGCCTGTGGTCCCTTTAAACCTCCAATGTATCCTCTCAGAAACATGTGAGAAGAAAGCAAAACATGCCTCCCATAGTGTAAAATTTTAGGCAACCAAATACACAAAATATTCATAAAGTTAAAGGTTTATATTTTATTTTTATTACATATCATAAAAAAGCTTCCAACAGTTAAGGAGTGCTAGGGGACAATTGATTACAACACAAAATTCATAAAACCAACAGAATAAAGGGTCAACGACACATGCTTATACTTTGCAGTTTGTGGTATATTCAGTTGTTTGTTTGCTGTCGTACAGGGAAACCCTCACAGTAAACATCCAACTGGAACATCCTGGGACCAATCCTGTTTAATTTATTCATAAATGATCTAGAGGAGGGGATATCTAGTACAATCTCAGTATTTGCGGATGATACTAAATTAGGCATGCCAATATCTTCTATGCAGGATGTGGAAACCTTGCAAGCGGACCTGAACAAAATAACGGAGTGGGCAACTACATGGCAGATGAGATTTAATGTTGAAAAATGTAAAGTAATGCACTTGGGGGCCAGAAACCAGAAAGCAAGCTACTCGCTAGGGGGGGAACCTCTGGGTGAGTCTAGGATGGAAAAGGACTTAGGGGTACTGGTAGACAACAGGCTTGGCAGTGGCATGCAATGCCAGGCCGCAGCAAGCAAAGCCAACAGAATACTGGGATGTATAAAAAAGGGGATTCACTCCAGAAATAAAGAGATTATTCTCCCGCTCTACAAGACTCTGGTCCGGCCACATCTGGAGTATGCTGTCCAGTTCTGGGCACCGGTCCTCAGGAAGGATGTGCTGGAACTGGAGAAAGTCCAGAGAAGGGCAACAAAAATAATTAGGGGGATGGAGGACATCAGCTATGAAGAAAGACTACAAGCCCTGAACTTATTCTCTCTGGAGAAGAGACGATTGAGGGGGGATATGATATCAATGTACAAATACTGTACTGGCGACCCGAGCATAAGGAACAAACTATTCAGAGAAAGGAGATACAATAAGACTCGTGGCCACTCACTAAAACTAGAGGAAAGGCGGTTTAACCTTAAAGTGCGTAAGGGGTTCTTCACTGTAAGAGCGGTAAGGATGTGGAATTCTCTTCCACAAGCAGTCGTATCAGCAGGGAGCATTGATAGTTTCAAAAAACTGTTAGATGGACACCTTAAAGACCACAACATACAGGGGTATACAATGTACGGCTAAAAGCAAACACACACACACATCATAGGTTGAACTGGATGGACTGATGTCTTTTTTCAACCTCACTAACTATGTAACTATGTAACATCCAATGCGTTTCAAACGCCAATTTAAAATATGTCCTTCCTCAGGAAAGTACCACACTAGAAGTAAATACATACTATTAAAATTCCACAGTATTACATTACTTTAATAAGGGAAGTTTTCATAGCCAACAATCCTAACTTACAACATAAATGCATGTGACATTATCAAAGGCCCTCAAGGTAGAGCACAAGCCCCAGGTGTAGTAAGGAGGAGAATATTGCAAAATCCCATGTAGCAGAACTAAGTCCTTACTCCTGAAGGAGATATATATGTATATACATAGTGGTAAGTATCATGGCAAAAAAAAGAAAAAAAACTATATAAAATTAGCTAAAATGAGTTATCTGACACTGGAGATAAAAGCAGCTGAACATTTGTGTCGGGGAGGGTGCTTAAAGATAGATAAGCAGAGAGCTTGTCTATTCAGGCTGTAGCTCTGCAAGTTTCTTTGTTCCTCTGCCTATGTGGAGGGGGGCATGTCCCTTTCATCAGTCAGACATTACACATAGTGTTAGCCCAGACTTCACACCCAATGCTGGAAGAGAAAACAAGATTTCTAACACAAGCTGCACTTTCTAAAGAGTGTAGAAAGCTGAAGACAGCAGATATACAGTATCTCACAAAAGTGAGTACACCGCTCACATTTTTGTAAATATTTTATTATATCTTTTCATGTGAAAACACTAAAGAAATTACACTTTGCTACAATGTAAAATAGTGAGTGTACAGCTTGTATAACAGTGTAAATTTGCTGTCCCTTCAAAATAACTCAACATACAGCCATTAATGTCTAAACTGCTGGCAACAAAAGTGAGTACACCCCGAGTTCAACATGGCACCTCATGACAAAGAACTCTCTGAGGATCTAAAAAAAAGAATTGTTGTTCTACATAAAAATGGTCGAGGCTATAAGAAGATTGTAAAGTCCCTGAAACTGAGCTGCAGCATGGTGGCCAAGACCATACAACGGTTTAAAAGGACAGGATCCACTCAGAAAAGGGCTTGGCCATGGTCGACTAAAGAAGTTGAGTGCACATGCTCAGTGTCATGTGTCATATCCAGAGGTTGTCTTTGGGAAATAGAGGTATGAGTGCTGCCAGCAGGGCTCAGGCCATACACCACACACTACTTCAAATTGGTCTGCATGACTGTCATCCCAGAAGGAAGCCTCTTCCAAAAATGATGTACAAGAAAGCCCGCAAACAGTTTGTTAAAGACAATCATACTAAGGACATGGATTACTGGAACAATGTCCTGTGGTCTGATGAGACCAAGACAAACTTATTTGGTTCAGATGGTGTCAAGCATGTGTGGTGGCAACCAGGTGAGGAGTACAAAGATGAGTGTGTCTTGCCTACAGTAAAGCATGGTGGTGGGAGTGTCATGGTCTGGGGCTGCATAAGTGCTGCCAGCACTGGGGAGCTACAGTTCATTGAGGGAACCATGAATGCCAACATGTACTGTGACATACTGAAGCAGAGCGTGATCCCTTCCCTTCGGAGACTGGGCCGCAGGGCAGTATTCCAACATGATAACGACCCAAAACACATCTCCAAGACGACCAATGCCTTGTTTAAGAAGCTGAGGGTAAAGGTGATGGACTGGTTAAGAATGTCTCCAGACCTAAACCCTATTGAACATCTGTGGGGCATCCTCAAATGGAAAGTGGAGGAGTGCAAGGTCTCTAACATCTACCAGCCCTGTGATGTCGTCATGGAGGAGTGGAAAAGGACTCCAGTGGCAACCTGTGAAGCTCTGGTGAACTCCATGCCCAAGAAGGTTAAGGAAGTGCTGGAAAATAATGGTGGCCACACAAAATATTGACACTTTGGGCTCAATTTGGACATTTTCACTTAGGGGTGTACTCACTTTTGTTGCCAGTGGTTTAGACATTAATGGCTGCATGTTGAGTTATTTTGAGTGGACAGCAAATTTACACTGTTATACAAGCTGTACACTCACTACTTTACATTGTAGCAAAGTGTCATTTCTTCAGTGTTGTCACATGAAAAGATAGAATAAAAAATTTACAAAAATGTGAGGGGTGTACTCACTTGTGTGAGATACTGTACCAGTGTTAATTTTGGCAGCAAATTTCAATTTAGTTTTAGTCTTAGTCTTAGGACTAAAATGGCATTTTAGTTTTAGTTCCATTTTAGTCTTCTGCAAGTGTTTTAGTTTTAGTCGTATTTAGTCGACTAAAACTCCAGTATATTTTAGTCTACTAAAACGCCCTACATTTTAGTCGACTAAAACTCATTTTAGTCATCTATAATCAAATGGGTGTAGTTCAATTGTAATTTGTAATGCATTATTTAAGCATTTCTCTACAATTTCCAAACTCATTATATACTACTGCTGGTCCTGGAGTGAAAAATCTAATATGTTATTATTTATGCTTTGAGCATGCACCAGTGTTAATTTTTGGCAGCAAATTTCGATTCAGTTTTAGTTATAGTCTTTTGACTAAAATGCCATTTTAGTTTTAGTCATATTTTAGTCTTAAGACTAAAATGCCATTTTAGTTTTAGTCGTATTTTAGTCATCTGAATTGTGTTAGTCGACGAAAACGTTTTAGTCAGTTTTAGTCGACGAAATTAACACTGTACTGTACATGTAAAACTTATGTAGGGAGATTTGTTTTATCTCTGTGTCCCATCTAAGGCTGTTCACTTCACTGGGTATATACAGTGGGTACGGAAAGTATTCAGACCCCCTTAAATTTTTCACTCTTTGTTATATTGCAGCCATTTGCTAAAATCATTTAAGTTCATTCTTCTTCCTCATGAATGTACACATAGCACCCCATACTGACAGAAAAACACAGAATTGTTGACATTGTTGCAGATTTATTAAAAAAGAAAAACTGAAATATCACATGGTCCTAAGTATTCAGACCCTTTGCTGTGACACTCATATATTTAACTCAGGTGCTTTCCATTTATTCTGATCATCCTTGAGATGGTTCTACACCTTCATTTGAGTCCAGCTGTGTTTGATTATACTGATTGGACTTGATTAGGAAAGCCACACACCTGTCTATATAAGACCTTCCAGATCACAATGCATGTCAGAGCAAATGAGAATCATGAGGTCAAAGGAACTGCCTGAAGAGCTCAGAGACAGAATTGTGGCAAGGCACAGATCTGACCAAAGTTACAAAAAGATTTCTGCTGCACTTAAGGTTCCTAAGAGCACAGTGGCCTCCATAATCCTCAAATTGAAGATGTTTGGGACGACCAGAACCCTTCCTAGAGCTGGCCGTCCGGCCAAACTGAGCTATCGGGGGAGAAGAGCCTTGGTGAGAGAGGTAAAGAAGAACCCAAAGATCACTGTGGCTGAGCTCCAGAGATGCAGTCAGGAGATGGGAGAAAGTTGTAGAAAGTCAACCATCACTGCAGCCCTCCACCAGTCGGGGCTTTATGGCAGAGTGGCCCGACGGAAGCCTCTCCTCAATGTAAGACACATGAAAGCCCGCATGGAGTTTGCTAAAAAACACCTGAAGGACTCCAAGATGGTGAGAAATAAGATTCTCTGGTCTGATGAGACCAAAATAGAACTTTTTGGCCTTAATTCTAAGCGGTATGTGTGGAGAAAACCAGGCACTGCTCATCACCTGTCCAATACAGTCCCAACAGTGAAGCATGGTGGTGGCAGCATCATGCTGTGGGGGTGTTTTTCAGCTGCAGGGACAGGACGACTGGTTGCAATTGAGGGAAAGATGAATGCGGCCAGGGATATCCTGGAGAAAAACCTTCTCCAGAGTGCTCTGGACCTCAGACTGGGCCGAAGGTTTACCTTCCAACAAGACAATGACCCTAAGCACACAGCTAAAATAACGAACGAGTGGCTTCACAACAACTCCGTGACTGTTCTTGAATGGCCCAGCCAGAGCCCTGACTTAAACCCAATTGAGCATCTCTGGAGAGACCTAAAAATGGCTGTCCACCAACGTTTACCATCCAACCTGACAGAACTGGAGAGGATCTGCAAGGAGGAATGGCAGAGGATCCCCAAATCCAGGTGTGAAAGACTTGTTGCATCTTTCCCAAAAAGACTCCTGGCTGTATTAGATCAAAAGGGGGCTTCTACTAAATACTAAGCAAAGGGTCTGAATACTTAGGACCATGTGATATTTCAGTTTTTCTTTTTTAATAAATCTGCAACAATGTCAACAATTCTGTGTTTTTCTGTCAGTATGGGGGGCTATGTGTACATTCATGAGGAAGAAGAATGAACTTAAATGATTTTAGCAAATGGCTGCAATATAACAAAGAGTGAAAAATTTAAGGGGGTCTGAATACTTTCCGTACCCACTGTATAAGGGTGTACATCACCCTTAAAAAAAAAAGAATTGTACAGCAATAGTAAAACAAAAAATGGAAGCTTTCACAGCAATACTGAACTTCAGTCCAACACTGCAGAAAGTCCAGTCATCCACTAGAAGTTCAGCTTGTCAGCCTTTCCCCCCAGCCTCCGCTGCCACATTTGGAACCATTTGGGGGAGGGGGAAGTGGGTATCTGGTTTTGACAGGTACATGCTCCCACTTCTGCAAACTCAGCCGGAAGTTCCCCCCCCCCCCCCCCTGCTGCCCATTTACAAAGCACTGCATGCTTCACACATGCGCAGTGGGGAACCAGCTGTGAATATTGGTTTCCCTTAGTGGAGATGGCGGCGGCAGCAGCCGATAGTCGATTGGAAAATCTGCTTGCGTAAGAACACGGCTAGATTCCTGGACAGGTAAGTGTCCTAATATTAAAAGTCAGCAGCTACAGTATTTGTAGCTGCTGACTTTTATTTTTTCCTGAAGAAGCCTAGAGCTCCTCTTTAAATAATACCCAGTGTTATTTAGTCAGCTTGCAGTAAAGATAGGTCATTATGGACACACTGCCTGAGGATGTGTTTAGTGTGGTCTCATAGCACTGCTGCACTAAAAGAAATCGAAAGAAGTATTTAGTATTTGAAGTAGTTCATTTAGTGAGCCCTTTCTAACACGCATGGTGGGATGATCACGAATGCACATTGAAGACACCAATTTTTTTGGATTGTTTGCACTGAGTTGTGGCACCTTTCCTGCACTGGCACTTTGTTGCAACTTTTATTGAAAATTGTGGACTCTTTCCAAAGGACTTTTTTTTGGATAGATATTTTGCATGCACTTTATACGTATGGTGTGATGATATATGTAATGATTAGTTGATATATGATTTTTTTTTCTATTTCTTGCACTTCATATATGATTTCCAGGATTCTGGTCAGCATTCTTTTTTTTGGTATTTTGACTGATAATTGCACTATGGTCTATAAACACCTTTTAGTTATTGGCATTCACATATTAGTTTATATATACATTTTTTCTATTTTCTTGCACTTTACAGACAGGTCCATAAATATTGAGACATTGACACAATTCTAATCTTTTTGGCTCTATACACCACCACAATGGATTTGAAATGAATCAAACAAGATGTACTTTAACTGCAGACTTTGAGCTTTAATTTGAGGGTATTGACATCCAAATCAGGTGAACGGTGTAGGAATTACAACAGTTTGTATATGTGCCTCCCACTTTTTAAGGGACCAAAAGTAATGGGACAGATTAACAATCATAAATCAAACTTTCACTTTTTAATACTTAGTTGCAAATACTTTGCAGTCAATTACAGCCTGAAGTCTGGAACGCATAGACATCACCAGACGCTGGGTTTCATCCCTGGTGATGCTCTGCCAGGCCTCTACTGCAACTGTCTTCAGTTCCTGCTTGTTCTTGGGACATTTTCCCTTCAGTTTTGTCTTCAGCAAGTGAAATGAATGCTCAATCGGATTCAGGTCAGGTGATTGACTTGGCCATTGCATAACATTCCACTTCTTTCCCTTAAAAAACTCTTTGGTTGCTTTCGCAGTATGCTTCGGGTCATTGTCCATCTGCACAGTGAAGTGGCGTCCAATGAGTTCTGAAGCATTTGGCTGAATATGAGCAGATAATATTGCCTGAAACACTTCAGAATTCATCCTGCTGCTTTTGTCAGCAGTCACATCATCAATAAATACAAGAGGACCAGTTCCATTAGCAGCCATACATGCCCACGCCATGACACTACCTCCTGGAGAGTGTTCTTGATCTGGCCAACTGTTGTGAAGGGTGTTTTTCCTCACCAGGGAAAGAATTCTTCGGTCATCCACCACAGTTGTTTTCCGTGGTCTTCCGGTGTTGCTGAGCTCACCGTTACGTTCTTTCTTTTTAAGGATGTTCCAAACAGTTGATTTGGCCACACCTAATGTTTTTGCTATATCTCTGATGGGTTTGGTTTGTTTTTTCAGCCTAATGATGGCTTGCTTCACTGATAGTGACAGCTCTGTGGATCTCATATTGAGAGTTGACAGCAACAGATTCCAAATGCAAATAGCACACTTGAAATGAACTATGGACCTTTTATCTGCTCCATTTAAATGGGATAATTTATTTATTTATTTCAGGTACTTATATAGTGCTGTCAATTTACGCAGCGCTCTACATTAGGGTTGAGCGGACACCTAGATGTCCGTGTTCGACGGGTTCGGCCGAACTTTAAAAAAAAGTCCGGGTCCGTGTCCCGGACTTTTACCGAACTTTTCCCGGACACCGAACCCCATTGAAGTCAATGGGGACCCGAACTTTAAGGCACTAAAATGGCTCTAAAACACCAATGGAAAGGGCTAGAGTGCTGCAAATGGCAGCAAAACGTAGTTAAGAGCATGGCAAGTGCTCTGCAAACAAATGTGGATAGGGAAATAACTTAAAACAACAAAAAAAACAGAAAAATAAAACAATGTTCTTCATCTCTGAAGGACGAGGCCCATATGGAGTAGGAGGGAGGTTGAGGTGGTGGTGGATGTGGCGGTGTCATAGGCGTGCGCACAGGGTGTGCCTGGTGTACCTGGGCACACCCTAATCACCTAGGGCACATAGCATTATCGCTCTGTTTGCCAGTGAGGAGATGGGAAAGATCTCCCTCGCACCTGCTCTGCTCTATTTCTCTTTGCCAGCAGGGAGAGTAATGTATCGGGGCCATGTACATGTAGGCAAACACATGCATGTGTATTTCAACTTTGGGGTACACACCCTAATGCAATAGGCTGCGCACACCTATGGGCGGTGTAGGTGGAAGCGGCGGTGGAGGAGGACCAGGGCCGGATTAAGAGCATCATGGTCTTGGTGCTGAGGATTTTGAAGGGCCTTAAGGGCCGTGCCTTGGCATGCACCCAGAGGAGGAAGGGTGCAGCCATGCATGCCTAATTCAACATGGGATGCTGTCTCTGAAGCCCATAAACACATCCATGCATCGGCAACTGTCCCTCCTTGTCCGGCCTTCGCGCTGTGTGGGGAGGTTCTGAGGGTGCTGCCTGGGGAAGCGAGCATAGAAGCCAGACTTCTGTGTTTACAAGTGACAGAAGAGCGGTCACAGTGAATATGGCCAACCCGGGGCCTATATAAAAGGTAGGGGCCTGCATGGAGCTCCAGCTCCAATAGCCCCTACGTTAATCTGGCCCTGAGGAGGAGGACGAGGTAGCCAACACTGCTTCTTTTCACAAATTTTAAATGAGGGTACACCCCAAAAGAGTGAGAAGAGCAAAAATGGAACAATGGCTGGGTAAGGTCGGTATCCATTGCTATTCTGCACAAGGTACGGAAAAGTCCCGTGGGATCCATGCCTGGTTCATTTTAATGAACGTGAGCTTGTCCACATTGTCTCTGGACAGGCGGCTGCGCTTGTCTGTTATAACACCCCCAGCCGTGCTAAATACCCGTTCAGATAATACACTGGCTGCAGGGCACGCCAGCACCTCCAAGGCGTAAAGGGCAAGCTCAGGCCATGTGCCCAATTTGGAGACCCAGAAGTTGAAGGGGGCAGACCCCTAATTCACTACATGTAGGCGTGTGCACACATACTGCTCCACCATGTTGGTAAAATGCTGCCTCCTGCTAAGACATTCCATCTGAGCTGCTGGTGCTGCTGTTTGTTGTGGCGTGCTGACAAAGCTTTTCCACATTTCGGCCATGCTAACCCTGCCTTCTGAGGTGCTGGCGGTGCCCTGGTTGAGTTGGCGACCTCCTCCTCCTCTGCCTTGTGCTTCTACTGTGGTCCCGCTATCAGATGGGAATGCCAGCAGCATCGCGTCTACCAGCGTGCACTTGTACTCGCGCATCTTGCGATCGCGCTCCAGTGAGTGAATTAAGGACGGTACGTTGTCCTTGTAACGGGGATCCAGCAGCGTGGCCACCCAGTAATCAGCACAAGTTAGAATGTGGGCAACTCGGCGGTCGTTGTGGAGACACTGCAGCATGTAATCGCTCATGTGTGCCAGGCTGCCCAGAGGCGACGAAAGGCTGTCCTCTGTGGGAGGTGTATCGTCCGTGTCCTCTGTATCCCCCCAGCCACGCACCAGTGATGGCCATGAGCTGGCCTGGGTGCCACCCTGCTGTGAACATGGTTCCATCTCCTCCTCCAGCTCCTCCTCCTCCTCATCCTCCTCATCCTCCAGAACTGTGCCCCTGCTGGACAATTGTGTCCCTGGCGTTTGTGTGTGCAGGAACCCACCCTCGGAGCCCCTTGCGAATGACTGCCCTGAAAGCCTTTGAAATGTTACCTCTTCATCCTCCTCCTCCTCCTCCTCATCCTGTGCCACATCCTCTTCCATCATCGCCCGAATTGTTTTTTCAAGGAGGCATAGAAGTGGGATAGTTAAGCTGAGAACGGCGTCATTGCCACTGGCCATGTTGGTGGAGTACTCAAAACAGCGCAACAAGGCACACAGGTCTCGCATGGAGGCCCAGTTATTGGTGGTGAAGTGGTGCTGTTCCGCAGAGCGACTCACGCGTGCGTGCTGCAGCTGAAACTCCACTATGGCCTGCTGCTGCTCGCACAGTCTTTGCAGCATATGCAAGGTGGAGTTCCACCTTGTGGGCACGTCACATATGAGGCGGTGAGCGGGAAGGCCGAAGTTACGCTGCAGCCCTGCCAGGCGAGCAGCAGCAGGGTGAGAACGCAGAAAGTGCGCACAGACGGCCCGCACTTTCTGCAGCAGCTCTGACATATCGGGGTAGTTTTTAAGGAACCTCTGCACCACCAAATTCAGCACATGCGCCAGGCAAGGGATGTGCGTCAAACCGGCTAGGCCCAGAGCTGCTATGAGATTTCGCCCGTTATCGCACACCACCAGGCCGGGCTTGAGGCTCGCTGGCAGCAACCACTCATTTGTCTGCTGTTCCATGCTCCTCCACAACTCCTGCGCGGTGTGTGGTTTGTCCCCCAAACAGGCAAGTTGTAAAACTGCCTGCTGTCGTTTAGCCCTGGCCGTGCTGAAGTTGGTGGTGAAGGTATTACGCTGTCCGGATGAGGAGGCGGTAGAGGATGAGGTAGCGGAGTAGGATGAGTTAGGAACAGGAGGCAAACTGAAGCGCCCTGCAATCCTCGGTGGTGGAAGGACATGTGCCAAATTGCTATCCGCCTCAGGCCCATCCGCCACTGCATTTACCCAGTGTGCCGTTAGGGAGATATAACGCCCCTGACCGTGCTTACTGGTCCACGTATCGGTAGTTAGGTGGACCTTGGCACAGATGGCGTTGCGCAGTGCACACCTGATTTTTTCCCCCACTTGGTTGTGCAGGGAAGGGATGGCTTGCCTGGAAAAGTAGTGGTGGCTGGGCACGACGTACTGTGGGACAGCCACCGACATAAGCTTTTTAAAACTGGGCGTCTCCACCAGACGGAATGACAGCATTTCAAAGGCCAATAATTGTGAAATGCTGGCATTCAGGGCCAGGGATCGCGGGTGGGTAGGGGGGTACTTCCTCTTCCTCTCAAGTGTTTGGGAGATGGAAAGCTGAACGCTTCCACGGCACATTGTGGAGATGGTTGTTGGTGACCCAGGTGGTGGTGTTGCTGACAGATCGTCTGTTTGCGAGGTGGCAGGTGCCAGTATGACTACAGAGGTGGCTGGAGCGGCCGAGACTGCAGCAGAAGAGGAAGCAGGATGAGCCAGAGACGTTTCTTGGTTTTGAAGGTGTGTACTCCACTGCAGCTCGTGCTTTGCACTTAGATGCCTGATCATTCAGGTTGTGCTCAGGTTGAGAAGGTTTATGCCTCGCTTCAGGCTCTGATTGCACAGGGTGCAAACCACTCGTGTCCTGTCATCAGCACATTTTCTAAAGAACTTCCACGCTAGAGAACTCTTTTGAGCTGACTTTGGTGCGCTCGTTCCCTTGCTGCGTTGGGCAGTAGCAGGCGTAGTGTCTAGGGCACGGCCGCTCCGCTTCTGCACCCTGCTACCTCTTCTGCTGTGCTGGTGGCTCTGTGCGACCACCGCCTCTTCCTCCAAACTACTCAGGTCACCTGCATGACCTTCATTCCATGTGGGGTCGAGGACCTCATCGTCCTCCACATCATCTTCCACCCAGTCTTCACCCCTGCCCTCCCTGTCGGTCTCCACAATGCTGAACGCCGCAGCAGTTGGCACCTGCGTTTCGTCATCATCGGAGACGTGCTGTGATGGTCCTTCCATGTACTCATCTTGAGAAATAAGTGGTTGGGCATCGCTGCACTCAATCTCTTCCACTTCTGGGGCAGGGCTAGGTGGATGGCCCTGGGAAACCCTGCTGACAGAGTCCTCAAAAAGAATAAGAGACTGCTCTATGGCTTGGGGCTCAGACTGCTTGCCTGATTTGCAAGAAGGTGAGGTGAAAGACGGTTGGACATTGGCTGCAGGTGCCAACTCTGACCTTTCTGCAGTAGACTGGGTGGGAGACAATGTGAAGGAACTGGAGGCACTGTCAGCAGCAAACCAATCTACTATCGCCTCTCTGTGTTCTGGCCTCATCACTTCTAGAGGCGTATGATGCCCTACCAAATACTGATGCAGGTTCTGTCGCCTACTCACACTTGAGGAAGGTGTTTCACTTGTGCGTGTAGCTGGCACAGATCGACCACGTCCTCTCCTTGCAACAGGAGCTCTAGCAGCAGCACCACCACGACCCAGGCCACGGCCCCTATTTGACGCTCTCCTCATATTTCTGAAATTTAAGATCTTGCCCTAGAAAGGTCTTTATTGAATAGCGGAACAAAAGAACAACAGTATCGCACGGGTGTATCTCACAGTCAAATATGCAAACTATGCCGCAATTTAATGTTTTTTACACCAAAAGGGTGTGTATTGAATAGCGGAATAGGATAAAAAACTGTGTATCTCACACGTACAAACACAGACTAGGCCCGATTAAATTTTTTCCTACCCTAAAGGTAGGATGAGGAAGAGGAGTATGGAACAGGCAGCACCCTCAAAGCTTCAGAAGTATGAGATGAACCCCAAAAACTTGGAAAGGTGGATCTCACACGTACCGACACAGACTATTCCGCAATTTAATTGAGCCCCAAAGGTTTTTATTGAATAGCGGAATAGGAAATATGATCAAAAAAAAGTGTATGTTTTTCACACGTACAGAAGCACACTAGGCCCCAATTACTATTGTTTGTACACCTAAAAGGATGGATGAGGAAGAGGAGGAGGAGGAGTATAGAACAGGCAGCACCCTCAAAGCTTCAGAAGTATGAGATGAACCCCAAAAACTTGGAAAGGTGGATCTCACACGTACCGACACAGACTATTCCGCAATTTAATTGAGCCCCAAAGGTTTTTATTGAATAGCGGAATAGGAAATATGATCAAAAAAAAGTGTATGTTTTTCACACGTACAGAAGCACACTAGGCCCCAATTACTATTGTTTGTACACCTAAAAGGATGGATGAGGAGGAGGAGGAGGAGGAGTATAGAACAGGCAGCACCCTCAAAGCTTCAGAAGTATGAGATGAACCCCAAAAACTTGGAAAGGTGGATCTCACACGTACCGACACAGACTATTCCGCAATTTAATTGAGCCCCAAAGGTTTTTATTGAATAGCGGAATAGGAAATATGATCAAAAAAAAGTGTATGTTTTTCACACGTACAGAAGCACACTAGGCCCCAATTACTATTGTTTGTACACCTAAAAGGATGGATGAGGAAGAGGAGGAGGAGGAGTATAGAACAGGCAGCACCCTCAAAGCTTCAGAAGTATGAGATGAACCCCAAAAACTTGGAAAGGTGGATCTCACACGTACCGACACAGACTATTCCGCAATTTAATTGAGCCCCAAAGGTTTTTATTGAATAGCGGAATAGGAAATATGATCAAAAAAAAGTGTATGTTTTTCACACGTACAGAAGCACACTAGGCCCCAATTACTATTGTTTGTACACCTAAAAGGATGGATGAGGAAGAGGAGGAGTATAGAACAGGCAGCACCCTCAAAGCTTCAGAAGTATGAGATGAACCCCAAAAACTTGGAAAGGTGGATCTCACACGTACCGACACAGACTATTCCACAATTTAATTGTGCCCCAAAGGTTTTTATTGAATAACGGACGAGGAAATATGATCAAAAAAAGTGTATGTTTTTCACACGTACAGAAGCACACTAGGCCCCAATTACTATTGTTTGTACACCTAAAAGGATGGATGAGGAGGAGGAGGAGGAGGAGGAGTATAGAACAGGCAGCACCCTCAAAGCTTCAGAAGTATGAGATGAACCCCAAAAACTTGGAAAGGTGGATCTCACACGTACCGACACAGACTATTCCGCAATTTAATTGAGCCCCAAAGGTTTTTATTGAATAGCGGAATAGGAAATATGATCAAAAAAAAGTGTATGTTTTTCACACGTACAGAAGCACACTAGGCCCCAAATACTATTGTTTGTACACCTAAAAGGATGGATGAGGAAGAGGAGGAGGAGGAGTATAGAACAGGCAGCACCCTCAAAGCTTCAGAAGTATGAGATGAACCCCAAAAACTTGGAAAGGTGGATCTCACACGTACCGACACAGACTATTCCGCAATTTAATTGAGCCCCAAAGGTTTTTATTGAATAACGGAATAGGAAATATGATCAAAAAAAGTGTATGTTTTTCACACGTACAGAAGCACACTAGGCCCCAATTACTATTGTTTGTACACCTAAAAGGATGGATGAGGAGGAGGAGGAGGAGGAGGAGTATAGAACAGGCAGCACCCTCAAAGCTTCAGAAGTATGAGATTGTGTTCACTGTACCCCACAAAGATTGTGTTCACTGTACCCCACAAAGATTGTGTTCACTGTACCCCGCAAAGGTTTTGTTCACTGCACCCCACAAAGATTGTGTTCACTGTACCCCACAAAGGTTTTTTTCACTGCACCCCACAAAGATTGTGTTCACTGTACCCCACAAAGATTGTGTTCACTGCACCCCAAAAGGATTGTCTTCTCTGCACCCCACAAAGATTGTGTTCACTGTACCCCACAAAGGTTTTGTTCACTGTACCCCACAAAGATTGTGTTCACTGCACTCCAAAAGGATTGTGTTCACTGCACCCCACAAAGATTGTGTTCACTGTACCCCACAAAGGTTTTGTTCACTGCACCCCACAAAGATTGTGTTCACTGTACCCCACAAAGGTTTTGTTCACTGCACCCCACAAAGATTGTGTTCACTGTACCCCCCAAAGATTTTGTTCACTGCACCCCACAAGGATTGTTTGTCTTCACTGCACCCCACAAGGATTGTCTTCACTGCACCCCACAAGGATTGTCTTCACTGCACCCCACAAAGATTGTGTTCACTGCACCCCACAAAGGTTTTGTTCACTGCACCCCACAAAGATTGTGTTCACTGCACCCCACAAAGATTGTGTTCACTGTACCCCACAAAGATTGTGTTCACTGCACCCCAAAAGGATTGTCTTCTCTGCACCCCACAAAGATTGTGTTCACTGTACCCCACAAAGGTTTTGTTCACTGCACCCCACAAAGATTGTGTTCATTGTACCCCACAAAGGTTTTGTTCACTGCACCCCACAAAGATTGTGTTCACTGTACCCCACAAAGATTGTGTTCACTGTACCCCACAAAGGTTTTGTTCACTGCACCCCACAAAGATTGTGTTCACTGTACCCCACAAAGGTTGTGTTCACTGCACCCCACAAAGATTGTGTTCACTGCACCCCACAAAGATTGTGTTCACTGTACCCCACAAAGGTTTTGTTCACTGCACCCCACAAAGGTTGTGTTCACTGCACCCCACAAAGGTTTTGTTCACTGTACCCCACAAAGATTGTGTTCACTGCACTCCAAAAGGATTGTCTTCACTGCACCCCACAAAGATTGTGTTCACTGTACCCCACAAAGGTTTTGTTCACTTCACCCCACAAAGATTGTGTTCACTGTACCCCCCAAAGATTTTGTTCACTGCACCCCACAAGGATTGTCTTCACTGCACCCCACAAAGATTGTGTTCACTGTACCCCACAAAGGTTTTGTTCACTGCACCCCACAAAGATTGTGTTCACTGTACCCCACAAAGATTGTGTTCACTGTACCCCACAAAGGTTTTGTTCACTGCACCCCACAAAGATTGTGTTCACTGTACCCCACAAAGGTTGTGTTCACTGCACCCCATAAAGATTGTGTTCACTGCACCCCACAAAGATTGTGTTCACTGTACCCCACAAAGGTTTTGTTCACTGCACCCCACAAAGGTTTTGTTCACTGCACCCCACAAAGATTGTGTTCACTGTACCCCACAAAGATTGTGTTCACTGCACTCCAAAAGGATTGTCTTCACTGCACCCCACAAAGATTGTGTTCACTGCACCCCACAAAGATTGTGTTCACTGCACCCCACAAAGATTGTGTTCACTGTACCCCCCCAAAGATTTTGTTCACTGCACCCCACAAGGATTGTGTTCACTGCACCCCACAAGGATTGTCTTCACTGCACCCCACAAAGATTGTGTTCACTGTACCCCACAAAGATTTTGTTCACTGCACCCCACAAAGATTGTGTTCACTGTACCCCACAAAGATTTTGTTCACTGCACTCCAAAAGGATTGTCTTCACTGCACCCCACAAAGATTGTCTTCACTGTACCCCACAAAGGTTTTGTTCACTGCACCCCACAAAGATTGTGTTCACTGTACCCCACAAAGATTGTGTTCACTGTACCCCACAAAGGTTTTGTTCACTGCACCCCACAAAGATTGTGTTCACTGTACCCCACAAAGGTTGTGTTCACTGCACCCCACAAAGGTTTTGTTCACTGCACCCCACAAAGATTGTGTTCACTGCACCCCACAAAGATTGTGTTCACTGTACCCCACAAAGGTTTTGTTCACTGCACCCCACAAAGATTGTGTTCACTGTACCCCACAAAGATTGTGTTCACTGCACTCCAAAGGGATTGTCTTCACTGCACCCCACAAAGATTGTGTTCACTGTACCCCACAAAGGTTTTGTTCACTGCACCCCACAAAGATTGTTTTCACTGTACCCCACAAAGGTTTTGTTCACTGCACCCCACAAAGATTGTGTTCACTGTACCCCCCAAAGATTTTGTTCACTGCACCCCACAAGGATTGTCTTCACTGCACCCCACAAGGATTGTCTTCACTGCACCCCACAAAGATTGTGTTCACTGCACCCCACAAAGATTTTGTTCACTGCACCCCACAAAGATTGTGTTCACTGTACCCCACAAAGATTTTGTTCACTGCACTCCAAAAGGATTGTCTTCACTGCACCCCACAAAGATTGTGTTCACTGTACCCCACAAAGGTTTTGTTCACTGCACCCCACAAAGATTGTGTTCACTGTACCCCACAAAGGTTTTGTTCACTGCACCCCACAAAGATTGTGTTCACTGTACCCCACAAAGATTGTGTTCACTGCACCCCACAAAGATTGTGTTCACTGTACCCCACAAATGTTTTGTTCACTGCACCCCACAAAGATTGTGTTCACTGTACCCCACAAAGATTGTGTTCACTGCACTCCAAAAGGATTGTCTTCACTGCACCCCACAAAGATTGTGTTCACTGTACCCCACAAAGGTTTTGTTCACTGCACCCCACAAAGATTGTGTTCACTGTACCCCACAAAGATTGTGTTCACTGTACCCCACAAAGGTTTTGTTCACTGCACCCCACAAAGATTGTGTTCACTGTACCCCACAAAGGTTGTGTTCACTGCACCCCACAAAGGTTTTGTTCACTGCACCCCACAAAGATTGTGTTCACTGCACCCCACAAAGATTGTGTTCACTGTACCCCACAAAGGTTTTGTTCACTGCACCCCACAAAGATTGTGTTCACTGTACCCCACAAAGATTGTGTTCACTGCACTCCAAAAGGATTGTCTTCACTGCACCCCACAAAGATTGTGTTCACTGTACCCCACAAAGGTTTTGTTCACTGCACCCCACAAAGATTGTGTTCACTGTACCCCACAAAGGTTTTGTTCACTGCACCCCACAAAGATTGTGTTCACTGTACCCCCCAAAGATTTTGTTCACTGCACCCCACAAGGATTGTCTTCACTGCACCCCACAAGGAGTGTCTTCACTGCACCCCACAAGGATTGTCTTCACTGCACCCCAAAAAGATTGTGTTCACTGCACCCCACAAAGGTTTTGTTCACTGCACCCCACAAAGATTGTGTTCACTGTACCCCCCCAAAGATTTTGTTCACTGCACCCCACAAGGATTGTCTTCTCTGCACCCCACAAAGATTGTGTTCACTGTACCCCCCAAAGATTTTGTTCACTGCACCCCACAAGGATTGTCTTCACTGCACCCCACAAGGATTGTCTTCACTGCACCCCACAAAGATTGTGTTCACTGTACCCCCACAAAGGTTTTGTTCACTGCACCACACAAAGATTTTGTTCACTGCACTCCAAAAGGATTGTGTTCACTGCACCCCAAAAAGATTGTGTTCACTGCAGCCCACACACAGAAAAATGGATGTGGATCACTGACACCTGCCTATCTCCTATCCCACACCACACAGCAATATCGATTGTAGTTTGTAGAACACACTTTCCCTAAAATTCAGCAGACTCTGTCCCTAACAGGATTGAGAAGAGATCGTAGATCAGGAGAACTAAGTGCAGACCCCACCCCACACAGCAATATCGATTGTAGTTTGTAGAACACACTGACCCTATAATTCAGCAGACTCTATCCCTAAAATGCCTACAACTCGCCCTGCCTAAACACTCCGACCTGTCCCTCAATTCTATCCGGACACAAATGGTTTTTTCCTGCCTATCTTTCCCTAATCAGCAGCCAGCACGTTGATGTGTGCTCTGTCCCTGATCTAAGCAGCATAATGACGCCGCTGCGGCTGCCTCGAACTTATAAAGACTTGGTCACATGCTTCAGACGGCCAATCACAGCTACTGAAACATTTGCAGGCATGGCTGGGATGGCTTAAGGCACACCAGTTAAACGATTGTTGATTGGCTGTTGAAAGCCCGCCATGAAAAGAGCGCCAAAGCATGCAAAACCCGGAAATAAAACGACCGAACACGGATTTTTACCCGAATATACAGTAAAGTGTCTGTGTTCGGGTAACAAAAATCCAATTATTCGGTACGAACACGAATAATACAGTCCGTGTTCGCTCAACACTACTCTACATATACATTGCACATTCACATCAGTCCCTGCCCTCAAGGAGCTTACAATCTAAGGTCCCTAACTCACATACATACACAGTAGGGCCAATTTTTTTTTTATACAGGATCCAATTAACCTACCAGCATGTCTTTGGAGTGTGGGAGGAAACCAGAGTTCCCGGAGGAAACCCATGCAGGCACAGGGAGAACATGCAAACTCCAGGCAGGTAGTGTCGTTGTTGGGATTTGAACCAGCGACCCTCTTGCTGCAAGGTGAATGTGCTAGCCACTACACCACTGTGCCACCCATAATGAGGGAATAACACACACCTGACCATGGAACAGCTGAGCAGCCAATTGTCCCATTACTTTTGGTCCCTTAAAAACTGGGAGGCACATATACAAACTGTTGTAATTCCTACATCGTTCACCTGATTTGGATGTAAATACCCTCAAATTAAAGCTGAAAGTCTGCAGTTAAAGCACATCTTGTTTGTTTCATTTCAAATCCATTGTGGTGGTGTATAGAACCAAAAAGATTAGAATTGTGTTGATGTCCCAATATTTATGGACCTGACTGTATATATAATTTCCAGGATGCTGGTCAGCATTCTTTTTTTTGCATTTTGACTGATAATTGCACTACAGTCTACAAACACCTTTTAGGTATTGGTATTCACATATTGCACAGGCACTTTCCTTGCACAGAACATTTTGTTATTAGCATTATTAGCATTATTTTCACAAAAAAAATAATAATAATTTTCCGATATTATATTTCCGTTATAGTCATATTGCAAAGGCACCTTTTTTTTTAAAATGTAACAATCTTTATTATTTATTTTTTTTTATATGAAACAACATAAACCCCAAAACACGTGGAACATTACAAATTCAAAAACATATTTACCATTGCACAGCATTATAATAATACTTAAGACAATTTCATACCAGAGAGAGAAAAAAAAAATAAAACAAAAAAAAAAAAAAAAAACCTCACACTAGTCCTCTTATTTATTCCTTTATCTTACTAATCCCCCATCCCACCTTGTGTATCTGTGAAGAAAGTTCAATGAATCCATACTAAATATTATATAAAATAATTCCATGTGTTTCCAATTGATATGGCACACACTTGCCAGTGTTTCCCCTGGCCTGTGTCCACGTATATAAAAAGAAAAAAGAAAACACGCACACAATAGGGACCAGGGTGAGGTAAACAGGGCGGGACATCCCGCTGCTCCTCTCTAGGATCAAATCAAATATTCTCTAATTGATATGCCTCAGTGCCAATAAAATGCACCCAAGGCTTCCATCGCTCTTTATTCTTTTCTTCCGTATTCTTTAGAGTCAAAGTCAGTTCCTCCATCCTATAAATCTCATTGACCTTAGAGAACCATAATTTACTCACCGGTGGTTGAGTTTGTCTCTACATGGCTGGGATACATGCCTTTGCAGCATTAAGAAGTCGGAGTGTCAAAGATTTTTTATATTTTCAGATTGAGCACCTCGTAAGATGGAGGAGACAGAACCCGGGATTCTCTCTCACCTCAAACGCTGTCAACTGTTTAATAACTAATGCGTCCAAGACGATAGTGATATGGGCCGGGGCATGATCCGACATGGAGAATGAATCAATATGTGAGGAGATTACTAAGGGAAGATCTGCTTGCGGAATCAAAATGCAATCTATTCGAGTGTAGACGTTATGGATTGGTGAGTAATAAGTATAATCTCGCTCACCTGGATGCATCAATCGCCATGGATCAGTCAGATCAAGGAGAGAGAGTTCCCGTTGTAGGCATCGTAGACGTTTATGAGAAATACTTGACATACCCCTGGACATATCCAGAAGTGGTTCAGGTACATTTTACAAGTAAAATCTCCACCCATCATGAGGTGCCCCTCTCGAAAACCCAGGACTACTGGGATCAAATGCTGCAAGAAAGATATGTGATCTGTGTTAGGCATATACACATTTAGTAAAGTTACTGTAGTGCGTCCAATATTCCCTTTGACTAGTAGGAATCTGCCTGAAGGATCTGCCAATTCTTCTTTGAAAGACCAGGTAAGGGCCTAGAGACAAGAGTACTCACACCCTTGGATTTAGAAATAGGTGAAGGTGCATGATACACCCAGGGAAAATCCCTGTTGTACAACTTAGGGACACAGTGCTTTCGAAAATACGTCTCCTGTATAAATGCTATATGAGGAGGCGTGTACGTTTTTCCGGCGTAGTTAGCCCCCTTACATTTAAAGTAGTTACCTTACATGCCGAGACTACCTGCCCCACTGAGGGCAACATATCTATGTCTCCCCCTGCCACCGCGCCCTGGTCCCGAGGAAAAAAAAAAATTACAAAATACACACACTAATCTGTATACCAGTACAGGTTCCTAAATAATGTTAAACTATAACTATGCGCAACCTGGCACAACCTAACGTGGGAAAAATGTGACTAGTAAACAGTTTAAATAATAAGAGACATGACCCGAGAGTGCCAGCCCACTTATTTATCAGTCAGACTAGGACCCCCTAGTCAGGCCTTTATAAATACCCGCTCCTTCCAAAAACACCATTTGCTTACAGGAATACTGTGTACCCCCCCTCCCTCTTCCATCCCCTCCCCCCACCTCAGATCTCTTCTCCCTCCTCTGCCCCCCCAAGGTCCATATTAGAACCCTTAGGTCCCACAGAGTCGGCAAGTCCATCAACCGGAGCAGGAGTATCTAACATATCCCCTGATATAAGAAAAACGTCATCATGAATTCATAAGATGCCTCAGGGGTCACCCACCTAAATGGTGGGGGACCAAACACGACAAGAGGGGGAAAAATAACAGTAAGGACTTAAACATATCCTTAAGCAGGCTGCATTAGAATGAACAAAATTGTATTAAGTCTCCTGGAAAAAATGAAAACTTTGTTAATGTCCCTCTCCTCATTGGGCGTACTTTCTACTACCGAGTCAATATGTCCTCTCCAATGTTGCCGAGACCTAGGGGGGTGAGGATCCGCAGGACCCCGAGTCCATGTACCACTGAGCCAGTCAGGAATCTGTACCGGGGGGGGGGAACTCTAGAAAAACAAATAGCTCCTGTAATTGATCATGCCTCTCAGGACAAGAGTTTCCTTTCCTCATAACCACCAAATGGAATGGATGTCCCCAGTGATATGTTGCTTCAGCATTTTGAATCACGACTAATAATGGTTTTAATATAGCTCTCATCCTCAGAGTACCCCTAGAGAGGTCAGGCAGTAATCTTATTGAGGACCCTTCATATTCCAATGAACCGTGATTCCAAGCCCGTTTCATAATGTCCTCTTTAACAGCATAAAAGTGTATTCTGACCAATACGTCACCGGAAGTGACGAAACGCGTAAGTTTGGAACGCACAGCGTACGTGACGTGGGACGCAGGTGGAACGCAAGCCGGAAGTTTTTCCCGCTCGCTACCCTTCAATCGGTTTGCACCGATACCCACGCTCATGAGCGGCTGCTCTCGGCCTTTTTAATTGTCAAACTCCCTTATATACATATCTTTTTGCTTATATTGCTCTAAACTACCCTGTATTATTATGTTTTTTACCCAAATTGGAAAATAAAATTTATCAAAGTTACTACACTATCCGTAGCTATTTTTTGTCTTCCTTCATACCTGGCCTGAGGTGAGAGGAGAGAGAGGGGGAGCCCGCCATCCTATCCACCCTTAGCAAGCCACGAGGAGACTCCATCATAGCCTAGAAGGTTACCCAAGCTTGGTTGGTCTTGGTGCCATAAAGCATACATGACCCACGCTATTTGGTAAGTGATTCAATCTTACCATTTGTCACGGTGAAAATAAAAGCTGCACTGAGCACTACAGAGCGGATTGAGAAATCACTACGTTGAGCACTTGCACCTACTGTTTGGAATAAGCACTGTTTGCACAAGAGACTCACTGTATTTATTTATTGGATTATTTATTGGATTTTTAAACCTTGAAAACAATTTTTTGGACTTTTTTTTCTCAATATTTCACTAAAGTCACTTTATGGAATTTTTTTATATGAATTTTTTATATGAATTTTTTATATATTATATTTCTCATCATATTGTCACTATCATCACCTTATGAAATTTATGTATGAATTTTATGTATAACAATCTTTTTTAATATTTATTATAATTAATTGATTATAGCAAGTGCTATAGGTAGCCATTTTAGACTATTTACCTGCAACACGTTTACCATTTTTCTATAGCAGCTGCTACAAACGCACAATTTTGTATTTACAGTAGTATAAGGATCAGCATCATCTCGACCTTTATCTACATATCAGCATTAGGATTTTATCCCTGAAAGGGAACAGTTAGTTCTGACCCACTGGTGAAACAGGGGTCAGAACTTGAGGTGAGCGGCCGTCTATCTATTGGTGAAGTAGAGCACTGCCACTTTAATTAGCATTTGCATGAGTATTGCATATTTGCACATGTCCAGTTTGCACAGTTGTGGGACTTTTATATTGTATTTTTATATTTTCTGTATACACATCCATATGATATCACTATATTTTTATATTCATCACCACTTTTGATATGCACACTTGTATTTAGATTTGATCAATTAATTTAAGTGGCGCAGCACTGTTTCGTTATTAGTTTCCTCTGATTACCTGAAGAAAGTCACTTAGGGACAGTTCACACATCCATCCTTCACACATCCATTCAACTTCTGGGCTCATTGACACTCCTCTGCCTCCTTAAGAGATGGACTGCTAGTTGGTGAAACTTCCACTAATGTACCTTGCGACCGCTGCTCGACTCTTACAACTTATGCACCTCTAAAATGTGGATCTTCCTGGTTTGGCAGATGGTTGTGCTGGTTTGCATCACCGGTTCCAGCAGTACTCTCGGCCCCCCCCTGTCCTAGCCCAAAAGTGATGGCCACTAAAGGTGTCAGAAGTTCAGAAGTGGTTCCTCCTTCCCAGTTCACATACAATCTTCTGGGGTGGCAATCACTCTGCTCTAACCTCAGCAACATGAAACTGCAGTGCCCACACTGGCCCCATGCTCGCAGCCGCAAGGACACGTTCAGGCATCTGCCACATACCAGTCCAAGGTTTTCTGTGTCCCCTTCGCTGCAAAAGTTCAAACTTCCTTTGGGCATCAATCAAACCCCTGCGATTCAGTCCACTCTGCAAGTTCTCCACCAACACGTGGGATAGCCCCTGTGCTCCGGCCCACTCCGACATCTGCCATCTTGCTCCTCCGCACAAGTTTCTGCTCCTCAGCTACACCTGACGGTAGAAGTGACCTCTCAGCTTCCTTCCTCCATTCAGATTGGCAGTCCGCGGCGACTCCCCCCACAGCCCTGAACTAGTTGACTCTCCGGTGGTGGCTCCTCCTGCAAGGCAGATCTCTTTGGAGTGCTCTCTCCCGCACGGTGCAGTAACCCCTTTGAGGCTGCCATAACACTGCTCAGCCTGCACAAATGGTACTGTAATGCAAATTGTGTTCCCTGCCACAGATACACAGTCATCTGCCTCTTCTGTCTTGACTTGAGCTCCTGTTGCACTTTTCCATTCACAAGCCAACCTAACTCCCTCACTGCTGTTAGAAATTATCCTGTTGTTACCGACTGCATGGCAGACATTTTCTTCTACAGCACATGTACTGACACAACCCCTAAAGCGCTGATTCCTGCATCCCGGGTCACTGCTTTCTTGACCATAACTTGAAAGCACACTTGCACTGATTACTGTAAAGCAGACACGATTCTCTCCTAAAATACAGCATATCCTTTCTCTACCAACACTCCAGCACTTTTCATGAGAAGACATATTGTTTATTGTGCAAATATCCAGCCGTTGCTAGTAGCAATCACTGCTGTAAACCGGACGAAATCTGGGACGAGCCCCCAAATGTAGCACTGTCCCCGTACGGCCTGCTATATGATAACTTCTTGGTCCTCTTCTGATTACCTGAAGACAGTCAGGGACAGTTCACACATCCATCCTTACTCCCAGTTGCTAGTTACTCATTAAACAGTCCAGGGGTTTTGGTTTTATATTTAATGTGGAACTTGGATAGGAGAAGAGAATAGTGGATACTCCAACTTGAACTATTGACAGTTGATAAGGACAACTCTCACTTGGCCTGACCAAGTTACTTGTGGAAGCAGCCACACTGCTTTACCCATACTGCCACTTGTATGGAAGGGGTTAAGTTGTCTTACATTATCTTCAGAACACTCTCTAGCATCCCCTTGACTGACACCCATCCACTGACTCTTCTAGCTGAAGGATGGCCTTCTCAGGACAGGCCACGTGACACAGATCTGTACTCACTGTCTGTATTATACACATAATGCTCTGACTCTCTGCCCCCATCACACTGCTGCCTTATACACACAATGCTATGGCTCTCTACCCCCTCCCCCTGAATTGCACTGCTGCCTTATACACACAATGCCTCAACTCTGTGCCCCCCTCCCTCTGGATCATACTGCTGCCTTATACACACAGTGCTCCTGCTCTCCGCCCCCCTCCCCCTGAATTGCACTGCTGCCTTTTACACACAATGCCCCAACTCTCTGCCCCCCATCACACTGCGGCCTTATATACACAATGCTCCGGCTCTCTGCCCCCCCGGGATCCCTCTGCGGCCTTATACACACAATGCTCTGGCTCTCTGCCCCCCTCCCCCTGGGTCACACTGCTTACTTATATACACAATGTTACGGCTCCCTGCCCCCCTCTGCCTGGATCACCTTGTTGCAACAATGCTTCGACTCTCTGCTCCCCCCCCCAATCACACTGCTGCCTCATACACATTACGCTATGCCTCTCTGCCCCCCGTTGCCTGGATCACACTGCTGCCTTATATACACAATGCTCCAGCTCTCTGCCCCCCCGGGATCCCTCTGCTGCCTTATACACACAATGCTCTGGCTCTCTGCCCCCCTCCCCCTGGGTCACACTGCTTACTTATATACACAATGTTCTGGCTCCCTGCCCCCCTCTGCCTGGATCACCTTGTTGCAACAATGCTTCGACTCTCTGCTCCCCCCCCAATCACACTGCTGACTCATACACATTACGCTATGCCTCTCTGCCCCCCGTTGCCTGGATCACACTGCTGCCTTATAAACACAGTGCTCCGGGTCTCTGCCCCCCTCCCCTTGAATCGCACTGCTGCCTTTTACTCACAATGCACCTACTCTCTGCCCCCCCATCACACTGCTGCGTTATACACACAATGCTCGGGCTCTCTTCCCCCCTCCCCCTGGATCACACTGCTGCCTTATACACACAATGCTCAGGCTCTCTGCCCCCCTGCCCACTTTGCATCACACTGCTGCCATACACAGACTCATTGGATCTCATCCCCTTATTCAGCCATGTGCTCAAGCTCTGTGCTCCCTCCCACTGTCTGTGATCAATGCTGGCATTGGAAGTCCCCTCCTTCTTCACCTCCCACTCCCTACACTACTCCTTGCACCTCCATCTGAGTTCACAGGAGCCAGATCTATAGAGGAGGAATCAGGTATCAATGCCCGCTGATATTATTGACCATAAGCGCACATTGAGAACAACTCTAGTGTAGCCCCCTTGTCCTTAACAGGGTTGCTAATAAATTTAGCTGTGCTAGGTGGTAGCTAGCCTGGCTGATTGTAGTCTTTGTGGTCACTGGACTTGGCTGTATTTCTCTCTTCTGTCAGTAGGTGGCACTGTTACCTTTGGCATTAGTGTGATTAATTACAGTGAGTCAGGTTATGAATATGTATGTTTCTCTCATCCAATCACACGAGTAGCTGAGCATGCTGAGATAAGCTATTTATTTGGAGGAAGTCAGGTGATCTGTGTCCTTTTCCACCCAGACCCCTGTCTGGGTGGGTGTGTGAGGAACAGCTGCTGCTGGGTAGGCCTGAGCCTGAGGCCTAACCATGTGCTCATGGCTCTGTAAGGGAGAGCCTGCACACTGCCTGGAAGCATGAAGCAATGGATGGAGACCTGAGATGAAGCACCAGAGGTGACTCTGCCATGAACTGGGAAACCATGGGAAAGCATCAAGATGGAATCATCCACGGAGTTCCTGCACCTTCCGTGAGTTGCATACTGTTTCCATAGGAGACTGGACCTAAGGTAGAGGTGTTGCCTCCCAAGTCAGTCCATTCTACAAAGTACAGATTTCTATAGGATACTAGACCAAGGGGAGAGGTGTTGCCTCCCAGGTCAGTCCACAGCTCAAAAGCTCTTTTTCTATACCGCTGTCTGCCTATTCTACATTTTTGTTTAACGAGTCTGCCAATGTGCTGTTTTTGATTAAGGGTGTCCTGTGCCCTATCCTTCTCTCCCACATTGTTCCTGTTGTGAGAAATAAACTTCTCTTGATTCAAACATAAAAGTGACTGGTGCCCATCTTTCTATCTTGTAACCACCAACCACCATGCCTAGTAACCTGCACCCTGAGGAGGAATGTCTGCCCTCTCTGACTCTGGGGGTCACTACCAGGCCTCTGGAGGTTGGGGGGGGGGTGCTACACTAGCAATAACATTGGGTGGTATACATCCACCACAATGTTGATTTGTGGCAGAAATGGGGACCACCAAAATGTTCTTATGGATCACTGGTCCATAGCATGCTGGGACTTTTTAGGTGCTACATAGTTCAAAGCTTAATTGAGCCCATGATTATAGTCAGCATTGAATATTAACCACTTTAGCTCAGGAAGGTTTACCCCCCTTCATGACCAGGCCATTTTTGTGATACGGCACTGCGTTATTTTAACTGACAATTGCGTGGTCATGCAACACTGTACCCAAATAAAATTGATGTCCTTTTTTCCCCACAAATAGAGCTTTCTTTTGGTGGTATTTTATCACCTCTGTGGTTTTTATTTTTTGCGCTATAAACAAAAAAAAGACCGACAATTTTGAAAGAAAAAAAAAATTTACATTCTGCTATAAAACATATCCAATAAAAAAATGTAAAAAAATCTAATTTCTTAATCAATTTTGGCCAATATGTATTCTGCTAATGCCCATAAGCATATATTCATTGGTTTGCGCAAAAGTTATAGCGCCTACAAACTGTGAGATATATTTATGGAATTTTTATTAATTTATTTTACTAGCAATGGGTGCAATCAATGACTTTTAGCGGAACTGCGACATTGCAGCAGACAAATTGGACACTTTTGACACTTTTTGAGAACCAGTGACACTAACAGAGTGATCAGTGCTAAAAATTTGCTGACAGAAGTGTCAGTGTGAGTCTAGCTTATCCACCAAAGACATCAGCAGCCGCTCACCTTATAAGAAGGTCCAAAAGACCATCCCATATGTTGGGCAGCAAAAGTAGTCCAGAGGTCAATTGTTGACACAAAAGATGATCTCTCCAAGATATGTAAATGAAGTAAAACAAAATCTAGTGCTCTCTGTACTTCTATCACTTTATTAGAAAAAAAAAATGATAAAACACTTACAAATGGGGCACTTGTGCCAAGTGCATGCATCAAGCACTCGAGTTACAGATACAACCAATAGAATGGCTGTGGGTGACGTCAGTGTGTATATGAAAAAGGTGTAGTGGCGCCAAGCACAAATGATAAATTTCTATATAATCAATGTGGAGTGTCCACAGAAAGTCCCAACAGTCCAAAAAGATGAAGGGATAGTAGAGACCAGTTCCCAGCTTCCAATCGTGTGGATGAAAAAGGAGCCAACACCCAAACGTGTAGTAATACCAACCGCCTACCAGATGTTAAATGGATATGAGCGATGAAATAGACTCAGGTCGGGCCATCAATGGACAGTACCAACAGTGTAGTCTCATCAATTCTCATCAATTCCAAAGTGTCAAAAGCATCAACGAATCATGGATAAGTACGATATATAGGCTCAAATTGATATCACCAGAACAAGCATGGGGTCTCTCCAGTTCACCTCAATACAAGAAGGCAGGACATAGTGTAGACTGTACAAACACTGATTTATTTAAGATGCAAAATTATACTCACACAATGGTGGATATATGTAGGCATTTCAAAGTTAAAAACCGCGGTAGAAGATGGCGTGCTTCTCGTATTCCAGGTCGCCTGACGCGTGTCGTCAAAGTAATGACATCATCAGAGGCGGACCGGACTTGTACGGCAGCACGCTTAAGAAGTACTAAAACGGAAGCAACATATGCGGAAATGAACCGCCAGTGCGTTCCACCTGATTGTAAGATTCTGGTACCTTTGGTACCCTTATTTACCATTTTCCTTTCAAACATTGCGTCCCACCTTTCTAGTTAGGTGGAACGCATACACCTTTAAGACGGATGACGTCATCGCTGAGCGCCGCTGAGCGGCTATTTCAATCGCCGGCGTTCTCTCTCACGTTGTTCGTTCAATGTGTGCCTACATGCTTACAAGCCTTGTCTTGCTGTCGGAACCTCCAGCTATTTGCCTTTACCTGGAACAGACCGGAACCTCGCTACTGATCCCGTATCTCGCTACCGGATCACTCCCTCACTACTGGACCCCTCTACTTATTAAACCTTACTAGTGATAAGTACCCCACAGGGGAATCCTCCATAACTAACTTACACTATCATCCTCTGCACATTAAGGACTGTTACTATCTATGCATACTAATTCTACCATCTGCACTGTTACATAGATTGCTAGCTCTTGAGTCTACTACCATCTATCCTTGCACTGGGTTAGTCTATCCTGTATATGTCATCTGCTGTCCTTACCACCTGTTACCATACATGATTACTAATCTATCTGCATTCTACCTATTACCATCTACTACTCTCCTGAACATTACTATCAAGTGCTTACCATTACTGTCACTGCTCACACCTGTCCCTTCAGCACATCACCTCCATACTATCATATACATCCTATCACTCAAGGAACATCTTATTGAGTGTGTGTATATCTGTATGCTGAAGCAGACAGGCCCACAGTGATGAGTCTGGAGAGTTGGATCTGGTATTCCAACACATCTCTACATGACTACTGAGTGGAGATTCTGCAGCTGCAAATCCAGCTTACAATAAAAACGCAGGAGCGTTACAGATTGAACGAACCATAAAAAAATGGATTCAGCAGAATTACCCACTCAAATTAACACAACAAGTAAATGCATTAATACTTGCTCTTACTGAAGTAAAAGAAGACAATCAGACTCTGAGACAGCAGGTAACCCGTCTTTCCCAGCTTACTGCTGCTCAGCCCCCTGAACCCAAAATAAACCCTCCTCTAGTGTTTACAGGTGATCAGAAAAAATTTCGTGAATTCAAAAACGCATGTCAATTGCTTTTTTTGCTAAAATCTCGTACTTACCCTACTGATCAAATTAAAGTCTGTACCGTCATTTCATACTTAACGGGTGATCCACGGGCCTGGGCAGACTCTCTCTTTGAGAAAAATGATCAGCTTCTCAACTCCTATCCTTTATTCCTAGCGGAACTCGCTAGTTTATATGATGACCCCAATAGGCAGAGTACTGCTGATATCCAATTGAGGGCTTTAAAACAAGGAAGGAGACCTGTAGAAGACTTTGTAGCAGAGTTCAAAAGATGGACCCTTGATTCAGGGTGGAATGATACATCTCTGCGAACTCAGTTCAGACTCGGGTTGTCAGAAGCCGTTAAAGACGAGCTCGCCCGAGCGGATTTACCTGGCACTCTGGATGCCTTAATACAACTCAGTATCAACATTGACAGGCGACTGCGAGAAAGAAAGGCTGAGAAAATGGGAATGCCATTGTCTAGTCCTTCTCGGATTTCGGCCGTTGACCCTACTCCTATGGAGGTAGGAACCATACGCCCACCTTTATCAACTACTGAACGAGCCAGGAGAAGATCCAGTAATCTCTGCATGTATTGCGCATCCCCGGATCATTCGATAAGCGTCTGTCCCCTTGTCCACAAAAAAGAGGGTGAGTGTTCACATGTCTTGCTAGGGGGATTAACGACTTCCTTTTCTAAACCCTATCTCTTTGTTCATTTAACATTACAGTGGGACCAGACTAGGATTACCACCAAGGCTATGATCGACACAGGATCTTGTGGAAACTATATCGATACACGTTTTGTTACCTTAAATAAAATACCTATTATTTCAAAACCTAAACCTGTTTCTGTTAGTTTCGTTAATGGTATCCCGCTATCTTCTGGTCCAATCACCAATCAGACACAAGCACTCCTTGTCACTGCTAACGAGTCTCATATGGAGACCACCTCCTTTGATATACTATCTTCACCCCATTTTCCCATTATTTTGGGACTCCCCTGGTTACACACACATCAACCAATCATAGATTGGAAAAGACAGACTTTAACTTTCCCTTCTCACTATTGTGAGATTACGTGTAACCTCCCATCTTATGGAAAGATCCTGTCTGTGGTGTCAGACGAGATTGCACCACTATGCTATCAGGATCTGTCCGAAGTATTCCTTGAGAAAAATGCTCAAGTGTTGCCTCCCCATAGGGATTATGATTGCACTATCGATCTACTCCCTAACAGCAAATTGCCTTTCGGTCATGTTTATCCTCTTTCACAGGATGAACTCTCTCATCTCAAGGAATACTTGGATGAGAATTTGACAAAAGGGTTCATCAGACCCTCTACTTACTTCTCTAAATTGGACCTAAAAGGGGCATACAATCTAATCCGAATCCGTGACGGAGATGAGTGGAAAACAGCATTCAGAACCAGATACGGATTATTCGAATATCTTGTGATGCCATTCGGGTTGTGTAATGCTCCCGCAGCTTTTCAAAGGTTCATAAACGACATCTTTAGAGACTTACTTGATGTCTGTGTTGTGGTATATCTGGACGATATACTTATCTATTCTCGATCTCTGTCTGAACATATAAAACATGTAAGACTTGTGTTATCCAGATTACTCGCACACAATCTATACGTGAAATTAAAAAAATGCCTATTTCATAAAGAAGAAATATTATTCCTAGGATACATCATATCCAAAACCGGAATCAAGATGGATATGAGCAAGATATCCTGTATTCTGGATTGGCCTATACCAACAACTCGTAAGGCATTACAGCGATTCCTTGGATTTTCAAACTTCTATAGGAAGTTCATCAAGAACTTCTCTGCTATTGTGAGACCTCTCACACAACTTACAAGTATAAAGAAACCATTCAAATGTTCAGAAGAAGCAAATGGAGCTTTCTGCTTGTTAAAATCAAGCTTTACTTCTGCTCCCATACTACGCCATCCAGACCCATCCCTCCAATATATTCTGGAGGTAGATGCGTCAAATATGGCAGTAGGAGCAGTTCTCTCCCAACGACCAACAAATACTTCACCACTCCACCCAGTTGCTTTCTTCGCAAAATCACTAAGCAGCCCAGAGGTGAATTACCCAGTGGGTGAAAAGGAGTTGCTTGCCATAAAACTGGCACTGGAGAATTGGCGACATCTACTTGAAGGTACCCAATTACCAATACTCATATATACAGATCATAAAAACCTTCAATACCTCCAGACTAACAAAACTCTTTCCCACCGGCAGGTACGATGGTCATTATTCTTCCTAAGATTCAACTTCCTAGTGACCTACACGCCTGCAGACAAAAATAAAAAAGCGGATGCGCTATCACGATTAACCGAAGATAACTGCGCCGAAATCCCTTCTATTCCTATAATACCCTATGAACGTATTATTGGTGTTGTTCGTTCCCTGAAGGAAGAGATTTTGCACAGTATAGGATTGGATTCACCTCCACCACAACTAAGTACTGATGCAGAAGGCTTCCTCTATTACCACGACAAACTCTACATACCCCCTACTATGCGCACCAAGATCTTGGAATTATCACATGATGTGCCCATGGCAGGACATATGGGTATGACGAAAACCCTTAATTTGCTTACCAGGCAGTTTTGGTGGCCTGATATGAAGACGTCTGTACAAAAATTTGTTTCTTCATGTGACATCTGTGCAAGGTCCAAAATTGACACTACAAAACCATCTGGTCTACTCTGCAGTCTACCAATACCCCAGGTCCCATGGGAAGTTGTGTCCTTAGACTTTATAGTAGAACTACCACCTTCCAAAGGATTTAATACCATTCTAGTGTCAGTGGACCATCTGACAAAGATGGCACATTTCATTGCTATTCGCAGACTACCTTCATTTAAACAAACAGCGGAACTACTAATGAAACATGTGTTCAAGTTACATGGAATTCCAAAGACTCTTTTATCCGACCGTGGTTCACAGTTCATCTCCAAATTTTGGCAAGCTCTATGTCAAATACTACGGATTGAGCGAAAGCTCACTTCTCCCTACCACCCTCAGACCAACGGACAGACTGAAAGAGTCAACCAGTGTATAGAACAATATCTGCGTTGCTACACATCATACCTACAGGATGATTGGGTGGACCTCCTCCCTCTGGCAGAATTTGCTTATAACAACGCAACCCACAGAGCTACTAAGCAAAGTCCGTTCTACTTGAACTATGGGTTTCATCCCACACTTCTTCCACCACGCATCCTACCATCAAGTAACCCAGTAGCCTCGGATTATCTTACCCAAATAAAAGACTCTCTGGGTTTACTTAATACCACCATCTCACATGCTCATAGTCAACAAAAAAGGTACTACGACCTTCGTAGAAGACCTTCTCCGCAATATGCTATTGGGGACCTCGCTTGGCTATCGACAAAAAATTTAAGATTAAAGATCCCTAGCAAAAAGCTTGGACCTTTATTTCTGGGACCCTTCCCAATTAAGAAACTCATTGGAAAAGCTACAGTACAACTCACCTTACCGGCAGATCTCAAAATACATCCCATCTTTCATGTGTCACTACTGAAGCCACATGTTCCTAACCAAGGAATAAGGCCTACCATCTTGCCTCCACCTCCAGTACAAGTTGAAGGCGGAGAAGAATAGGAGATTAAGGAGATTTTGGATTCTCGTATCCACAGAGGAAGACTCCAATATCTCATAAGATGGAAGAACTATGGACCCCAAGACGACACCTGGTTGGATACCTCTGATGTTCACGCACCTAGGTTTATACGAAGGTTTCACTCGAAATACCCGGAGAAACCAGTGCTATAGGCGTTCCGGAGCCGGCCTTAAGGGGGGGGGTACTGTAAGATTCTGGTACCTTTGGTACCCTTATTTACCATTTTCCTTTCAAACATTGCATCCCACCTTTCTAGTTAGGTGGAACGCATACACCTTTAAGACGGATGACGTCATCGCTGAGCGCCGCTGAGCGGCTATTTCAATCGCCGGCGTTCTCTCTCACGTTGTTCGTTCAATGTGTGCCTACATGCTTACAAGCCTTGTCTTGCTGTCGGAACCTCCAGCTATTTGCCTTTACCTGGAACAGACCGGAACCTCGCTACTGATCCCGTATCTCGCTACCAGATCACTCCCTCACTACTGGACCCCTCTACTTACTAAACCTTACTAGTGATAAGTACCCCACAGGGGAATCCTCCATAACTAACTTACACTATCATCCTCTGCACATTAAGGACTGTTACTATCTATGCATACTAATTCTACCATCTGCACTGTTACATAGATTGCTAGCTCTTGAGTCTACTACCATCTATCCTTGCACTGGGTTAGTCTATCCTGTATATGTCATCTGCTGTCCTTACCACCTGTTACCATACATGATTACTAATCTATCTGCATTCCACCTATTACCATCTACTACTCTCCTGAACATTACTATCAAGTGCTTACCATTACTGTCACTGCTCACACCTGTCCCTTCAGCACATCACCTCCATACTATCATATACATCCTATCACTCCAGGAACATCTTATTGAGTGTGTGTATATCTGTATGCTGAAGCAGACAGGCCCACAGTGATGAGTCTGGAGAGTTGGATCTGGTATTCCAACACATCTCTACATGACTACTGAGTGGAAATTCTGCAGCTGCAAATCCAGCTTACAATAAAAACGCAGGAGCGTTACACTGATCCACAACCGGAACCGGAAGTGACGCACGCGGAACAATCCGTCAGTGCGTTCCATCGGGTCCTGCACTAAAACCGGATATGCTGTAGAGGGGCGGTAGTCAATCATAAAGACCAGAGAATGATACTACTCAGAGGCGGCTCTAGGCTTTGTGAGGCCTAAGGCAAAACTTGGACATGTGGCCCCACTCACGCCCATAATGGGAAAAATAATTCAAGCGATAAAAATGAACTGTATAAATTGCATATATTAAGAGCCTTAACCTTTGTACTATGAATTCACAGTTTCTAGAATTTTCCCTAACCAATTCTTCTTTAATCAAAGATCATTAAACATTGGGTATGTATGTTTATATATATGTCTGCTCTTACATCACAGTCCCCAGTATTTCCATATAGGTCATGATTCCCTGAGTCCCTCCTTACATCAGAGTTCAGTGTCCCCCCTTACATAAGAGTTCTCCTTTAAATCAGATTCCCCCAGCATCTCCTCCTTACATCAGAGTCAACAGAATTCCTCTTTACATTAGAGTCCCCCTCTTAAATCAAATTTCACAGAGCCCCCTTTACATCAGAGTCTCCAGAGTTTCCCCCTTACACTGTAAGAGGGAACTCTGAAGACTCTGATGTAAGAGGAGTTCTGGAAAACCTGATTTAGGGGGAATGTTGGGGACTCTGAAGTAAGGGGAGTTCTGGGAACCCTGATTTAAGGGGGAATGCTGGAGACTCTGATGTAAGGAGTGTTCTGGGAACCCTGATTTGAGGGGGAAAGCTGGGGACTCTGGTGTAAAAGGGAACTCTGTGGTCACCAAAGCTCCCCCTTGCATCAGAGTTTCCAGAGACCCCCTTATTCTTCCCTTCCTCATTCCGCCACAGTCTCCCCCCTACTTTAAATACAGTCTAGGGCAGGACAAGTCCCACTGCAGAAGACTGCGATACCTGAGTCCCCACAGAGGGCACTGCAAATTCCAGTATAGTGCACTGCCATTCCTCCCTGAGGAATGAAAGCCTGCTATGCTTGGACTTGTACTGCTGTCTGTAGGGGACTGAGGAAATACTGCCTACTATGCTAAGACTTGTAGTGCCCTCTGTGGGGGCTAAGGCATGGCAGCCTGCTATTCTGGAACTCAGCTCCACTCTCTTCCCTGGCAACTGACTCTAGCATCATGGGGGGCCTCTCCTCCTCCCCCAGCCACTCAGGGGCCCTCTCCTTTTCCTCCAGCCACCCAGGGGCCCTCTCCTTCTCCTCCAGCCACCCAGGGGCCCTCTCCTTCTTCCCCAGCCACCCAGGGGCCCCTCTCCTTTTCCCCCAGCCACCCAGGGGCCCTCTCCTTCTCCTACAGCCACTCAGGGGCCCTCTCCTTCTTCTCCTCCAGCCACCCAGGGGCCCTCTCCTTGTTCACCTTCAGCCACCCAGGGTCCCTCTCCTTCTTCTCCTCCAGCCACCAAGAGTCCCTCTCCTTCTTCAGCCACCCAGGGTCACTCTCCTTCTCCTCCTTCAGCCACCCAGGGGCCCTCTCCTTCTCCTCCAGCCCCCCCGGGGGCCCTCTCCTTCTCCTCCAGCCACCCAGGGCCCCTGTCCTTCTCAACAAGCAAAAAATTGGGGGAGCATACCCATGTATTTCTAAAGCCGGTGCAGCTATGAACCAAGAGACATGCCTATTAAAAAAGAATAGCGCACACATGCAAAAGAAATTACTACCAAATATGAAGACAGTCCATAAATAAAAATGGGGATTTGGTCCCACCATATGGCCATATAGTGCTCAAGCCCACCACTGCGTCAAAGTACCCCATTATCCGTGGGTCCTACACTATCCATAAAAAAGAGATAAATCCAGCCTTTCTAACCCTTGGAGACAACACTCCTTGCTGGGAAAGATGTGCAAATGCACTTCAGGGGACTCCTCTTATATCTTCTTGTTAGTGGACACTGATGGAGTACAGGTGTGTGTGGGGGGTGGGGAGGGGTGCTCAACCTCGGTAGTCTGGTCAGACCGAATACATAATAAACAAGCAAAAAATTGGGGGAGCATACCCATGTAGTCTAAAGCCGGTGCAGCTATGAACCAAGAGACATGCATATTAAAAAAGAATAGCGCACACATGCAAAAGAAATTACTACCAAATTTGAAGACAGTCCTTCTCACCCACCCAGGGTCCTTCTCCCCCAGCCACCCAGGGGCCCTCTCCTTCTCCCCCAGCCACCCAGGGGCCCTCTCCTTCTCCCCCAGCTACCCAAAGGCCCTCTCCTTCTCCCCCAGCCACCCAGGAGCCCTCTTCTTCTCCAGCCACCCAGGGTCCCTTTCCTTCTCCTCCTTCAGTCACCCAGGGGCCCTCTCCTTCTCCTCCAGCCCCCCCCGGGGGCCCTCTCCTTCTCCTCCAGCCACCCAGGGCCCCTGTCCTTCTCAACAAGCAAAAAATTGGGGGAGCATACCCATGTATTTCTAAAGCCGGTGCAGCTATGAACCAAGAGACACGCCTATTAAAAAAGAATAGCGCACACATGCAAAAGAAATTACTACCAAATTTGAAGACAGTCCATAAATAAAAATGGGGATTTGGTCCCACCATATGGCCATATAGTGCTCAAGCCCACCACTGCGTCAAAGTACCCCATTATCCGTGGGTCCTACACTATCCATAAAAAAGAGATAAATCCAGCCTTTCTAACCCTTGGAGACAACACTCCTTGCTGGGAAAGATGTGCAAATGCACTCCAGGGGACTCCTCTTATATCTTTTTGTTAGTGGACACTGATGGAGTACAGGTGTGTGTGGGGGGTGGGGAGGGGTGCTCAACCTCGGTAGTCTGGTCAGACCGAATACATAATAAACAAGCAAAAAATTGGGGGAGCATACCCATGTATTTCTAAAGCCGGTGCAGCTATGAACCAAGAGACATGCATATTAAAAAAGAATAGCACACATGCAAAAGAAATTACTACCAAATTAGAAGACAGTCCTTCTCACCCACCCAGGGTCCTTCTCCCCCAGCCACCCAGGGGCCCTCTCCTTCTCCCCCAGCCACCCAGGGGCCCTCTTCTTCTCCCCCAGCCACCCAGGGGCCCTCTCCCTCTCCCCCAGCCACCCAGGGGCCCTCTCCCCCAGCCACCCAGGGGCTCTCTCCTTCTCTTCCAGCCACCCAGGGGCCCTCTCCTCCTCCCTCAAACACCCAGGGGCCCTCTCCTCCTCCCTCAGCCACCCAGGGGCCCTCTCCTCCTCCCTCAGCCACCCAGGGCCCTCTCCCTCTCCTTCAGCCACCCAGGGGCCCTCTCTTCCCTTAGCCACCCAGGTGCCCTCTCCTTCTCCTTCAGCCACCCAGGAGCCCTCTCCTCTTCCCCTAGCCACCCAGGGGCCCTCTCCTTTTCTCCTTGCCACCCAGGGGCCCTCTTCTTTTCCCCTAGCCACCCAGGGGCCCTCTCTTTTTTTCCCTAGCCACCCAGGGGCCCTCTCCTTTTCCCTTAGCCACCCAGGGACCCTCTCCTTTTCCCCTAGCCACCCAGGGACCCTCTCCTTTTCCCCTAGCCACCCAGGGACCCTCTCCTTTTCCCCTAGCCACCCAGGGACCCTCTCCTTCTCTTCCAGCCACCCTCTCCTCCCCCAGTCACCCAGGGCCTTCTTCTTCTCCTCCTCCTTCACCAACCATTTTAGGACTCTTCCAACTTCCCTTGGGATACTCACCCCCTTTGTGTAGTAGACAACACAAATCTATGACCAGCCTGCAGAGTGACAAGTCAGGGCCTGGTTACCTGTATGTTCCTGGGCCAGGGCAGAGCTCTCCTCCCAGAGCAACAACCGATGATAGCAGAGTGAGCTGACCGGGCAGTCACTTCCTACTGATGCAGGTACACGCCCACCGATTCCTCCACATCTTAGGGTTACATGATCAGACGGCCAATCCCCAGGCAGAGAAGGCGGGGTAAGTGTCAGCGGACAACAGACACCTGGCAGCCGCAGTGAAGGGACTGCAGCACACTGCTGCAACTTTTATATCCGAGGATTTAAAACAATCTTTTACTTGGGAGATTTCCCTGACTGCGCCCTTCTAAATGTTGTCGCTCCGCCACTGGCCGTGAGGCCCCTGTAGGTGCGAGGCCTTAGGCGACCGCCTAATTTGCCTAATTAGAGAGCCGCCTATAATACTACTTAACCGCTCATAAACCGGCAAAACAAATGTGATATGCCAGTACTCTAGAAATCCGATATTGACAGAAAAAAGGAAAAAGAAAAGAAAATCTGTCACTACAAATAGAGCGGAGATCAGGTGGAAAACACATAGTAAACATAGCAAAAGTACAGCATTTTCTGGGCATAAAAATAACCGTCTTAAGGTCACATCAAAAGCCCATAAATAAATGAAATGGCAGGAATAAGGGTGCTAATAGGCAATAAATAAATAAATAAATATACTAAAAAAATATAAAATTAACCCTCATAAAGCCAAATGAATGACACATATATATTACAAAGGATCTCAAGAAAATAGGACAGAGGGTATTGATGTAACCATAGACGGATATACAGTATATACATCACCCACCCATGTCATACAAATATTGAAAACTCCATAAAATACATATAAAGATCTACAAAACTCACAGTGTGACCACATAAAAATGTGTCACATAAAATTATAAAAAATATAAAAATGTAAGAAATATAAAAAGGTACAGCACTATAACATCCTCAAAGGTGGTGTTCAGATATTTAGCTATTATTAATGTAGCAATTCACGTCCCACTCGACGTTCAACCCCCATGGAGTGTAAGTCCTCATGTTAAAAATCCACCGAGTCTCCAGTCGGGAAATTTCTCGGTGAACATGGCTCCCTCTCCAGTGGGGGGTGAACCTGTCAATCCCCCAAATCTTAGTGCCCACAGGATTTTTGTCATGGCAATTGGCATAATGCCTTGAAACGCTGTGGTTGGGGAAACCCTTTCTAATATTTTTAATGTGCTCCCTCACCCTCACCGTCAATGTCCTCTTAGTGCGGCCAATGTACTGTAGGCCACAGGGACATTGTAGGAGATAAACCACGTTGGTGGAGGAACAGCCAATGAAGGGTTTAATGGGGTGAATCTTAGAAGTAGCCGTAGATATGACTTCACCAAATTTTCTACCAATGAGGGAATTTACCTTACAGACTGAACACCTTCTGCAAGGATAATAGCCGGTTAGGGCATGAAAAAAGGGTAGCTGCTCCGGTTTATCCAGAACATTTGGAGCAATCTGGAGATGTAAAGGTTCAACCTACCCATACACATTACGTTCATAGGCGGGACTTCTGTTTTACTTCATTTACATGTCTTGGTGAGAGCTTCATTTTTGCCACCGACTGACCTCTGGACTACTGTTGGTGCCCAGCATATGGGAAGGTGTTTTTAGACCTTTTGGTACATTTTTGAGGTGAGAGGTTGCTAATGTCTTTGGTGGATGGGCTGGACTCACACTGACACTTGCGTGTTCTGGCTTGGATGCACATCCTCATCATAATGGCTTACATTTTGTTTTCCATGATATGTTTATTTAAGGACTTTTTTAGACATTTAATATTGATTGGTTATTTGCCCTGCACTGTTTTTGAGTTTAAGCAAAATGTATTATTTTCAATAGATACTTTATTAATAGTTGATAAGTACACAAATACTGTATGTTGTAGTCAAGATACCTTAAAGGGTTTAAAACAGTATATTGTAAAATTGGTACATCCATTCAGCATAGTGAAATCTGTACAGCACAAATGAAGCATGCTGCAGCATGAATCACCATCAAGTTTTATATATTCCTGTGCCAGCACTTACAGGTAAATGTAAACATTCTGCAACATAATTCTGTCTGTGCAGAATATCCCTAATGTGCTTAATGTATTACAATCATTTGGTGGCCAAGTTTTAATGTAAAGTAAAGACTGAAGAGATTTCATCAAAAGAATTTTTAATATGGGAAGATATAATGTTTATAGTGAAATATAAGCATGTTATGGTTACAAGATGAAATCTTGGCTTCAATTCTAGTTAGGGGTGAGAGTAAATATTCTGTATTATGTGCAGCTGAAGTATCTTTTTAGGCTTCTTTTCTTGGGTATTTTAATTGATTTTTGCATTTTGTGTGCCGTAATAAACGCATTTAATTATTTATTGGTAGAAATAAGTAAGCCATATAAATATTTGTTTTCCCCTCAAATGGGCTATAATAGTGGTGCTTAGATTACAGAATGTAGCTGAGTGAAATGGGTAGATTGATGTACCATTGTGTTTCGACATGAATCATGAGAAGCTGTTTTCATTGTGTACATTTAGGTTATTGTGTAGGGATGGGTGGAACGACCCCCTGTTCAGTTTGCACTAGAACTTTCAAACATCGCAAAAGTTCAAAACTGAATAACCAAATGAGTGCCAATTTTAAAGACTTATATGCAAGTAATTGGGCATACAATGGTTATGGGGGTCCAGGTACTGTCCTGGGGGACATGTGTCAATGAAAACATTTTTTATAAAAAAATGTTATTTTTAAATGAGCAGTGATTTGCTGATGGTTAAAGTGAAAGAATAAAAATGAGAAATAACAATAAAAATTAAAAATGCCTTTCAATATAGTTCTTGGGGGGCCCCCTTAGTCTACCTGCACTGTGTATTGAAGCTGTTGCAGCAATAATTGCATTTTTAACATTTTTTGACAGTTTCCTTGCAAGCTTTCTTTATTTTGTAAACAGCGGCTTGGGGAGCCAGTCTGTATGATGAGGCCACAATGTAGTGCACTGGGAACAAGATTAGAGATTTCTTTGGATAAATTCTGTTCTTTTCCGCAAGACTTTGGATAGAAGTAAAAAATGGTCTTTAAGTGTTGGAGATGCCTTCACACCGTAACCCTATAGAGGTACTCTTGATGAAAGCAAGAATTGCCTTGCTGTCAAAAATGGAAATTATTTGCACCTGTCAAACAGGTGTGGAAAAATTGGTCTTTGGGTGTTGGAGGTCCCTTTACACCGTAACGCTTTAGAGGTACTCTTGATAAAAGCATGAATTGCCTTGCTTTCAAAAATTTAAATGATATACACCTTTTAAACAGGTGCGAAAAAGTTGGTCTTTGGGTTTAGAGGTGCCTTCACACTGTAACCCTTTAGAGCTACTCTTGATGAAAGCAAGAATTTTCCTTGCTGTCAAAAGTTTAAATAATATGCGCCTGTCAAACAGGTGTGGAAAATTGGTCTTTGGGTGTTAATTGTGCCCATAAAACCTACACCCAAAAAGTTCTTTCAGATGAAATCAGCACCCACAACGCTTGGCAGCCTAGAAGTCTTGCAGAGATTCCACAATCCAAAATCACTTAATCAGTGACATCTGCATCAGGGACTTCATAGCTGCTGGTAATCCAGGACAGATTAATTTTGATAAATGGCAGACGGTCCACGAAGTCTGTTGACAGACTCGTTCTATTATCAGTAACAAAGCCTCCAGAAGCACTGAATGCCTATTCGGAAAGCATGCTGGAGGAAGGGCAGCCCAGCAGCTCAATTGCATTCTGGGCAAGTTCTGGCCAGTGGTCTATTCTCATGATCCAGTAACCAAGTGGATCGCCAACTGGAAAGCTCTTCATCTCTGTTTTCGCCCCTAGATAATTGTCCACCATATGATGCAGATGCTATTGATGGGGTATGGAAGTTGAGAGCCCTGGGCAGCGAGCACTAAAAAAATTGTGAAATGCATCACTTAGGCGGCCCCCTTCTCCACTGCTCCTCTCTTAGCCAACAAGGCCCAGGCCTAGGGCGGCACTTTGCAGGGGGGGCAGCAAAAAAAAAATTTCATTATTTGTAAAATAACTATGGACTTCCTGTTTATTATACAAATAAGTGAAATAATCCTATAATTACAATCAGTGGCAACAAACACAAGTCCAAATATCTTAAAAGAGTAATCTTACTAATCCCGTGACATAAGTCTGTACTAATGGGCACTGATAAGGCTGCACTGGCGGCAACTGATGGGGCTGCACTGGTGACCACTGATGAGGCCACTCTGATTTGCTGAACTGATGGGCAGTAAAGAGGCGGCACTGATAAGGGTACACTGATGAGGCTGAACTTATGGGAACTGATGAAGCTATGCTAATGGACACTGATAGACTGTGGTTATGGTCTGTGGAAAAAACAAGAAGGGGTGTGGCCTTTACAAAAAGGGGTGGGTCATATTTAAATTAGGGGGTGCACAGATTTAGTCAGGCCTAGGGCAGCACAAAACCTAAATACACCACTGCACGACACTGTAACCTACCAGAGTCGGTAAAAGCATTAGATAAACTCATCTTTAAGGTATCCTCAAGAGATTTCATCTTCTGCACCTTCTGTGGGGAGGGGATGAGTTCTGAGACTTTCCCCTTCTAATGCTGGTCAAGGAGGGTTGCCAATCAATAGTGATTGTTCTCCTTGATGCCACGTATTAAAGGCTTTGAAGCATGAAGGAGCCCATAAACTGCAAGTTTGTGGAGGCATGAGAAGCAGACTCCTTGGGGTCACTAAGGATTACAGTCTTTGGAACTGCCTCCTCCCAGCCAAGTACTACTCCCAAGGGTTCTGGAGCAAAGAAAACCATCTCTTAAGGTTTGACGTATGTCTTCCTCTGCTTCAATGTCTCCTAAACTGCCAGAATCCTTCTCCTCCTTCCTCTCCACTTGTGTTTTCTGTGACTAGGAAGAATGATGTCTGCAGAAAGTGGGCCTTGAGAGAAAAGGAAGACCCCCGCTTCCTCCTGCTGCTCTGTCTCGAGTGCCCTGTCCATAATGCCACACAGAGTGTGCTCCAGCAGGAACACAACAGGGCTTGTGTCACTGATGCATGCATTGTCATGGCTCACTATCCTTGTGGCCTCCTCAAATGGTGACAGTACAGTGCATGCATCCTTTATCAGGCAGCCATTGGCAAGGAGAAAAAAAGCCAAGCCGGCCTAAGCCAGTCATTATACCATACTCACACAGGTACTCATTGACGACCCTCTGCTGCATGTGCAGCCACTGCAGCATTGTCAAAGTCGAGTTCCACCTGGTGGGCATGTCACAAATCAAGCGGTTTACAATCAGGTTGAATTCCCACTGAATTTCAGCCAACCGAGCACTGGCTGTGTATGACCACCAGAAATTGATACAGACCTGTTTGGCTTGCTTTAGCAGATCTTCCAACCAAGGGTATTTTTAAGAAACGCTGCACCACCAAATTGAGGACATGTACCAAGCATGGCACGTGTCAACTTTCCATTTCTAAGGGCGGACAGGAGGTTTGTGCCATTATCGCACACCACCATTTCTGGTTCCAGCTGGCAAGGCGTGAACCAACTCTCGGCCTGCCCCTGCAGCGCTGCAAGAATCTCTGCTCCAATGTGGTTCCTGTCTCCTAGACACACCAACTGAAGCACTGCATGGTTCCTTTTAGTCTGACTCATTGAATAGTGTGAAGGATGCCCTTCTATGTCTGTCCGCATGTTTCCTCTCCCTGCTTAAAAGACTATATTTAGGATTCGTTTATATGTTTGTGACAAACTCCCCTCTTCTGAGTTGCCACGAGTACTTGGAGAGGACAGCTTGTCAGCCTCTGTCCTTGGGAGTGGATCACTTCTCAATTGTCTCCAGGACAAAAGACTGTGTAGAACTGGTTTTGGGAAGCCAAGCCATGTGTACAGCCAGGCCAAAGAGACTGGTACTAATGTTGGAACCCCTGGTCCGATTTGTGACATTTTTTAATAGGTTGTTCCCCTGAATGGATTGATTGTGAATATGTATTTGTATAAAGATTGGATGTATAGTTTTAAAGTTACAGCATGTGGGTAAAACTGCATTTTTCCTGCCTGTGATAATTATGTTAACCATTGTTTACTATAATTACATCCCAGACAGAAGGAGGATTTTATGTGGATTGTAATCTTTGTGTTATTGGCTAATGTGTATTTGTTGTGGGTGTCTCCCTTGCATGGGGGCAGGGGATAAAATAAATTGTAGTTTTAAATGCCTGTGGTTGCTTCCAGTAAAGGGGATTCCAGCATTCAGCTTTGGCTCATGTGTGGAATTATTCAGCGATACCAGCGACTTCTTATTTGGCGAATTGGAGATTCTTCAACTATTGGGAATTGAGGAATTAAAAGGCGGTGAGATACAGTGAAACCTTCACAAATAGCCCCTTAAACGCTTAGGGAGTACTTGTGGTTCGTAGGACAATTCAGCAGAGGAGGGCATGGAGAAGGAGGAGGAGGGGGTAGAGCTGACAAATCTCCCATTAACCCACTAGCTGTATGGAGACATGGTGGTGCAACATGCTGCAGCACTGAGCTCTGTCCTGCATTCTTCTGAATTACCCAGTGTGCTGTGAACGAAATATAGTGTCTTTGACCACGCCTGCTGGACCATGGGTCAGCAGTAACATGGACTTTGCAGCTGACTGCCTTTCCCAACGATGCTACAACGTTGCCTTCCACGTGATGGTACAGAGCTTGAATGGCCTTATATGCAAAGAAATAGCGACTGGGAACCTGTCATTGTGGTACAGCACATTCTGCAAATTTATGGAAGGGGCAGAATCCACAAGCTGGAAAGGCAGAAGTTGTAAAGCCAGCAGCTTTAATAAGCTTGCATTTAGACACTGGGCATGCGAGTGGCAGGGACTGTATTTTTTTTTCCGCTGCAGCAGTTTAGGCAGAGACATTTTCCAGCTATAGTCTACAGCTGGTGGTGTGCTACTGGCAGATGTGCTGCAAGGACCAGGGACACCCTGCACTATACCATCATCGCTGTCAGTGGAGGCTGCTGAGAGGTCATGAGGTATAGCGGGATAGACTTAGGTGAGTAGGGAGGAGGAAAAGAATTGCCTCCCTTTTGTGTGTTTTCAGGTGCTCTTGCCATTGGGCTGAGTGGTGGGAGTTTAAATGCTTTGTCAAGCATGTGGTACCCAAATGGCTGGTGTTTTTGCCACGCTTGATGTGCTTGAGACAAAGTTTGCAAATTGCAATAATGTTATCAGCTGCACATGTGCTAAAAAAGGCCCAGACAGCTGAGCTCCACAATGTGATGGAATAGGGTGGCTGCTCTCTTCTCTTGCATGATGGCTGCCTCGTTTGGGTTGTGCCTTACCCTCACTTTCCTCCTCTGTTCTATCCGGCACCCAAGTCACATCAGTGACCTCATCATCATCATCTCCTACATCCTCATTACCACTTGAAACAACTTGGCAATACCCTGCGGCTGGGGGAACATGATTGCCAATTTGTGTACCAGTTTTCTCCCCTCTCTGTAGGCTCATGTTCCTACCTTCCTTATCCTCAGAACCAACATCTGAATCAAGTAAAGGTTGTGCATCATCAAAGATCAAGTGGCTGCCGCTGTGTTCAAATAACTCAGCTGACTCCTCCATGCCTGATGCTGATGCTATGGTAGGAATATCTGTGGACAAGGAGGCAGATTTAGATCTGTGGACTGCACACTAATCTCTGCTTGGGTGATGGAGGATGAAGAGGATGAGGATGAGGATAGTTTACTAAGTCAGTCCACCACCCCCTCTGCAGTCTGTGACTGGATAGCATGGGCAACATCACTAAACAGGGGAAAGTATGCCCTGCCTGAGGACTGAACACGTCCAACCTTGCCTGTGGACACATACAATGCTGGCCCCTTCACAGTGCTATGGGAACATCTGTCTCTCCTTATTGGCCTCCCAGACATGATGAGGGTGCTTTTTAACAAAATGTAATAAAGATATGGAAATGTGTACGAGGATTAACTTTATTCAATGGAAAGTGGTGTTTGGTGCACTTTAACCTACGTACTCACTACACAGACACACTCCACTGATGCACTACAAAATGCTGCAAAAAAATGGACTGATGCACTGCAATATACTGCGTTAAATGTGCAGTAACGTACAGAAATATACTGCATTAACTGTGCAGTAATGCACTGAAATATACTGTGTCAAACGTGCACTAACGCACTGAAATGTATTGTGTTAAACATTCAGTAACGCACTGAAATATACTGTGTCAAACGTGCACTAACGCACTGAAATGTATTGTGTTAAACATTCAGTAACGCACTGAAATATACTGCGTTAAACATGCAGTAATGCACAGATTCATACTGTGTTAAACGTGCACTAATGCACTGAAATATACTGCGTTAAACAGCACATAACACACAGAAATATACTTTGTTAATTGTGCACTAACGCACTGAACTATACTGCGTTAAATGGCACGTAACGCACAGAAAAAAACTGTGTTAAAGGTGCACTAACGCACTAAAATATATTGCGTTAAACATGCACTAATGCACTGACATATACTACGTTAAACTGAAAGTAATGCATTGAAATTTACTACATTAAGCATGCACTAAAGCACAGAAATATAATGTATTAAACATGCACTAATTCAGAAATATACTGAGATAAACATGTAGTAACGCACGGAAATATACTGTGTTAAATGTGCACTAATGCACTGAGATATATTTTGTTAAATGCGCACGTAACGCACTGAAACATACTGCGTTAAACAGCACATAGCGCACAGAAATATACTTTGTTAACCGTGCACTAATGCCCTGCACTATACAGCGTTAAACGGCACACAAAACTCACAAAAAAACTGTGTTAAAGGTGCACTAATGCACTAAAATATACTTCGTTAAATATGCACTGATGCACAGAAATTTACTGCGTTAAACGTGCACTAACGCACAGAAATTTACTGAATTAAATGTGCAGCATCGCACAGAAATGTACTGTGTTAACCACTTTACCACTAGCCACTGTGCTGCTACTGCGGCACAGTGGCTCGTTATTGTCCAGCGACGTAGACCTACGTCCCTGGACTCCTCCCCCTGTAGGCGGCGCTCCCACTGTTTTCATTCACAGTGGGAGTCGGCCAGGGGAGGAGCGGCGGCGATCACCGCTGCTCTGCCCCGATCGTCAGGGAATGTGTAAACAGAGCGGGCGGATCTCCTAAGTGACAGGGAGTGACAGATCGGAGTGTTCAGCATAGCTGAACATCCGATCTGTCCCTGGCTCACTCAGTCACCTCCCCCCACACACGTTAGTAAGCACCAGGCATACATTAACCCCTCCCTCTCCAATAAAATTAACCCCTTCCCTGCCAGTGTCATTTTTACAGTAACAGTGCATATTTATAGCACTGATTACTGCAGTAATGTCACTGGTACCCCCAAAAGTGTCAAAAATGTCAGTCAAGGGTCTGATCTGTCCGCCGCAATGTCGCAGTCCCGCAAAAAAAAAACACAGATCGCCGCCATTACTCGTTAATAAAAACCCACCAAAAATGACAGAAATCTTTCCCTTAGTTAGTAAACGCAATAACTTTTGCGCAAACCAATCAAAAAACGCTTATTGCGATTTTTTTACCAAACATGGGTAGCAGAAAACAAATTGGCCAAAAATTTAAAAAAAAATAGTTTTTTACATCTTTTTTGGGGGGAATTTCATATAAAAAAATGTTAAAAATATTGTTATTTTTTCAAAATAAATCCTCTTTTTTTGTTTATAGCGCAAAAAGTAAAAATCGCACAGGTGATCAAATACCACCAAAAGAAAGCTCTGTTTGTGGGAAAAAAGGACGTAAATTTTGTTTGGGTACGGCGTCGCATGACCGCGCAATTGTCAGTTAAATTCGCACAGCGCCGAATCGCAAAAAGTGGCCCAGACATGAGACAGCAAAATGCTCTAGTGGTAAAGTGGTTAAAAGTGCACTAATGCAATCACATACACTGCATTAAATGGCATGTAATGCACAGAAATATACTTTGTTAAAGGTGCACTAATGCACTGAAATATACTGCGTTAAATGTGCACTGATGCACAGAAATGTACTGCGTTAAAAGGTGCACTAACGCACAGAAATATACTGTGTAAAACATGCACTAATGCACTGACATATACTACGTTAAACAGCGTGTAACACACTGAAATATACTGCATTAAGCATGCACTAAAGCACAGAAATATACTGTGTTACACGTGCACTAATGCACAGAAATATAATGCAATAAACATGCAGCAATGCACTGAAATATACTGTGTTAAACGTGCACTAATGTACTGAAATATAATATGTTAAACATGCAGTAACATACTGAAATATACTGTGTTAAACGTGCACTAACATACAGAAATATATTGTGTTAAAAGTGCAGCAACGCACAGAAATATACTGTGTTAAACATGCACTAATGCACTAAAATATACAAAGTTAAACGGCACAAAATGCAGTGAAATATAATGCGTTAAATCTGCAATAACGCACAGAAATATAATGTGTTAAAGGCGCACTAACAGACTGAAATATACTGCGTTAAATGGCATGTAATGCACTGAAATATACTGTGTTAATTGTACACTAACAAACTGAAATTTACTGCATTAAACATGCAGTAACACACAGAAATGTAGTTCATTAAACGCGCACTAACACACTGAACTATACTGCGTTAAACGGAACATAACGTACTGAAATATTCTGCATTAAACAGCATGTAATGCACTGAAATTTACTGCATTAAACCTGCAATAACGCACACAAATATACTGTGTTAAACGTGCACTAATGCACTGAAATATACTGCGTTAAATGTGCACTGATGCACAGAAATGTACTGCGTTAAACGTGCTGTAACACACAGAAATATACTGTGTTAAATATGCACTAAAACACTGAGATATACTGCGTTAAACGTGCAGTAACACACTGAAATATACTGCGTTAAATGTGCACTAACGCACAGATATATACCACGTTAAACATGCACTAACACACAGAAATATACTACATTAAATGTGCAGTAATGCGCAGAAATGCACTGCGTTATACATGCATTAACGCACTGAAATTTACTGCGTTAAACTGTACATAACGCACTAAAATAAACTGCGTTAAATGTACACTAACACACTGAAATCTACTGTTTTAAACGTGCATTAATGCACTGAAATATACTGTGTTAAATGGTACATAATGCACTGAAATATACTGTGTTAAATGGTACATAACGCACTGGAATATACTGTGTTAAATGTGCAGTAATGCACAGATATATACTTCATTAAACGCGCGCTAACACAATGAACTTTACTGTGTTAAACAGGACATAACACACAGAAATATACTGCGTTAAACGGCACGTAACACACAGAAATATACTTTGTTAAACGTGCACTAACGCACTGAAATATACTGCGTTAAACGTGCACTGATGCACATAAATGTACTGCGTTACACGTGCACTAATGCACAGAAATATACTGCGTTAAACATGCACTAATACACTAAAATATACTGCGTTAAATGGCACGTAATGCACTAAAATATACTGCATTCGGCGTGCAATAACGCACAGAAATATACTGCGTTAAACGTGCACCAACGCACAGAAATATACTGTGTTAAACATGCACTAACGCACAGAAATAGACTGCGTTAAACTTGCACTAACACACAGAATTATACTGCTTTAAACGGCACATAACCCACTGAAATATACTGCATTAAACATGCAATAACACACAAAAATATACTTTGTTAAATGTGCATTAATGCACTGAACTATATTGTAGTAAACCTGCCCTGACAAAATAAACTGACTAATGTCAAAATGAGTGGTCACTACACTCACACTGACTGAACTATTATTGATTCACACTAAACTGATATTCTACACTGTCAATAGAATCAGAATAGCACACTCTCTCCATGCCGATATCACACTACAAATGAATACTTTTATAGTGTGGGGAAGGAGCGATGAGAGCAATGGAGTAATGAGTCATCATTACTTTCTCCAATCATGGCTCTGACAGTGTTCAATAGTGTACAATAATTTGGGTGTTCATTGAACTGGCGAACTTGGCCCAAACTCATGATCGGGCCAAACTGTTTGCCCATCCCTAGTATCCTGACTTAAAGTGGAGTTCAACACTTTCTTACACCAACGTTCCCACTGGTAGCCGATAACTGTGCCTGTAATAATTGGCTATTTTTTTTTTTTTTACCTTTTTTTTGTTTAAAATTCCCTCTACTTCCGGCTCTAGTTTCCTGGGGTTGATGACACTGATATCCCAGGAGTCAATGATAGTCAAGATATCGGGCTGCCACTGCATTTTTTCTGCAATCCACAGTGCACCGTGCTGTATCCTGACTGCTCAGGTGCAAGACCTGGAGGTGCGTGCTGGGTAGACAGCTGCACCAAATCCCAGAAACAAATACAAGCGGGCTTCCGATGCCCACAGTAGCAATGGGCACTGTCTACATACCAGGGGCACTGTGAGTAAAGGAAGATTTATAAGCCACATCAATAATCACACTGATAACAGTGTAGTGCCGGTTCACACATATGCGATATGAGCCATCGCATGTGATTCACACAGCACTGCTATGCAAATCACATGTAATGTCTGTACGATGCGAATTCAGCCATACAGATCGCATTGGCTAAATTTGCATTGCATTCAGACCAAAGTCATGCAGAGCCCTTTTTTGGTCCGCACCAGAATCGGATTGCATATGCAAACTAATCTGGGGTTGTCGTTAACTTTGTATTGGCACTCCCAGCAGTTTGAATATGGCAATGTGAACTGCCTGTGAGTCGGGTGCCATGTGGGAACCCGCAGTGGATTCGCAGGGTTCCCGCATCGCACCAATGTGAACAGGCACTTACACTTTCAATTGCACTAGCAAAGAAGATCATGGGGGTGCTTTTAAAAAAAAAAAATTGACAAGGGGACTGGAATTCCACTTTAAGAATATCTCTACTTATGTGATCTATGTACATGCAAGGATTTTTACAAACTTTGTAGCAGAGTCCTACCAGTTTATATTCTTAAGAAAAAGCTCTATGTTCTACTATGTCCTTGGATTACTGATCCCTAAAAGTGGAGAATCAATGTTCAGTATAATCAGCACTTTCAGCGTGCAGAGGATGTACCTCTATGGGGCAGCGGATGTCAGTGGTGACATGTCGGCTGATGCCCATAGCTATATTAGGCCTCATGCACACAGGGCGTTTGAAAAAATTAGCTGCAAAGCCATTTCTGACGCCAGGGAAAAGCAGTTGTAAAAATGTGCTTTTATAAGCGTTTTGTATTGGCGTTAATGCACGTTTTAGCCACATTTAGCAGTGTTAGTGTTTTAGCAGCCTTTATCTGCCCTCTTCTATTTTCCAACCTGAAATCTAACTACTACAGCTTAAAAACGTCTGATGTGGCCTATTGCCTTATGCGGCCTTTAGCAGTGTCAGGTGTTTTTACAGCCTAATGCTGCTGGTCCAGAATGCACTGGCCCTGTTTTTTTTTTTTTTACAGCTTGAAAATGCCTATGTGACTTGAAGCTCCTAAAAGTCTATGTGTTCATGAGGCCATAGAATAACATGGAGGGGTGTTTTTAAGCTGCAAAAAAAAAAAAAGGAAGGCCTGACGCTCCTAAAAGCAGCTGTAAAAACACCCTGTGTGCATAAAGCCTTAGTGGGGACTTCTGGGAGAAGCAGTGTGCCAATCACACAAGTAGGAAATTACATTTCTTGGGAAATTCTGTACACCCCCTGTGTACAGAAAGCCTCCAGATTGCAAAATTGCATTCAATTTTACTGAAAATTACAGCGGCTACAGATTGAAAAGGAAAGGTAATTTTAATAACATTAAAATACAATAGTATTTGTGTGGCAAATATATATGCTATATTATTTTTTTTATTATTTGCTACATTTTTTAACCACTTAAGCCCCGGAGGATTTGCCTGCTCAAAGACCAGAGCCCTTTTTTCAACTTGGCACTGCGTGACTTTAACTGACAATTTCACAGTCATGCAATGCTGTACCCAAACAGAATTTACGTCCTTTTTTTCTCATAAACAAAGCTTTCTTTTGGTGGTATTTGATCACCTCTGCGCTTTTTATTATTTGTTATATTAATAAAAAAAGAGCGAAAATTTTGAGAAAAAATGACATTTTCAACTTTGTCTTTTAAAAAATATCCAATATACTCAATTGATGTCATATGTTTTGGCCAAAATGTGTTCAGCTACATGTCTTTGACAAAAAACATCTCAATGAGTGTATTTTTATTGGTTTGCGCAAAAGTTATAGCGTCTACAAACTATGGTGTAAATACTGGAATTTACGCAGCTTTAATTTCTGACTGCCTATCTCATTTCATAAAGTGCTAAAATGGCAGGGCAGTACAACCCCCCCACCCAAATTACCACTTTTTGGAAAGTAGACATCCTAAGGAATGTCCTGAGAGGCATGTTGAGCTCATTGAATATTTCATTATTTTGTCACAGGTGTTTGAAAAATGCCTTTTTTTTTTTACACAAAGTTGTCAATGAAATTATATATTGCTCACACATGCCATGGGTATATGTGTAATTACATCCCAAAATATATTCTGCTTCTTCTCCTGAGTACAAGGATACCACATATGTGAGACTTTTTGGGAGCCTAGCTGTGTACGGTACCCCGAAAACCAATCCCCACCATTAGAATTTCAAAAGGCGCACATTTTTCATTGCATTTTCTCACTACCTATAACGGTTTAGGAGGCCCTGAAATGTCAAGATACCACAAAGCCCCCCCCCCCAAATGACCCCATTTTGGAAAGTAGACACCCCAAGCTGTTTGCTGAGAGGCATGGTGAGTCCATGGAATATTTTATATTTTATATATATATACATGTTTTGGGAAAATTACAATTTATTTTCTTTTTATTTTTTTTTAACACAAAGTTTTTACTATAAGATACATTTCTCACACATGACATGGGTATATGTGGAATGACACCCCAAAATACATTCTGCTACTTCTCCTGAGTATGGGGATACCCCATGTGAGACTTTATTTTTTTTTTTTCCTGTTGGTTATCCATCATTACTGACCAGGCACAGACTTTATCGGCACCCCCATTTTTGTCGGTTGCCCTTATGCATATCCATTTTTTCACCCACTATTGTCACTTTTCCTCCCTCACATTGATATACATATTAGTTCACTTCACTATTAATTCTACCCTTGGCGGTAAATCCTGCTTGTTTATAAGACAACCATTATCCTTGTTTTTAGGAAACATTGTCCCTACACCACCTTCTTGCCTGAGCTCTCACTTTCTGGACTCCAGCCGCACACAATTTCCTGGATGGGCTCTCTTTAGATTCATGCAGATTGAGGGTGGTCATCCCCTCAGTTGCAGGTCTGTCTGACCTGCAAGGGACCTGCTCATTATTCATATTGCACTGGGGACATACAGAGAAGCATTGAGTCCGCTCAATTGGTTTTAACTTGTGCAAGCAGAACTATCCCAACACAGTCAGAGACTATGCAAGTATGTATTTACCCAGAATTGTTTTTTCTTTTTTTCTTAGACTCTGTAATGCTGTATAATGTATTTAATGCCTCTAACATGTCTCTATGTTATCTTTATTGTAGAAATCTATGTGCAATATTTTGTATTTGAATTACCCCTGAAGAAGAGGCGAATAGCTTCGAAACGCGTTGGGTATTTGACTGCAATTTTCTTGCACGTTTCTGCAGCTGTGTTACATTTTGTAATCTGCTTGCCCATATTTATGTATTTGTTTAATATTTGCCATTTTTAGCTTTTATATTGTCACTAATAAAATTGTATATTTTTTGATAAATACTCTATTTACATACTTTCTTATACTACATTGAGTGCCTTAAAAGTCCCAAACCCTTAGGGGAACCCTTCCTTTCTTTGTTTTCATGTGAGACTTTTTGGGAGCCTAGCTGTGTACGGGACCCCGAAAATCAATCACCATCTTCAGGTTTTCTAATGGCGTAAATTTTTTATTTTACTCCTCACTACCCATCACAGTTTCAGAGGCCCTGAAATTTCAAGATAGCACAAACCCCCCCCAAATGACCCAATTTTAGAAAGTAGACACCCCAAGCTATTTGCCGAGAGGCATGGTGAGTCCGTGGAATATTTTATATTATGCCACAAGTTTTGGGAATATTACATTTTTTTTTTTAACACCAAGTTTTTACTAAAAGATAAATTGCTCACACATGCCATGGGTATACAGTAAAACCTTGGATTGCGAGCATAATTCATTCTGGAAACATGCAAAAAAATATATACAAATTGTATATATTAGCGCGCCAGGGAGATGGGATCAGGATCTGGTATAATAAATATATAAATATATATGTGAATAAATAAAGTGGTTTAGTGAATTAGATCAATTAATGTATTAATTAAATTAAATTAATTGCAGCTGCTATATAAAGTGCGGGTGCTAGTAATGAAACAAAGTAATCACAATAGTGATAACTATAGCGCTTGCAGTGTCCCCTAGTGGGAGAATAATTTTACAGTTGTGCTTGTATATAAAATATAAAGGTGATACTCTCAAATAAATATGTTGAATAAATACGCTGATAAATAGACAATTAATAAATAAGTGGATAAATAAATCAATAAATAAATGAACCACTCATAATTATAGTCCTTCACAGTGTGCAATGATGAGAACTTTCAGTGTGTAAAAAATATATATTATAAAGTCCAAAAGATGAAATTAATAAAAATTAATAGAAAGTGCTGGTGCTCTTTGCTTGATTCCTTGGTGCTTCCTTCACCGTGAATAAATAAATGAAATGCCCACTCACCGAATGCTGTGGGTTTTATATGTCTTATGACACTAAAACCGTCTGTGCTTATGGGAGATCCTGCCCAGTTCGGATAGCTCTCCCCGGGTCTTTGCAGCCACTGCGGGTATTACTTCCACTTTGGGTAGTCCCCTCCAGCCACGGTCCCAACCTTGGATTGTGCCCCTCCTGCAAAGTCCCCTCCAATCACAGCCGTGATGGGGAAATAAAAAGCGGATAGTGTGGTATTGTTTCCAATATTTTATTCACACACCCCATGCATGACAAAAGTAAAATCCATAAAACTTCCAGCAGGTGATAAAGGTGCTCATCCAAAGTTCCAAAATTTAAACAGCAAACTAGTGAGGTAACCGTGTTCAATCCAAACAAGACAGGCAAACAGATAGGACCGTCATACGTTGGACACAGAGAGTGGAGAGCGGTAGTTCCGGTATGCGTTCCACTTGAGTGCGTATGACGTCACGACGTGCGTTCCATCTAACGCGTTTCGTCATTGGCTAGACGTCTTCAGAGGTGGAGCCGAACATCTAGCATGGGTCTTAAATACCAGAGCTGCCGCTCAGCACTCCGCCCAACTCCGCTCTGAAAAAATTCTATCCGGAACCGGAAAAGCCTCCGTGTCCCCGCATAGTACATAACATATTAAATAGTATATTAAGATGTGCAATCCATTCTTCGGAACTCAAATTTATGTAACCTTATTCATTTAACAATACTCTTCTTATATCGTGTATATATATATTAATAAATTAATTTATGCTATATAAGAGACTTTGTTTATAAATAGGGCACACATATGAATACTATTAAAAATTATAAATTTTAATTCATAAATAGTCTAAAATTTTATTTTAAATGCATAGTTAATATTGGTGTGTAGGGGGTTTAATATCATAAAATTCTCTAATATTTAATAGGTTCTAACATTGTGTTATTAAATTTAAAAATTAATTAAAACATCTAAAGTTTATTAATATATTAGTATTTTAATATTATAATTATGTGGATTACAATAATTCTATCGTGACAATAAATATTATTTTTTGAATTTGTAAATAATGTTTAAATATTAAAATCTAACATTACCTATCTAAAATTAATTATGGCTGAACAAAACCGTAGTTTTTTTATATAATTTTAATATTATCAAAACTCTATAAAGATTCTATAAGATTATGGATTTGAAATAAAACAATTAATGTCCATGTCAATGTTCATACCCTTGGGTTGTAGGGTAGAGAGCTCATAAATCCACCGGGACTCATTTTGGGAGACGGCAATTCGCATGTTACTGCCCCTCCAGTTCTGTTCTATCTTATCAATACCCAAGATGGTAAGAAATGTGGGGTCCCTGTTATGCACCATTCTAAAATGTAGGGAGACACTGTGGTTCCTGAAACCTTTTTAGATAAGAGATAAAGAAAAAGAAAACAGCGACTACTCTCTGAATTTCATCACACAGTACAACGTAAGATACAAAGAAGTGGAAGACATCATAAAAAAGCACTGGCACCTTCTTTTGAGGGATGAAAAACTGAGGGAGATCATTCCGAACCGGCCAAAATTTGTCTACCGGAGAGGTCCTAACCTCAGCGATAAACTGGTGAAGAATGTACCAGATCCCCCAAAGAAACTTTTAACCTTTTTAGACTATAAAGGCTTTTATTCCTGCGGAAGGTGCAAACCATGTAAAACTGTGAAAACAAGGAAAAGACAAGTTCTTGAGTTCCAATCAAACGTAACGAAAAAGAAATACAACATTAAGAAATTAATTACATGCAGGAGTACCCATGTTACATACCTTCTTACTTGCCCTTGTGGGTTACAATATGTGGGTCGTACCACAAGAGAGCTCAGGGTACGCATAGGGGAGCACATTGCCAATATTAAAAAAGGTTTCAGGAACCACAGTGTCTCCCTACATTTTAGAATGGTGCATAACAGGGACCCCACATTTCTTACCATCTTGGGTATTGATAAGATAGAACAGAACTGGAGGGGCAGTAACATGCGAATTGCCGTCTCCCAAAATGAGTCCCGGTGGATTTATGAGCTCTCTACCCTACAACCCAAGGGTATGAACATTGACATGGACATTAATTGTTTTATTTCAAATCCATAATCTTATAGAATCTTTATAGAGTTTTGATAATATTAAAATTATATAAAAAAACTACGGTTTTGTTCAGCCATAATTAATTTTAGATAGGTAATGTTAGATTTTAATATTTAAACATTATTTACAAATTCAAAAAATAATATTTATTGTCACGATAGAATTATTGTAATCCACATAATTATAATATTAAAATACTAATATATTAATAAACTTTAGATTTTTTAATTAATTTTTTAATTTAATAACACAATGTTAGAACCTATTAAATATTAGAGAATTTTATGATATTAAACCCCCTACACACCAATATTAACTATGCATTTAAAATAAAATTTTAGACTATTTATGAATTAAAATTTATAATTTTTAATAGTATTCATATGTGTGCCCTATTTATAAACAAAGTCTCTTATATAGCATAAATTAATTTATTAATATATATATACACGATATAAGAAGAGTATTGTTAAATGTTAAATGAATAAGGTTACATAAATTTGAGTTCCGAAGAATGGATTGCACATCTTAATATACTATTTAATATGTTATGTACTATGCGGGGACACGGAGGCTTTTCCGGTTCCGGATAGAATTTTTTCAGAGCGGAGTTGGGCGGAGTGCTGAGCGGCAGCTCTGGTATTTAAGACCCATGCTAGATGTGTGGCTCCACCTCTGAAGACGTCTAGCCAATGACGAAACGCGTTAGATGGAACGCACGTCGTGACGTCATACGCACTCAAGTGGAACGCATACCGGAACTACCGCTCTCCACTCTCTGTGTCCAACGTATGACGGTCCTATCTGTTTGCCTGTCTTGTTTGGATTGAACACGGTTACCTCACTAGTTTGCTGTTTAAATTTTGGAACTTTGGATGAGCACCTTTATCACCTGCTGGAAGTTTTATGGATTTTACTTTTGTCATGCATGGGGTGTGTGAATAAAATATTGGAAACAATACCACACTATCCGCTTTTTATTTCCCCATCACGGCTGTGATTGGAGGGGACTTTGCAGGAGGGGCACAATCCAAGGTTGGGACCGTGGCTGGAGGGGACTACCCAAAGTGGAAGTAATACCCGCAGTGGCTGCAAAGACCCGGGGAGAGCTATCCGAACTGGGCAGGATCTCCCATAAGCACAGACGGTTTTAGTGTCATAAGACATAAAACCCACAGCATTCGGTGAGTGGGCATTTCATTTATTTATTCACGGTGAAGGAAGCACCAAGGAATCAAGCAAAGAGCACCAGCACTTTCTATTAATTTTTATTAATTTCATCTTTTGGACTTTATAATATATATTTTTTACACACTGAAAGTTCTCATCATTGCACACTGTGAAGGACTATAATTATGAGTGGTTCATTTATTTATTGATTTATTTATCCACTTATTTATTAATTGTCTATTTATCAGCCTATTTATTCAACATATTTATTTGAGAGTATCACCTTTATATTTTATATACAAGCACAACTATAAAATTATTCTCCCACTAGGGGACACTGCAAGCGCTATAGTTATCACTATTGTGATTACTTTGTTTCGTTCTGGAAACATGCTTGTAATCCAAAGCACTCTTATATCAAAGCAAATTTCCCCATAAGAAATAATGGAAACTCAGATGATTCGTTCCACAAGTCCTTCAGTTTATAGTCTATATACAAAGATTATAGCAATGTGATAGGTTGTGTAACCATAAAATGTCCATCCACAATATGCAGCCTTCCCAAGGGGATTAGAAGCAAAATCTAGCAGAGCTACAGAATATAAGAGAGATGAGAGGTGCCTCTAAGTGTAGCAAAATGGTTACATTTAATGAAGGTTCAACATTTAGCAACTCACATGGTTGCTGATTAAAATAGGCACAACTAAGTATGCAGGCATCTGGGGTAAAGCTGTCCACATAGACCATCTTCTGAACCACTGGCTCTCACCACTGTCAGTCTGCAATCGTGACCGGGAAGAATAGCCTGCAGTAGAGTGATCTGAAAGTAAGGCTTTGAATCACTTGTGGAGTGCAGCGGGGAAGGGATGATGAAGATGGCTGTGCAGAGGATGGTCTATGTGGACAGTTTTATCCCAGATGCCTGCATACTTAGATGTGCCTGTTTTAATCATCAACCATGTGCGTTGCTAAATATTGAACCTTCATTAAATGTAACCATATTGCTACACTTTAGAGGCTCCTCTCTTCTTTTTTATACATGACGCTACTTGTATATCAAGACATCGCTTGTATATCAAGTCAAAATTTATTTTAAAAATTAGCTTGTCTTGCAAAGCGCTCTCAAACCAAGTTACTCTCAAACCAAGGTTTTACTGTATGTGGAATGAGACCCCAAAATATATTCTGCTGCTTCTCCTGAGTACAGGGATACCACATGTGTGAGACTTTTTGGGAGCCTAGCTGTGTACAGGACCCTGAAAACCAATCACCACTTTCAGGTTTTCTAATGGCTTAATTGTGCATTTCACCTCCGCACTACCTGTCACAGTTTCGGAAGCCCTAAAATTTCAAGATAGCACAAACCCCCCCCCCCCAAATTACCCCATTTTGGAAAGTAGACACCCCAAGCTATTTTCTGAGAGGCATGGTGAGTCCATGGAATATTTTATATTTTGCCACAGTTTCGGAGACCATGAAATGCCAAGACAGCACAACCCCCCCCCCCCTAATGACCCCTTTTTGGAAAGTAGACACCCTAAGCTATTTGCAGAGAGGCATGTTGAGTGTTTTGCAGATCTCACTTTTTGTCACAAAGTTTTGGAAATTGAAAAAAGAGGAAAAAAATGCATTTCCTGTATTTTCTTAATTTTCCAAAAAAATTGAGAGCTGCAAAATACTCACGATACCTCTCAGCAAATAGCTTGGAGTGTCTACTTTGAAAATGGGGTCATTTGGGGGGGGGGGGGGGGTTGTGCCATCTTGGCATTTCATAACCTTCAAAAGTGTGATAGGTAGTAAGGAGTGAAATCAACAATTTACGCCCTTAGAAAGCCTGAAGGTGGGGATTAATTTTCGGGGTCCTGTACGCGGCTAGACTGCCAAAAAGTCTCACACATGGGGTATCCCTGTACTCAGGGGAAGCAGCAGAATGTATTTTAGGGTGTCATTCCACATATATCCATGGCATGTGTGAGCAATATATCATTTACTGACAACTTTGTGTAAAAAAAACAAAAAAATAATAATAATTTTCCCGAAACTTGTGGCAAAATATAAACTATTCCATGGACTCACCATGCCTCTCAGCTAATAGCTTGGAGTGTCTACTTTTTAAAATGGGGTCATTTGGGTGGTTTTGTGCTATCTTGAAATTTCAGGGCCTCTGAAACCGTGACGGGTAGTGCGGAGGTAAAATACACAATTTACCTAAAGGTGGGGATTGGTTTTCGGGGTCCCGTACGCAGCTAGGCTCCCAAAAAGTCTCACACATGTGGTATCCCTGTACTCAGGAGAAGCAGCAAAATGTATTTTGGGGTGTTATTTCACATATACCCATGGCATGCGTGAGCAATATATAATTTAGTTACAACTTTGTGTAAAAAAAAAGTCACCTTCCCGAAACTTAGGGCAACATATAAAATACTCCATGGACTCAATATGCCTCTCAGCAAATAGCTTTGGGTGTCTTCTTTTCAAAAAGGGGTCATTTGGGGGGTGTTTGAACTGTCCCGGCATTTTATGCTCAATCTTAGCCACACATTACCCACCCTTCTAACCACTTGAAAACCAAGCCTTTTCTGTGACTTTTTGTTTACATGAAAAAATATATATTTTTTTTACTAGAAAATTACTTTGAACCCCCAAACATTATATATTTCTTTAAAGCAGAGGCCCTATAGAACAAAATGGTGGATGTTGCAAATTTTTTTGTCACACGGTATTTGCTCAGATTTCCCAAACACTATTTCTGCGAAAAAAATAATTTTTTTTTAATTTAACGCACAAATACACTATATAATTCCAAATTGTTTGGAATAATTTAAAAGATGATCTTATGCTGAGTACATAGATACCAAACATGACATGCTTTAAAAATTGTGCACGCCTGTGCAGAGGCAACAAACTATGTACATTTTTAAAAGCCTTTAAAAGTCTTTACAGGTAACCACTTTAGACTTACAGAGGAGGTCTACTGCAAGAGTTACTGCCCTCGACCTGGTGTTCACGGCAATACCTCACATGCATGCTGCAATTGCAGTTTACATATGACACTAGACCAACGCTTGCGTGCACCTTTGCGCGCAAGCACGGGGGGACATGATTTTTTTTTTATTATTATTTATTTTGCTTTTTTATGTTATTTTGACACCTTTCCTTTCATTTTTTTTTTTTAATCATTTTTATTATTATCACAGTGAATTTAAATATCCCCTATGATAGCAATCTGTAGCGACAGGTACTCTTTTTAAAAAAAATTGGGGTCTTTTGGATTCTAGATCTCTCCTCTGACCTTAACGCATCTGACCACACCAAAATTGGTGTGATAAGATGCTTTCCCAATTTTCCAATGGCGCTGTTTATTTCTGGGGAAACAGAAGTCATGAAATGCTCGTAGCTTCCGGTATCTTAGGCCATAGAGATTATTGGAGCCATTCTCATCTCCAATCAGCTCTATGGTTAGATAATTGAACCACTGGCTGCACTCTCGGGTTAACCGGTGGGACAGGAGACCCCGAGAAAAACCACGGAAGGTAGCGCAAGGCGGCAGGAGGGGGGGGGGGAGTCCCCTCCCACTGCATGTAAAAGCAGTCTAGCGGCCAATTATTGGCTAGAATTGCTTTTACATGCAAGCCGACCACTAGTTGTAAAAAACGATTCCAAGGTGATGCCTAAATCTGTACATTGCTGGTCCTTGTTTGGCATATAGTGTAGGTTTTTTTTTTTTTTCATGCAGCCTGTGGGCTGAACGAAAAAAAAAAGAGAACCTAACAGAAATCACCACAGGAATATTGTGTAGTATTACACACCATTAACCGCCCAACAACCAAACCCACTGATTTAATGGTAGGTATACATGACAATATTCCACGTATACCTAAAGGTATTTTAACTGCAGTGGTGAAATCAACCTACTACAGCTGCTGCCATCAGAGGTATCCATATATGCTGAGCGCAAACTCGGTTTGTGTCAGAATATATAAAATAAGTGTGGCAGCCGACGGGTACCTGCAAGAGAAACAGGTTAACAAAAGAATGAAAAACAAACAAAGTACAGTAAAAGTACAGTAGGAAGAGTAGAAGAACATAAAAATAACTGACACGACAACTGTTTTTGGCTTTTTTATTTTATATTTTTTTGCATTTTTTTAACACTTTTTTTTTTGTGAACTGCAACTTTCCAGCTTAGGGTCTCTCAAAATGTCGATAGCCATCGAACATCTTTCTAGACCCTGTGTTTGTGTGCCCTACACTATGTCATGCTGTACCCTATACTAAAACTCCACTAGTGTGTGGTAGCGATGGAAACAGTCCCCGATGCAGAGGTCAGGTCAGGACAGTCGGGACAATAATAACAGGTGTCAGGGGGTGTGGGTTTTGATCTTATAGGTGGTGTGAGTAGGTGCTGCCTCCGTCCCTAAGTCTTGAAAAAAGAGGGGGTTTTTTTGGTGTCTCAAGCCAAAGATGATGGGACTTTGTGGGCAAGTAAGTATCAATTGAACATGAGTAAAATTATATCTCAATTTATTAACAAATTTACATAGAAGTAAAAAATAAGAAAATATTGTAACTCAGTTGTGAGTATTGGTGTTGGGTACAGGCCCAAAGTGATAAAGATAAGAATAAGAGAAGAAGGATTCTCAGTGAATCCGTGACACATGTGATAAGTTGTGACAGTTTTATGGATCTTGTCTCTGTGTATTCCGTATGTGGGAGGTTCACAGAGTTTCATCCATAATTTCTGACGCGTTTCGGCTGTATCAGCCTTTTTCAAAGTTTTTCTGTCACCCAGCTGTAATTTATAATAGATAATATTCAATATTTCCATTTGTTGGAAATATATGTGAAATTAGTATATACAAAAATAATAATAATAAATACATACTTGTATTTTAAAATCTTGTTACTGCAAACCAAAATTGCCTCTGTCCCCTCTAAACCTGCAACAAGGAGCCGTGTGGTACCATGGTCTGAAAGGATATATTAGTTGTATTTTTTATCGTATGAAAAATAAGGATCATATACTGCCAATGTTGGCTACTCACATCCAGGTTTGGAGATGTTCATATAAAGATATTGGATTGTTGTTCCAGTAATGTCCTGGATCGTTCTAGAAGGGGTATATATATATGTATATATTATATTAAATTTCCCAAGGTAAGTAATTAGTGTGGGTGTTCAAGCCCAAATAAACACTTACATTTGCAGATTTATATACAGATTTAGGGGAGGGGAAGGTATCTCTCCTGATGCCGCAGTCAAAAGTAGATTGCTGCCGCCAGTTAGCCGTTCTGAAAAGGGTCATATGTCCATGAAGTGTTTTGTTACAATTTGCAAGTTTGTGGGTAAAATGTATTTTATTTGTGACTTCAAGTAAACGGACATTCGTCTAGACTTACATTTTTTCAGGGAGGTATTGGTGTTAAGAAGAGAGGTAGAGGTGATATCCTTCACCGCCGCTGGTCCACGTCCGTCCTGTTCCCTCTGCAAGAGGGAAGTGAGGGTGGACATCGGCTCCCCGGCCTTATAAAGCCATTCGCGCATGCGCATAGTGCGCTGCACGTCATCGGCTTCTTCCGTCAGTGACTCAGGCTTTCGTACTGCGCAAGCGCCTGGGTGATGCGCGCGCAGTACAAGCCGGTCCTGGCCGCTCAGCCGCCGACACAGTGTATGGGAGATCTAGGAAACGACTCAGCCGTGGCCGGCAGGTTTCCGTCTCCATAGTAACCCCTGTCACAAGGAGGTGGCAGGGGCTTACCGTGCCGGGTGCAGGATGGGGGGAAGAAAAGAAACAAAGTGGTTTGCTCATAAAAAACAAGATATACATCTTCATATGAATATTACATAAAGCTGTTACATGTGGTACAGAAAAGAAGGACAATAAATAAATGGTAATTCTATATATTATATATAACATTCTTGGTTCGTTTTAACAGCAGTAATTATATCTAGATGCCCGAGAGGATATCCCCAATGGGGGTGTTGAAGGAATATCCACAGGTCTGGCACACCAGAAGGGGGTCTGGGCCGGAATTTTTGAAGGGTATTGAGTGTGATCTCAGAGTTCTAGTATCTTGGGATAAATCCCATGATATATGTATGGTCTGATTGGTGGTGGTTATATTTTTTCTATGATGTTAGTCTGTTTTGCCAGATGCAAAACCCTCCAGAAATGGTCTGAAACTTTCTGTTTCGTTAAGTCCTGGGTATGTGGTGGCATTTAGACGCCTGATCCATCTCATCTCCATCTGTAAGAGTTTTTTATTCCAGTCGCCCCCCCGTTGCGGTATGTGCATTCTCTCTAGGGCGATGAAAGTAACTTTCGGCATTTTGTTGTTGTGCATGTTTTTGACATGTCTGCCAAGCGGTAGATGGAAATTGCATATTTCCATACTTTGGATATGCTTATTGATTCTCTTGCCCATTTCCTGTTTGGTCTTGCCAACATAAAACGACCCACATTCGCACCTCATAAGGTACACGACTCCTCTCGTCCTACAGTTGACATAGTGTCGTGGTCTAAAATGTTCACCATTGGGGAGGATGGTGTCCGTACATTTTTTTATGACACTGCACTGTGTGCAAGTACCACAAGGGTATGTACCTTTATCCTTGCATGGATCTTTCCTTTTTTCCTTAAATTCGCTATGTATTAGGTTTTGTTTGAGGGAGCCGGCCTTTTTGTAGGTCACTAGTGGGCCATCTGGTACAAATGGTTTCACCACAGGGTCTTCACTTAATATGTTCCAGTGTTTCTGGAGGATTCCTTTAATTTTGTAATGTTCATTTGTAAATCGTAGAATGATACGACTTTTTTCTCCTTGTTCTTTTATTTCGTCCATTTTTTTAGTTTGAAAAAGGAGTTCGTTCCTTTGTCGTTTTTTTACTTTATTAAATGCTTTCCTGAGAGTGCTTCTGGTATACCCTCTTTCTAGTAGTCTACCCGTAAGGAGATCGGCTTCTTTTTGGAAATCATCCTCATCTGTACAGTTCCTCTTTAATCTTAAGAATTGGCTATATGGTATAGCTCTTTTCAATGATGTTGGATGGAAACTCGTGGCATGCAGGATTGAGTTCCCCGCTGTTTCCTTGCGGTAAAGAGTGGTTTTGATTGTTCCATTGTCCTCTTTCAGTATCCAGGTGTCTAAGAATGCAATCTTACTCTTATCATAATTGAGTGTAAAATACATGTTATATGTATTTTTGTTCATTACTTTCAAACATTCTCCAATTAAATTTTCCGGACCTGTCCAAATGATGAAAATATCATCTAGGAAACGTTGCCATAGTAGTATATGGTCTACAAAAGTGCTGTTTTTCTCTTCGGCTAGAAAATCAGATTCCCAGGCTCCTAAATAAATGTTCGCATAAGATGGTGCGCAGCTCGTACCCATCGCGACACCGCACGTTTGTAGGTAATAGGTGCCATTAAATGTGAAAACATTGTGGTTCAATATATATTCCAACATTGTTACAATGAATTCGTTAAACTTGTGGTCCCTTTCACTCTGTTGTTTGAATGTTTCTCTTATTATCTCAATGCCTTTTTTATGGGGAATGTTGCTGTAAAGGGCTTCAACATCAATGGTAATCAAGAGAGAATCTTCCGGTATTATTAGATCATCAAGTATCTGGAGTAGGTGGACTGTGTCTTTAAGATATGATGGAAGCTTGGTCACATGTGGTCTCAGGTATGCATCGATAATTTTACTTGTTGTCTCAGTAAGATTACCATTCCCAGATACAATTGGTCTCCCTGGTGGGTTATCCTTGTTCTTGTGTATCTTTGGCAATGCATATAATGTGGGGGTTCTGGGGTGTTTAGTCCTCAAGTAATTCCATAGGGATTCCATGATCGTACCTTCATTTAAGGCTCTATCCAGTTTTCTGTAGAAATCTTCCTTGAAGGTCTCCAACATGACAGGTAATATTTCTTTATAACATTTTTTGTTTCTCAAAATATTTAGACACATCATTTTATATTGGTCATTATCCATCAGGACCACATTGCCCCCTTTATCAGAGGGCTTAATTGTGATGTTCTCATTATCCTGGAGTTCCTTCAGGGCCTTCTTTTGATGTTTTGTTAAATTCTGTGCAATCTCTTGATCCTTTAGTTGGTTAATTTCCTTTGTTGTCTCCCGCACAAAGAGGGCAATTGCTGGATTTGTATTGAGGGGTGGGAAGGCACTTGATTTTTTCTTAAATCTTTTAAGGGATATTCCCCTTGGGGGGTCTGTTTCTTGTTCCTCCTCCTCACCATCTATTGTGGTGTCATCATCCGTCCAATCTTCCAGTCCCCCTTCATCCAACAGTAAATTTAGATCCCTGATAGCTCTAAATTCAGCTGCTGTGAATTTAGTCTGTGGTTCTTCTGTTTGTTTTTTACTGTACATAACTTTTAAGAGTAATTTTCGGGCAAATAGGTTGATATTCTTTATAGTTTCAAACTTATCTGTGGTTCTATTAGGGCAAAATGAGAGCCCTAATTTTAGGACCTCTGTTTGTTCAGTAGTTAGTATATGTTGGGAAAGATTTATGATGGTATGTTCCCTTATTTCATCTATTATGTGGGGTTGGTTTTCTTCTTCTGGGTTTTCCCTAAAAAAGGCCTTTGAGATTTTGGGTCACTGTCTTTGTTACCTCTTGGTCTTAGGAATATTTTGTGGTGTTTAATCGGGACTGTGCCTTCTTCTGAATTGGGTATGTCCGTTTCCCTGGGGTTTGTCTCCCCCGAATTTTGTGGGGGTTCCTCTCTGTCCTCCAGGTCGGACTGTGGGTCCTGCTGGGGTTGTTCTGCGCCTCGTCGTCTTCTTTGATGTTCTGCCCCCGATGCATAGGATGATGAATCGGACGAATAATAGGGTCCGGTATTGCGATTGGTTTTATTCCTCCTCTGTTGTCTGTTGTTTGACCATTTATATGCGCGGTTTTGAGAAAATGCGTTTTTATCCCTCCAATATTTTCTTTCCTTTTTCTTTAATATCTCTCGGCTGTATTCTTCCAGGTGTTCTTTGAGGTTTTTCTCCTGTTCGCTATATAGTGATATCTTTTTTAGGGGGGTTAATTGATCATAAATGGTTTTTATGTCACACCTAAATCCGCGCCTGCTACAGACACGACATCTTCTTTGGGGGTGTGTTTGGGTAGGGGTACGCGGGAGGACTTGTGGAAAGTGCCTCTCATGCAGCCAGCTCACTGCATCTGGAAGGGGAAGTTGGACAGGAACACCTCCTGGGTACAGGTAGGCATTGATGATCTCTTCCTGGAATTCTCGGAAGGATCTGGTTCGTCCTGACGCCCTGTATAGGACAAAGGCGTTCAGCATAGCCAATTGGAATAAATAAACAGACACTTTTTTGTACCAGCGTCTGGCTTTACGGGCAACTAAATACGGCGCCAAAAGCTGGTCGTTAAGGTCCACCCCTCCCATCTTAAGGTTGTAGTCGTGGACACAGAGGGCTTTCTCCATAACGCCAGTTGCCATAGTAATTTGGATCGTCATGTCTGGGTGAATGGAGGACAGAACGAAAACATCCCGTGTATCCCTTCTTCACTGCAAGCAATTTGTCCGTTTTCAAGCAGGCTCTCTCCCCCCGACTAAGACGGGAATTTGCAAGCCGTTGGGGGAAGCCCCAGGGATTAGGTCACACGGTGCCACATGCGCCAAATTGTAATTCAAGAAGGTGACTAAATAGTGGCACGCTTGGGTAAAAGTTGTCCACGTACAAATGGTATCCCTTTCCGGATAAGGGTGACACCAAGTCTCAAACTATCTTGTTGCTGCTTCCTATGTAGTCTGGGCAGTTGTGGGGCTCCATCTTTTCCCTCATAGACCCGGAAACTAACTGTATAGCCTGTGGCCCTGTCACAGAGCTTGTACAGCTTGACCCCGTATCTGACACGCTTGCTGGGGAGGTACTGTTTCATAGCAAGGCGGCCAGTAAACTTAATCAGGGACTCGTCAACACAGACAACTTGTTCGGGGGTAAACAAGGCTGCAAACCGCTGATTGAAGTGGTCTATGAGGGGCCGAATTTTGTGGAGCCGATTATACTCAGGGTCTCCCCAAGGATGACAGATTTAATTGTCATTGAAATGCATAAATTGCAGAATTTGTTTGTATCTTGCCCTGGACATGGTGACAGAGTACATGCGCATATGGTTAATTGGGCCGCAATTCACTCTTTTTGGTTATGCCCATGTTGAGGGAAAGGCCCAGAAAGATTTTAAAATCGAGAACCGTTATAGGTTTCCAGCCGAATCGTCTGGCAAGGGGCGAATTTGGGTTGGCGGCGATGAATTGTTGTGCATATAAATTTGATTGATCCACAATAGATCTAAAAAGATCTTCCGTGAAGAACAGCTCAAAAAAATTCAGGGTCATAAAACCAGCTGTCTCCACGTGGATTCCAGGTTGGGCAGTGAATGGGGGAAGTACTGCCGCTGTAGTATCAGTGGGTTGCCAATTGGGATATGCCAGCGCATCAGGGAGGGCACTATGGGCTCTATGGGCCTGTTTTCGAATACGCGGTGGCTGTGGGCCACTACTTGTGCTAGCCACCGCACTAGCTTCAACTGCACTTATGGGACTCGCCACGTCACCAAGTGTTACTGCAGTTACTGCAGTGCTGCTTGCCAGGCCACCAGAAGGATGAGCAGCACTAGTACCGACGCTCTGCTCCATACGAGCACCCTGCAATTCCTGCATCTCAGCAACTCCAGAATGGGGTCGGGTACGCCTTGGTCTAATAGGGACCCATCCGTCGTCGGAGCTATCTGTCAGGGAGCCGCTGCTGTCATCAGGTTTGTATACTGACCCTGATTCTGCCAGTGAGGCTTCCCCATCGCTCTCATCTGACATGGTCAGTATACTGTAAGCCTCTGCACTACTGTACCAACATTTGGACATTTTATTAACTAAGTTTACCGGTACAGTAGTGTGACTCACAGGTAAAAAAAGCACCTGGCTGCCAAGGACTATTTCAACCGCTACAAAAAAAAACTGCTAATGCTAGCAGGGATCAGGCCTGACTCTACTAACACAGCGGTTTTGTGTGTTGTGTTTTTTTGTAAGTGACAGTAATCTATTGATTACTACACTTGCCGGGGTGGGGTGGGGTGGGCTGGGCGGAGGGCTTAAACGCAGGTGCTGGCAGGAATCAGTGCTGATCATGCAAACACCACGTTTTGGGAACCCTAAACTATGGGGACGCTAGTATAGTTCTGATCAGATATTGATCTGTTCAAACACTATACTAGTAGGGTTGAGTGAACCCGGACTGTATTGTTCGGGATCGTACCGGACTTTTGGGTATTCGGTACGCGGACACGGACCAGAACATTTCAGTGTATGTTCAGGATACTGTCCGTTGTTCGGTAATGTTATTTGATGTTTTGGCGTGGTTTTAATGGCACGGTTTCAACTGGTGCAAGGCAGCCAATCATCAGCAAGCGTTTAACTAGTGTGCCCTTAGAAGCCATCACAGCCATGCCTACTAATGCGATGGCTGTGATTGGTCAGTGCAGCATGTGACCCAGACTCTATATAAGCTGGAGTTGAATAGCGCCGCGTGTCACTCTGCCATAACTATACTAGGGAGAGGTTCCTGATGCTGCTGCTGAGGGAGAGATAGGAGATTATTGTAGGGTCAGGCTGGAGATTGCTTTGAGAGAAAGAATAGGAAGAATCTTTTTTAATCAGACAGCGATCTACATTGATTTTATTGTGTGGGGGTGCAGTGCACGATCTTTTTGCCCTGAGAGAGAGATAGGAGATTATTGTAGGGGCAGGCTGGAGATTGCTTTCAGGGAAAGAATAGGATGCGATGGCTGTGATTGGTCAGTGCAGCATGTGACCCAGACTCTATATAAGCTGGAGTTGAATAGCGCCGCGTGTCACTCTGCCATAACTATACTAGGGAGAGGTTCCTGATGCTGCTGCTGAGGGAGAGATAGGAGATTATTGTAGGGTCAGGCTGGAGATTGCTTTGAGAGAAAGAATAGGAAGAATCTTCTTTAATCAGACAGCGATCTACATTGATTGTATTGTGTGGGGGTGCAGTGCATGATCTTTATTCCCTGACCTGAGCCCAGTGAAGAGGAGGAGGGAGAAAAAAATACTTTTATCAGTCTGTTAGGTGGGCGGCGTGCGGTGTGTAGCGGCCATGTAATGCAAGCTCAGTGCATATGTGTCTGCTTAATCTGCATTTAAAAAAGAAAAAAACTTTTTCGTTCATATTTTACTTTGACATACATTGTCTAGACACTGCTTTTTCTAATCTGCTCTTCAAAAAGCACCAATGTAAGGAGAAAATAATTATTTTTCAGTATTTAGGGAAAAAAATATATTTTTCAGTTTTTCATTCATACGTTACTGTGAGATACACCCATTGGATACTGTTGTTGTATTCAGCTTATCAATAAAAAGCCATTTAGGGGAAAAAAATGTAATTTCGGCCTAGTCTGCATATGTTACAGTGAGCTACACCCATTGGATATTGTTGTTGTATTCCGCTTATCAATAAAAACCCATTTAGGGGGAAAAAATTTAATTGCGGCCTAGTCTGCATATGTTACAGTGAGCTACACCCATTGGATACTGTTGTTGTATTCCGTTTATCAATAAAAACCCATTTAGGAGAAAAGAAATAAATTGTGGCCTAGTCTGCATATTTTACTGTGAGATACACCCTTTGTATATTGTTGTTCTATTCTGCTATTCAATAAACACCCATTTATTGAAAAAATATTAAATTGCAACCTAGTCTGTATCTGTCCGTGTGAGATACACCCTTTATATACTGTTGTTCTATTCTGCTATTCAATAAACACCCATTTAGAGAAAAAACAATAAATTGTGGCCTAGTCTGCATATTTTACCGTGAGGTACACCCTTTGTATACTGTTGTTCTATTCCGCTATTCAATAAACACCCATTTAGGGAAAAAATATTAAATTGCGGCCTAGTCTATCTGTACATGTGAGATACACCCTTTAGATACTGTTGTTCTATTCTGCTATTCAATAAACACCCATTTAGGGAAAAAAAATTAAATTGTGGCCTAGTCTGCATATGTTACTGTGAGATACACCCTCTGGATACTGTTGTTCTATTCTGCTATTCAATAAACACCTATTTAGCGGGTACAAAAAAAATTGCAGCCTTGTCTTCATATGTTACAGTGAGATACACCCATTGGATACTGTTGTTGTATTCCGCTTATCAATAAAAATCCATTTAGGGGGGAAAAAATAAATTGCGGCCTAGTCTGCATATGTTACAGCGCAACAAGGCACATGCATGGTCTCGCATGGAGGACCAGTTATTGGTGGTGAAGTGGTGCTGTTCCGCAGAGCGACTCATGCATGCGTGCTGCAGCTGAAACTCCACTATGGCCTGATGCTGCTCGCACAGTCTGGCCAGCATGTTCAAGGTGGAGTTCCACCTTGTGGGCACATCACATATGAGGCGGTGACAGTGTTAATTTCGTCGACTAAAACCGACTAAAACGTTTTCGTCGACTAACACAATTCAGATGACTAAAATACGACTAAAACTAAAATGGCATTTTAGTCTTAAGACTAAAATACGACTAAAACTATAATGGCATTTTAGTCAAAAGACTATAACTAAAACTAAATCGAAATTTGCAGCCAAAAATTAACACTGGTGCATGCTTAAAGCATAAATAATAACATATTAGATTTTTCACTCCAGGACCAGCAGTAGTATATAATGAGTTTGGAAATTGTAGAGAAATGCTTAAATAATGCATTACAAATTACAATTGAACTACACCCATTTGATTATAGATGACTAAAATGAGTTTTAGTCGACTAAAATGTAGGGCGTTTTAGTCGACTAAAATATACTGGAGTTTTAGTCGACTAAATACGACTAAAACTAAAACACTTGCAGAAGACTAAAATGGGACTAAAACTAAAATGCCATTTTAGTCCTAAGACTAAGACTAAAACTAAATTGAAATTTGCTGCCAAAATTAACACTGGGCGGTGAGCTGGAAGGCAAAAGTTACGCTGCAGCGCTGACAGGCGAGCAGCAGCACGGTGAGAATGCACTTTCTGCAGCAGCTCTGACATATCGGGGTCATTTCTAAGGAACCTCTGCACCACCAAATTCAGCACATATGCCAGGCAAAGGATGAGTGTCAAACCGGCTAGGCCCAGAGCTGCTACGAGATTTTGCCCATTATCGCACACCACCAGGCCGGGCTTGAGGCTCGCTGGCAGCAACCACTCATCGGTCTGCTGTTGAATGCCCCTCCACAACTCCTGCGCTGTGTGTGTTTTTTTCCCCCAAACAGGCAAGTTTTAAAATTGCCTGCTGTCGTTTACCCCTGGCTGTGATGAAGTTGGTGGTGAAGGTGTTACGCTGACCAGATGAGGAGGTGGTAGAGGATGAGGAAGCGGAGTAGGAGGAGTTAGGAACAGGTGGCAAACTGAAGCGCACTGCAATCCTCGGTGGTGGAAGGACATGCGCCAAACTGCTATCCTCCTCAGGCCCAGTCACCGCTGCATTTACCCAGTGTGCTGTTAGGGAGATATAACGTCCCTGACGGTGCTTACTGGTCCACGTATCCGTAGTTAGGTGGACCTTGCCACAGATGGCGTTGCGCAGTGCACACCTGATTTTGTCACCCACTTGGTTGTGCAGGGAAGGGATTGCTTACCTGGAAAAGTAGTGGCGGAAAATTTATGGGAGTAGGGTTCCATGAGGTAGGAGGAGGTGGGACTAACCCACGCGTAAGCTGCTATGGAGTCCATCAGGAAAGGAAAATTACGGTAAGTATTTGATAACAATGTTCCGTTTTAATTTATTGCCTACGCAATCAAAAAGGCAAAAATGCAAAAAAAAAACGCTTGGCTATAGATCTTTTTATTTATTTTTAAAATTTAAAAGTATGCTTTATTCTTTTTAATGTTGTTTTTGAACACAAAAAAATGTATTTGCCCCTAGTAATTACACATATGTAACATAGTAGCTATGTCTCTAGTAATTAGAAACTTAGTATGTACAGTATGTTGCTAGTAATTACATGTATGTAAGCTACATTTTTATTTTTCAATGATATTTAATAAATTAAAAAGTATTATTTAATTGCAAGGCCCTTCTTTTTGGAAAGATATAGGAATCTCCGTGCACTTTCCAGACTTTCATGGGAAAAATGTTTTAGTCGCAGATTTCACTTGCAGTAGCACCTGCTGGTTAAATTAGGCATTACAAAACCAACTACACAGCGCTCAATTGTGTTATCCTGGTGCTATTATCTTCTATTAATCAATCATGTGAAACATACATTTATCAATAATATAAACTACCCCTGTGAAAGAGTAGTTTCAAACAAAAAATTACAAAAATTGTCTTTCCTATCTCATTAGTGATCCATATACAAAGTGTCCAATTGCTTTCCAATGCTGTCCCTCTGTAAATCAATCAGTGATGTCTCTTTTCAAAGTGCTCTATGCTCAAAGTGCCAAAAAATTGTATGCATATATTCTCTTCTGTGTTCCTAATCATCCACCATGCATTACCATTAGAGTTGAGCGAACACCTGGATGTCCGGGTTCGGCAGGTCTGGCCGAACTTGAAAAAAAAAGTCTGGGTTCGTTACCCGGACTTAACCCGAACTTAACCCGATCCCGAACCCCATTGAAGTCAATGGTGACCCGAACTTTTGAGCACTAAAATGGCTCTAAAACAAACATGGAAAGGGCTAGAGGGCTGCAATGGCAGCAAAATCATCTTAAGAGCATGGCAAGTGCTCTGCAAACAAATAAGGATAGGGAAATAACTTAAAATAACAGAAAAAAACAGAAAAATAAAAAATAATAATCTTGAATGATGTAGGAGGAGGATGAGGCCCATATGGAGTAGGAGGTTGAGGTGGCGGAGGATATGGGGGTGGATATGGCGGTGTAGGTGGAAGCAGCGGCGGTGGAGGAGGAGGATGAGGTAGCCAACACTGGTTTTGGTTTTTAATTACATTTTTCTTAAATTAGGGTACACCCCAAAAGAGTAAGAAAGATCAAATACAACAATGGCTGGGTAAGGCCGGTATACATGTCTATTCTGCACATGGTACGGACAAGTCCAGTGGGATCCATGACCGTGCTTACTGGTCCACGTATCCGTAGTTAGGTGGACCTTGCCACAGATGGCGTTGCACAGTGCACACCTGATTTTTTCCCCTACTTGGTTGTGCAGGGAAGGGATGGCTCGCCTGGAAAAGAAGTGGCGGCTGGGCACGACGTACAGCCACCGCCATAAGGCTTTTAAAACTCTGTGTCTTCACCAGAAGGAATGACAGCATTTCAAAGGCCAGGAATTTTGAAATGCTGGCATTCAGGGCCAGGGATCGCGGGTGGGTAGGGGGGTACGTCCTCTTCCGCTCCAGTGTTTGGGAGATAGAAACCTGAACGCTTCCACGGGACATTGTGGAGATGGTTGTTGGTGACCCAGGTGGGGGTGTTGCTGGTGGACCCTCTGTTTGCGGGGTGGCAGGTGCCACTGTCACTACAGAGGTGGATGAAGAAGCCGAGACAGCAGCAGCAGAAGAGGAAGCAGAAGGAGCCACAGACCTTTCTTGGTTTTTGAGGTGTGCACTCCACTGCAGCTCCTGCTTTGCACTTAGATGCCTGGTCATGCAGGCTGTGCTTAGGTTCAGAAGGTTTATGCCTCACTTCAGGCTCTGATTGCACAGCGTGCAAACCACTCGTGTCCTGTCATCATCACATTGTCTGAAGAACTGCCACGCTAGGGAACTTCTTTGAGCTGGCTTTGGTGTGCTCGGTCCCTTGCTGCGTTGGGCAGTAGCAGGCGTAGTGTCTAGGGCATGGCCGCTCTGCTTTTGCACCCTGCTCCCGCTTATGCTGTGCTGGTGGCTCTGTGCGACCACCGCCTCTTCCTCCAAAGTACTTAGGTCACCTGCTTTGCGTTCATTCCATGTGGGGTCGAGGACCTCATCGTCCTCCACATCGTCTTCCACCCAGTCTTCACCCCTGCCCTCCTTGTCGGTCTCCACAATTCGGAATTCCGCAGCAGTTGGCACCTGTATTTCGTCATCATCCGAGACGTGCTGCGATGGTCCTCCCATGTACTCATCTGGAGACATACGTGGTTGGGCATCGGTGCACTCAATCTCTTCCACTTCTGGGGCAGGGCTAGGTGGATGGCCCTGGGAAACCATGCTAACAGTCATCAAAAAGAAGAAGAGACTGCTGCATGACTTGGGGCTCAGACTACTTGGGTGATTTGCAAGGGGGTGATGTGAAAGATTGATGGACATCGGCTGCAGGTGCCAACTCCTTTCAGCAGAAGACTGGGTGGGAGACAATGTGAAGGAACTAGAGGCACTGTCAGCAACCCAATCTACTATCGCCTGTACTTGTTCTGGCCTCAACTGAGAAAGGTGTTTCACCTGTAGCTGGCACATATCGACCACGTCCTCTCCTTGCAACAGGAGCTCCACCAGCAACACCACGACCCAGGCCACGTCCCTTATTTGACCTTCTCCTCATATTTATCAAATTTTGGATCTTCCCCTAAATGGGTTTTTATTGATAAGCGGAATACAACAGTATGCAAAGGGTTTATCTCACTGTACCATATGCAGACTAGGCCGCAATTAACATTTTTTATCCCCTAAATGGGTTTTTATTGCAAAGCGGAAAACAACAGTATGCAAAGGGTGTATCTCGCTGTAACATATGCAGACTAGGCTGCAAATTCTTTTTTTCCCCCTAAATGGGTTTTTATTGATAAGCGGAATACAACAGTATGCAAAGAGTGTATCTCACTGTAACATATGCAGACTAGGCCGCAATTAACTTTTTTTCCTCTGAATGGTATTTTATTGCAAAGCGGAATACAACAGTATGCAATAGGTTTATCTCACTGTACCATATGCAGACTAGGCCGCAATTAACTTTTTATCCCCTAAATTAGTTTTTATTGCAAAGCAGAATACAACAGTATGCAATGGGTGTACCTCACTGTACCATATGCAGACTAGGCTGCAATTTATTTTTTTCCCCTAAATGGGTTTTTATTGCAAAGTGGAATACAACAACAGTATCCAATGAGTGTATCTCACTGTACCATATGCAGACTAGGCCGCAATTAACTTTTTATCCCCTAAATGGGTTTTTATTGCAAAGCAGAATACAACAGTATGCAATGGGTGTATCTCACTGTACCATATGCAGACTAGGCTGCAATTTATTTTTTTCCCCTAAATGGGTTTTTATTGCAAAGTGGAATACAACAACAGTATCCAATGGGTGTATCTCACTGTAACATATGCAGACTAGGCTGCAATTACATTTTTTTCCCCTAAATGGGTTTTTATTGTAAAGCGGAATACAACAACAGTATGCAAAGGGTGTATCTCACTGTAACGTATGAATGAAAATCTGAAAAATAATTGTCCCCTTAATTGGTGCTTGTTGAATACCAAATTTGAACTGCAGTGTCTAAACGCTGTAAGTCATGTAAAATATGAAGGAAAAAAGTTTTTTTCTTTTTTAAATGCAGATTAAGTAGACACATATGCACTGAGCTTGCATGAAATGGCTGCTACACACCACATGCCTAACAAGTTGGATATTGTTGTTGTTCTATTCCGCTATTGAATAAAAAAAAAACATTTTAATGAAAAACTGAAAAATAATTTTTTTCCCCTAAATACTGAAAAATAATTATTTTCCCCTTACATTGGTGCTTTTTGAAGAGCAGGTTAGAAAAGCAGTGTCTGTCTAAACACTGTATGTCAATGTAAAATATGAAGGAAAAAAGTTTTTTTCTTTTTTAAATGCAGATTAAGCAGACACATATGCACTGAGCTTGCATTAAATGTGCAGCACCGCATGCTACCCACCTAACAGACTGATAAAATTATTTTTTTTCTCCTTTCTCCTCCTCACTGGGCTCAGGTCAGGGCATAAAGATCGTGCACTGCACCCCCACACAATACAATCAATGTAGATCGCTGTCTGATTAAAGAAAATTCTTCCTATTCTTTCCCTCAAAGCAATCTCCAGCCTGACCCTACAATAATCTCCTATCTCTCCCTCAGGGCAAAAAGATCGTGCACTGCACCCCCACACAATAAAATCAATGTAGATCGCTGTCTGATTAAAGAAGATTCTTCCTATTCTTTCCCTCAAAGCAATCTCCAGCCTGACCCTAAAATAATCTCCCTATCTCTCCCTCAGTAGCAGCAGGAACCTCTCCCTAGTATAGTTTGAGCAGAGTGACACGCGGCACTATGTGACTCCAGCTTATATAGACTCTGGGTCACATGCTGCACTGGCCAATCACAGCCATGCCATTAGTAGGCATGGCTGTGATGGCTTCTAAGGGCACACTAGTTAAACGGCTGCTGATTGGCTGCCTTGCACCTGTTGAAACCGCACCATTAAAACCTGTGCCAAAACATCAAATAACATTACCAAACAAGGGACAGTACCCGAACATACAGTGAAATGTTCGGGTACCGAATACCCAAAAGTCCGGTACGATCCTGAACAATACAGTCCGGGTTCGCTCAACCCTAATTACCACCACACTTGTGCACTCACCAGATGACATGACCTCTCTGAAAAGAGTATGGTCAAAATGCCCTTTTCCCCCAAGGGGCAGGGCTGATCCTGGGCGGGTGCACGGGGTGCATGCCGCCCAGGCACTGCGAGCTGAGGCAGAGAGGCGGCACATAAGCTCAAGTGGCCCTCACTTAGGTAGCAAGGGCCGCTCTGTCACCCACAGCCCCACTGGTTGGGCTCTTAGCCTTTCACTAACCCACTGACAGGCTCTGAGTGAGAGGCAGCCTGTCAACTCCTCCCCCCCCTCTAAACACTGCAGTGTGTGCGAGCACCGCTTGCAGAACCCAGCCGCCCACTCTGTTCCCTACCCTGCTTCCTCATTGGCAGGGGAAGGGAGCCTATCACCTGTCAGGACTCCAGGAGCTGCAAAGGATCATGGGGCAAAGAACCCCCGAGCCACACTCAGGAATACCGCCAGGGGGGTTATGGTACCGTAGTCAGAACTGCTATTCAAATAAAACATTAGATACTTACAATATAATCGAATAAAGAGATTGGACAAGAGACCTGAGGGTATAATAGGCTGCGGCCTTTTATTATATTAAATAATTAATAAAGTATATTGTATATACCAAGACTAAAACCATTAAACCTGTAGTTTAGCCATACAGCTCAAACTATGACCAATTTAAAGACACACCCCTTCTACCAAGAGAAGGACAAAATAACAAGACAAAAAAAAAAAACGCGACAAAAGAAAAGAAAGGAGGCGGGAGGGTGGGATGTGACTTCTTCCTCTGCTCCCCACTGACCGATTGTATATAACGGTTCTTTTTTCCCTTTATATAGGCAGTAACTCATGCCAACTGGCCTGTTTGCTTGGGAATTGTCCAATTACAAGCAAGTATCTTATTAATAATATATATATATTTTTTTTTATTTAACAGCTTTAAACCGCTGTCTTGCCACGGCCCCATATATGGAGGGCAGGTACATTTCATGACCCACCCTCCATTATCATGGTACCATGGTCAGAACAGCTATTTAAATAAAACATTAGATATTTACAATATAATTAAATAAAGAGATTGGACAAGAGACCTGTGGGTATAAAAGGCTGCAGCATTTTATTATATTAAATAATTAATAAAGTATATTGTATATACCAAGACTAAAACCATTAAAAAATTAAACCTGTAGTTTACTCATACAGCTCAAACTACGACCAATTTAAAGACACACCCACAACAAGCCATGCTCATAACCTTTAAGAGCATGGCACCACCACCTAGCCCACGGCCAATTCTTTACAGGTCTGCAAGTCCAAATTAAAAATGTCATTGCTTATATCGGACAAATGAACCAAATCAGACCTATACAAACCATTTAATCCTCCTTCCAAATTGCAGTGCCTAAAAGACAGGCCATTTAAAGATGGCAAAAATTTTGAAATCGCTCTATTAACACGTGTACGATTCTTCTCTAGATGCATAGCATTATCTGAAAGCCAAAGTAAACGTGGGGCAATTTCCGAAAAAGTAAAAATACAATGTGGAATAAAAGAACTAAACACTTTTAAATCCGATTTCATATGTAAAATAATGTCCAAATTTTTTCCAACGGTTAACAATGTTACCACCAACGTGAAAAATAAAAACATCAGGAGTTGGCCACCTAATGAGCAAAGAATAAAGAACATTAGAAAAATCATTCCAAGTCATACCTCTAATACCACACCAAAATATTTTGAAATTCAAAGGATGGAAACCCAAATTCAGGCCGTAGTTCCTCTTTTCTGCTCTCCTACGAGCCCAAAAAATATAGGAATATCCAACGATCCATATCACCTTCTTCTGACCTGCAAATCAAATACAGGTATTAGGCCTAATATACAAATTATAGGAATCGGAATTTCATCTACCAATGTTCTTAACGTCCGGTAACGTCGGGTAACTTTGCGGGGTTATACCGGGATGATTCCTCTAGCTAGAGGCATCATCCCGGTACCGTGGTTTAGTGCCAACGGTCGGCTTTCCGTCGGTAACGACCGATGCGGCTCGGGAGCCGCTTGATCGTTACCCGGGTAAGTGGGAGGGGATTTCCCCCCCTCCCGCCACCTTCCGTGACTTGTAACGGTCCTCCCGTCCCACCGGGAGACCGGAGCACCCAGCCGGCGCGTCATATGTATAGCACTGATTACTGTAGTATTGTCACTTGTACCCCCAAAAGTGTCAAAAATCTCAGTCAAGGGTCCAATCTGTCTGTCGCAATGTCGCAGTCCCACAAAAAAAAATATCGCAGATCGCCGCCATTGCTCGTTAAAAAAAAAACAACAAAAATTACAAAAATCTTTCCCTTAGTTAGTAAACGCAATAACTTTTGCGCAAACCAATCAAAATACGCTTATTGTGATTTTTTTTACCAAACATATGTAGCAGAAAACAAATTGGCCAAAAATGTTAAAAAATTTAGATTTTTACATTTTTTTTGGGGAATTTCATATAAAAAAATGTGAAAAAACTGAAAATTCCTATCAAATACTTACCGTAATTTTCCTTTCCTGGTAGTCTCAATGGCAGCCTACGTGTGGGCTAACCCCGCCTCCACTCGAAGGGTATAGGATCCCCCTCCCATAAATTTCAGCTCTCAGGTACAGCAGGTGTTCCATATCTTAGCCGAATCCAAGACGAGAGGGTGGGAACTCTGGCTGCCATGGAGACTACCAGGAAAGGAAAATTACGGTAAGTATTTGATAGGAATTTTCCGTTTTCCTGGCAGTCTCCATGGCAGCCTACGTGTGGGAAATAACTAGCTCACGCCACACGGGTGGGAATGCTTTAGCAAAGAAACTTTAATTCATGCTATTTGCAGACAAAACAGTCAAACCAAAATTAACTGAAGACAAAGAGGCAGGCTCCACACAATAGTGGGTCATAAAAGTATTGACCGAAGACCATGAAGCCACTCTGCAAATCACATCTGGAGCCACGTGTCACGAGGCCGCCCAGGACGTAGAAATACTCCTTGTAGAGTGCGCTGTCACCGCCTCTGGAGGAGCCAAACCCTCTGCTCTATAGGCCTGTTGGATAGCCGCCACTATCCATGATGCAATAGTTCTGGATGAAGCACGTTTACCTCTGTTCTTCCCCCAGAACAAGATAAAGAGGTTGTCAGACTGCCTGAATGGTGCAGTTGCTTGAAGATAAACTTTTAAGGATTCTCCTACATCCAACGGATGAGGATTAGACTCATCAGAAGACCGAAAAGTAGGCAGGACGATCTCCTGGTTTTGGTGAAACACCGAGATGACCTTCGGATTTGAATTAAGCATGGGTATCAGCAGTACCCGATCTGGCAAGAAAGTTATTATGGGGAAATAAAGATAACAAATCAATAAAATCGCCTCTCCAAATTTTCTCTTTAACCGCTTGCCGACTGCCGCAAGTAAATATACTGTGGCGGTCAGCCCCGTGCAGGAAAAGTGACGTAGGGGAATGGCACTCGCCTGCGAGCCAATAGGGGGCGAGCGTGCACCGCCGGAGGCGCGCTCCCGCCCCCCGCTCGCTCACTGCGATCCCCGCGCGTGTGACCGGCGGACCTGATGTCCGCCGGTCACTCGCGATCGTCAATTACAGAGGGAGAAAGGCAGGCGGCTAATGTAAACAAAGCCGTCTGTCATTCTCCCTTATGTAAGTGCAGAGATCATACGGTCCTGCTATGCAGGATCGTATATCTCTGTAGTTACACAAACAGCCACATCCCATAACAGTTAGAAGCACGCCCCTAGGGACACACTTAACCCCTGCATCACCAATAAAGTTAACCCCTTCCCTGCCAGTGTCATTTTTACAGTAACAGTGCATATATATATAGCACTGATTCCTGTAGTAATGTCACTGATACTCCCAAAAGTGTAAAAAATGTTAGTCAAGGGTCCGATCTGTCCGCCGCAATGTCGCAGTCCTGCAAAAAAAAAATCGCAGATCGCCGCCATTACTTGTTAAAAAAAAAAACAATAAAAATGACAAAAATCTTTCCCTTAGTTAGTAAACGCAATAACTTTTGCGCAAACCAATCAAAATACACTTATTGTGATTTTTTTTTTACCAAACATATGTAGCAGAAAACAAATTGACCTAAAATGTTAAAAAATTTTGATTTTTACATTTTTTTGGGGAATTTCATATAAAAAAATGTGAAAAATATTGTTATTTTTGCAAAATTGATGCTCTTTTTTTGTTTATAGCGCATGATCAAAAAATCGCACAGGTGATCAAATGCCACCAAAAGAAAACTCTGTTTGTGGGAAAAAAAGGACGTCAATTTCATTTGGGTACAGCGTCGCACGACCGCGCAATTATTCGTTAAATTCACGCAGTGCCGAATCGCAAAATACCCCCTGGTCAGGAAGGGGGTAAAATCTTCCGGGGCTTAAGTAGTTAATTGCATTACTTGAAATCCTAAGGGAGATAACTCGCAAGATAGCACCTCCCAAAAGCATGTCTCAGGAACAATTGCAGTATTAGCTGGTGGATCACTAACAGATGGTATATTAGTAACTGGTACAGCAATATTATTTAAAGTGGAGCCACTAGAAAAGGAAGGTAAATCTGTGCCCCAAATAAAAGCTGCCAGAGATTCTGAATGATGAAAATTAGTGGACACCCAAATTATCAATAGTAGTAGTATGAGCTGGCAATAACTTAGAACAGAAGTCAGACAATAATTGTGCAAAATCTCTCAAAACAGTGTGGTCACCAAGCTTACCTCCAGCAGCTGCGCCATCAGAGGCAGTAGAAGCAGTTGGAGCCCGTAGAGCTGTAGCAGGAGCCATTGGTACCAAAACAGGAACTGGCTGAGGTGTCGGTTGAAGCGCAGGAAAGACTGAAGCCCCTGAGGTGTCCGGTAACACCGTAGACGGTAATGTGGATGAAAAGTTGTCCCCCTGTGTAAAATTTACAGCGTTGCTGTCAATGTTGAGATTAGCCAAAACATGATCGGTACCTCTTTTTTTAGGATGTACCCTGCCAGCAACGCTCGTTGCCGAGGGACGAACCATCTCGTATCTTCTGGGCCTCTTGCAGACCCTCCGTTGTCTTCCTCCACTTGTGTTTCCAGCAATAGGCACTGGGCGAATGTGACGACACCGGATGTCATCATTGGGGTCAATGGAATCCACAGCAGGCATACTCAGATCTCGCGAGGAAGTTGTGTCAGCGGAGACTGAGGAAACCCCCGGAAGAGGAAGCGCATCATCCGACCCATGGAGAGAGGAAGATGGAGGTGGAATTACTGGAGGCTGAATCACTGCCTCAGGAATTACAGGCAGATTAGAGAGGCATTGTAGCATCCAGGCCTCGCCATCATCACCACTGGCCCGCTCCATTTACTTCCTAAGTAAAGACTCCATGACAGGCAATCAAAACTGAAATGTGACTTTGAAGTGTGACATCTTTCTCTGCTCCCCGCTGACCGACTGTATAAAACGGTTCTTTTTTCCCTTTATATAGACAGTAACTCGTGCCAACTGGCCCGTTTGCTTGTCCAATTACAGGCAAGTATTTTATTAATAATAATTGTATATTTTTTTTTTTGTTTAACAGCTTTAAACCGCTGTCTTGCCACGGCCCTATATATGGAGTTCGGGTACATTTCATGACCCACCCTCCATTATCAATCCTAGACAGCAGATTTTCCATTTCAGGGTAATTATTGCCATAAAATGAAAGAGAGAGATCGTTAATAGTGTAAAACCTTTTTATAACCTCAAACAATGTTTTGTTTGAAATTATTCATGCACAGGAGCATATTATGTGAATGATGAATTTATACTGTATATTTCACGCGGTTGATTAATAGTAGATGATAGCACGAAGATAACATAGCTGATTGCTGTGTACTGGGGTTTTATAGTTATAAGAACATTGATTATGTTTTACACAGCAGCTGTTACTAAAGAGATCAGTAGCATGGGTATTTTTGGTATATACAGTATATTAAACTAAACAGTGCAGCATGACCCAAAATATATTGATTTCCTATGGCGTAGAATAGAGTCTGCAAGGTGTCATGTAAGGGGTCCTGCTGCTGTTTATTAGGGAGCTACAGAAGGTGGAGACTACTACTATACAGCCGAAGACCAGACAAATAGTTTTCTGTTTTTCTTTTATTTACTATACTGATAGTCTGCTGAGAATATCTCCCTATTGTTTTCCTGCCTATAGGAATATATCTGTCTTGTATGCAATGACACCTTCGAACTGAAACTTTTAATTTATCTCAGTACTTAAAATGAATAGCCAACATAGAAATCAGTTTATGTTTTAAGTGTAATAGTCCTACAAGACTGGTTCGTATTATTTTTTTGCATCAATAAATGAAAGGTCAAATATAGTATGCACTGTAAGCAAAGTAAGACTTTTTTGTTTGTTTTAGAATACATAAAAAGCTGACAACCAGTAGTTTATTATCCATTTACAGGGCCACTATAAATGAGGCATGTTACCTCAATCTATGCATAGCTGCCAAAATGTAGATGTTATTTCAGGATACATCTTAGGGTTTTACTATAGATCGAGTTCCCTCAATAAATTAATTTACTTATAAAGGCTAAGAAAGTCACACACTTAGAAATGGTCCCCAGGGTAGGTTGGAAGTACAACTTGGGAATGTTGGCCTCCTCCAGATGCTTCTCTTCTCAGCAAAATTAGAAGAATGGAAAAAATGTGTGTTGCACAATCAGTGTGTTATTTAAACTTTTAATGGCTGAGTTTATGCAAGTTGCATGGCTTATTAGTTTAGTGTATACGGTACAGTATAGTTATTTAATGATTAAGTTTAGGCTTGGTAACACTTTAAAAAAATCATTAAAAAAACTCCTAAAAGAGACACGGCCATCAGGCAAAGTGATGTAATCCCCCACCCAAAACCCCTGATACTCACATTTCTAACACTCTATCACTGCTCCTTCTGTTTTTAACCAGTAAAACGACCAGATACCTCCAGCTATGGGGGGGGGGGGGCATGTGACCTGCTCCCTTGTGACAGTGCTTGGGTTTCATAGTCAATAGGTAATGACATTGACACTTCTTGAGTCACTGAGACCCCTGATTTCAGCAATGGCTGTGAGAAAGGAGGAGAAGCATGGTAACTCATGCAAAGTTAGTATGGGAGATAGAGCCTTTGCATAGACATTTCTACTTTGCCCTTCATGGTCAAGGTGACAAAAATTCAGGGAAAAGCAAACAGATTTGCTTTAACCTTTCCCTGCATGGACAAAGCACAGGTTCACTTTAAAGTTTAATACAAGGGGTTACTAAACGTGTTGAAGGGGAAAAAAATAATTATGCGCTACTCTTGAAACACCAACAATAAAAAATCTATAAAAGCTGCTGCTACCACTCAAATGTGTTCCCACATCTATATGATGAACAAATTAAAAACATATGTGATAGAGCTGCTTAAAATGGTGATAATAAAAAAACAATAATAAGCATATAATATCATAGCATGTAATACATACAATTTATATAATATATAAAGTGCAATTCAAAGCATAAAACACCTATACAGTGCAACAATGGTGCAGAGACCTCATCTCTGATTAAAAAAAAGTGCAAGTGAAACAATGTATTATGGAGTGTAGACAAAATAAAGAAGCACTCCAGAGTGCGATAGTGCAAAAAAAAAGTCCAAAGAAATGTCTATCAAAGGTGCAATAGTGAAATCATTCCGTGTATGTTCACTCTTTAAATTCTGTGCTGCAATCCCCAGGAGAAGTGTCTGCTCACCTCCACGATTAACGCACTAGGAGTCTTAGGCATTAATAGGTTATGTACTCCTGTCTGGTCTCTGAGTCACTCCACATTAATGGATATTACACCAAATAAGCACATGTAGAGATAAAAAGGAGAATCTCCAGTGGTGCCGTACCCACAAGTTCATGAAACAATAAACCAAATCCCAGCTTCAACCATTAAACTCACATTTATTAAATTAAAAAGCAGCTTTAACATTCACAAATCCAGGATGATCTCAAATGTAACATCAAACCTGCCCACTGCTTGGTACCTCTACATGTTACGTCATATCCATTATGGCTTCTACTGGAGGAAAAGAAAGTTATATTATAGGGGGTTACTAAACTGGTTTAAAATAAACTCACTGGCCGCTTTACTAGGTACACCTGTTTAGTTGCTTGGTAACACAAATTGCTAATTAGGCAATCACATGGCAGCAACTCCATGCATTTAGGCATCTAGACGTGGTAAAGATGACTTTCCGAAGTTCAAACCGAGCATCAGAATGGGAAAGAAAGGTGATTTCATTGACTTTGATCATGGCATGGTTGTTGGTGCCAGACGGGCTGATCTGAGTATTTAAAAACTGCTGATCTACTGGGATTTTCATGCACAAACATCTCTAGGGTTTACAGAGAACGGTCCGAAAAAGGAGAAAATTTCCAGTGAGCAGCAGTTGTGTGGACGAAAATGCCTTTGTAGATGTCAGAGGAGAATGGGCAGACTGGTTTTGAGATGATAGAAAAGTAACAGTAATTCAAATAACCACTTGTTACAAACAAGGTATGCAGAATATCATCTCTGAATGCACAACACATCGAACCTTGAAGCAGATGGGCTACAGCAGCAGAAGACCACACCAAGTGCCACTCCTGTCAGCTAAGAACATGAAACTGTTGCTACAATTTGCACAGACTCACCAAAAGTGAACAATAGAAGATCGGAAAAACATTTCCTGGTCTGATGAATCTCGATTTCAACTGCGACATTCAGATGGTAGGGTCAGAATTTGGCGTAAACAACATAAACGAATGGATCATCCCACCTTGTATCAACGGTTAAGGCTGGTGGTAGTGGTTTAACGGTGTGGGGATATTTTCTTGGCACAATTTGGGCCCATGAGTTTAAACACCATGGCCTACCTGAGCATTGTTGCTGACCATGTCCATCCCTTTATGATTACAGTGTACCCATTTTTTGATGGCTCCTTCCAGCTGGATAATGCACCATGTCACAAAGCTTAAATGATCTCAAACTGGTTTCTTGAACATGACAATATGTTCACTGTACTCCAATTGCCCCCACAGTCACCATATCTCAATCCAGTAGAGAACCTTTGGGATGTGGTAGAACTGGAGATTTGCATCATGGATGTGCAACCGACAAATCTGCAGCAACTGCGTGATGCTATCATGTCAATATGAACTAAAATCCCTGAGGAATGTTTCCAACACATTGTTGAATCTATGCTATAATGAATTAAGGCAGTTCTGAAGGCAAAAGGGGGTTCAACTCAGTACTAGCAAGGGGTACCTAATAAAGTGACTTGTGAGTGTATATCAGAGAAACATTGAGGCTGCCATTTCTAAGCTCTGCTTCAGAAAACACAATGGGAGAAAAGAGCGCACAAGCTCTGGTTTAGGAAAACCTTTTATTTTTGGATAAAAAAAAATAAAAACATTGCACACACAAACATGAGTTGAATCAGGCATATCATCCGCTCTATTTTCTTTTGGCTATGTGAGTCCCCTGAGTCCCGGTCACACTAGGGCGACCTATGAGGCGACCTGGTCGCCTCACAGGTCGCCGTAGGTCGCCTCCCATAGGGAAGCTGCGGACCCGTTCTAATAGGAGCGACACAAGTCGCTCCGACTTAGAAAAAGGGTCCGGAGCTTCTTTGGGGCGACCAGGAGGCGACCGCCATAGACTTCAATGTTATGAAGTCCGTGGCGGCCGCTCCTAAGGTCGCGGCGCGCTGCTCGCACCGCGACCTCGGAGGTCGCGGTGCGAAGTAGCGTCGCTCGAATGTGAACGGGCACTAAGAAGCTGTGTGATGTTACCATCAGGGCAGAGGATCTCTCGATCCATGTGCAGCCGACACTGCGCTGCACACAGGACAATCCCCACTCATAGTGGATACTCCAGCAGCCGGACAAACAGAAGCAAACCTTGTTACCTCGTGAATTTGAGGGCTGGCTGCCTATAGGGTATATTCCAAAAAAGATAAGTGCTGGACAGCACCCCCTTTCCTGCGCTCGGAACCTGGTCCTCAGGCTGTCTCAATCCTGGAACTCGTGCTGATATTAGGCATCCATGATGGCTAGGCTTTGCTGCCCCTTACGACCAGGGTGGTCGACCAGACACTGAAAATACTTTTTCTTTTTCTTTTTCTTTTTCCTTCCCCCTCAATTTATTCGAAGTGTATAGTTTTTTAGTATAGGTCCCACACCTAAAGTTTTATATTGGCTTACTGAGTTAAGTTTTTCAAGCTCTCCAAGGTTTGTTCGTAGAGGAGGTATGGCACGCGTAAATTCGTGTCTAAAGTTCTACATGCCATATTCAACGAGTCACACTATATGTACACATATATTTAGATGGTTTTAATATAGATTTTATATAATGAATCATAATGGTTCAGTATTTATATATAAGTGTATGTATCTATATATATATATATATATAGTATATATAATTATATATATTTTTTATCCATAGTTGTAGAATTTAATTGGATATTGAACAATTTTTTATCTATTTATTTATTCTTATATATGTGATTTTTATTTTGGCTCAGCAAGTCACATTATTGGTACACAAGTACCCATCATTTGATATTATTAATGCTAATGTTAATTTTAACTTTACTGGTTCAGGTTATTTATCTGATGTTATAATATCTCCACTGCTATTACAAATATGTGCGACCACCATTTTCCAATTTTGGTGAGCTCTCCAACTAATTCCCACCAGAGTGGATTCTGCATGGTGCATTTAAATATAGTTCCCCTAGATATGGTCCGTATGGTACAGTGCACATGATGCATCAGCGGGGCACACATGCGTCCTCCCCTTTGCGGTTACTATAGGAACAGCTTGCCGGGGGCGGAAGTTGTCATTGCCTGGACGGGCGGAAGTGACGTTATGCGGTGGTGCGCACGCCAGTTCCGGGACGAGCGGCGTGCGTTCCACCGCTGTCCCGCCGCTAATGTACACGGAAGTCGGAAGTCGTCACGGCCTGGATGGGCGGAAGTGACGTTATGCGGTGGTGCGCACGCTAGTTCCGGGATGAGCGGCGTGCGTTCCACCGCCGCCCTGCCGATATAGCATACTATCTGGAATATCCTGATAGCCAGGCCTACAGTGAACACCATTAGACCACCAGGTAATATGCCCAATATGCCCAGTATGAGATACTAGATTATCGACCTACACTCAATAGTTTCAGCTTATCACAGCAAACCACTAACGGTCCGCAGTGTATCATGATGGTAACTTCACACGCCATCTACTTACAAAGAGTGTGTGTATGCACATCTCTTTGGATGTGCACAAGCAATGGCTCGTTTCCCACTAGGTGCCGGATTGTCCCTCTGTAACTGCTCGGAGAATGTGATGCTCTATTTGGTTTAGGACCAAGACATGCACAGGTCAGTTTACCACATCAGCTTTAATCTAACATTTTGACATGTATGATATGTGAAATGGAGTCCACGATGGGCTGGGAAGTTTTTTGGACAGCTCACCAATGGAATAAATGGTCGCGTGGGGCTAGCCAATCGAAATGTATTTACAATTGTGACTTGCAACAGTTTTTGGGTAATTAGCTGTGTAGTCACGCCCATTTGGGCGATATCTCCTCCCACATCCCCCAGGGGTCATGTGGAGGCCTGGCCTTTCATACTATATTTAAACTATGGACTTGACCATGGCCTCCAGGCTCTGAGGAAGAGGCACGGCCTCGAAACGCGTCAGCCCCCTGCTTCCAGTAAAGACGTTGATCCTCTGGTAGGAGGCAGGTGTATGGAATTAATGTGCCTGAACTTCATGTTTGTTTGTGAGTATTTGATTTTAAACAATTTTATCCAAATAAACTTGCTGAGGATAATGCGCTAGGCTGGTGCGCCCTTCTTTTGCTTTGTATTTTCAGTGCCTATAGGGTATGCAGTCTGTTGCCATGACAATGCATTTCAGAGGGCATTGCCTCCTTTATCAAGTCCCTAATGCGGTTCAGAGGGCGTGGTCTCCTTTATTAAGTTTTGAAAATGCTAGTTTGCAAGCTGTCAAGTATACAGATAAGAACTGCTGACTTATCTCCAACTTTCCTGATTATCCATACTTGTGCCAAGTCAGTGTTTGTAGAAAGCATTAAAGCTGGTGGATGAACATAACATCTGGTAAACTGGTATTTTCAGTAAGATAGTCCACAATGGCAGTTGTTTCTTCATGATTTCCCCAGAAAACAGCACTTTTCCACTACTAGCAAACATATCCTGAGTGCTGTATTGTTATCACCTTCAGTTTCATACTGTTTTAAAACCTGGCACCACATTTATTTAGCAATACTGTGATACAGTATCTCACAAAAAGTGAGTACATCCCTCACATTTTTGTAAATATTTTATTATACCTTTTCATGTGACAGCACTGAAGAAATTACACTTTGCTACAATGTAAAGTAGTGAGTGTACAGCTTGTATAACAGTGTAAATTTGCTGTCCCCTCAAAATAACTCAACACCCATAAGTGGAAATGTCCAAATTGGGCCCAAAGTGTCAATATTTTGTGTGGCCACCATTATTTTCCAGCACTTCCTTAACCCTCTTGGGCATGGAGTTCACCAGAGCTTCACAGGTTGCCACTGGAGTCCTCTTCCACTTCTCCATGATGACATCACTGAGCTGGTGGATGTTAGAGACCTTGCGCTCCTCCACCTTCTCAATAGGTGTTCTGTCTCAGCATCGATTGTACCTGTGACCTCCTTGTAGACCCAGTCTGAAAGTGTGTGCAGCAGGTTGAATGATGGCTTTAACAGATAGTTTACTCAATGAATAAAGACTCCAGAGGTGTTCTCCAATGCTTCTTTATGCTTCAAGTTAGCAAAGGCATAAACATAGAGGCTTTTCCATAGATAAATTTCCAATGAAGTTACACAGCTTCCACACTCTGCAGTCTCCTCATAACAACTAAACAAAATGTGAGTTACAGCAGGAAAATGGAGGTGGGAGCAACCAACTAGCTAGAAACAGCAGGGGTGTAAGGAAGATACCAATAACATAGCATAACATAACATGTAATAACAACTGCTAGACAGTTAAAGCTGAGTGGCAGCACACTCCCCGCCTTGTATCGTGAGATACCACTACACAATTCTTTTCCATAAACATACAATTAACATTGCATACAGTAGAATGCTATGTAGACCTCTCCTCTAAGCTAACTATGCTAGAGGTCTAAGTGACTCCTACACATAACACTGAATCAGAATTTTTGGAAGCAGGCATAATTAGGACTGTCTCAGTGACTGGTCTCAGGAAGGTTTTTGGGCTCCCGTCCTTTACAATCCTGACTTCCACACTTCGGACCTATCCATCATCACTAGCAATGGCCTTTGTAATAACTCCAACTGGCCACTGGATCCGATTGGTTTGCTTGTCTTTTAGAAGAACCAGGTCCCCTTCCTTTAAGTTAGGCTTCTGAGTTTGCCACTTTTTACGTCCTTGAAGAAGTGTGAGGTATTCCCTCCTCCATCTGTCCCAGAAACAATCTGCAAGGTATTGAGCATATCTCCATTGACGTTTATATATGTCCTTTTCCTCAAAGATGCTCTTTGGCGCTGGGATCTGTCCAATTTTCCGGCTCAATAATGCAGCTGGAGTTAAAACAGTTGGACATTCTGGGTCTGTGGATACAGCTGTCAGCGGTCTTGAGTTGATTATTGCTGCGATCTCAGCAAGGAATGTAGTAAGTACTTCATGGGTAAGACGTGAAGAACTCACATCAAGCAACATAGAATCCAGTATGCGCCTTGCTATCCCAATCATATGTTCCCATGTGTGTGAAGCATGTGGTGAGCTGAATCTCCACTGGTCTGCAGTGGCGGAGAAGGTGGCCCTTGGAGGTGGCTCCGTCTGAGAAGCTCGCTCCCGCAGGGGCTTGCCAATGCTCTGGGACGCTCTCTCGCTATAATTGAACTGGTTGGTCAGTTTTCTCTCCTTCTTGTTCCTGGATGATATTTCCTCACCTTCTGTCCATTCTTCACTAGCCTGAGCGTCAGACTTCCCATCTGTATCTTTGTCTCCCGGCTCTGTGGAGTCGTTGGTCTGAGTCTCTTCAATGACTCCCAACTTCGCCATCTGTCGCCGCGCTTCATCAGAGTCTTCGTTTAACATGTTTCCATCCAGGGAGAAGCGTACGGCCAGCTGATCCACGATGCTAATGGGTTTGTAGGCCCGTTCCTTAAAACTGTACCTCACAATGTTCTGGGGGGCATGAGGGTTGTTTGCAGTCAGGATGCGAGTGAATTCCTCCTTAAGTTCAGCCTCGCTGAGTTCCAGCTGGTCCGGAGGCTTAACCAGAGTCTTGGCCTGCATCCATTCATCAGCTCCATCCCCCATATCTGTGGAGTCATCTTAATCCTCCAAATTTCTTCTTGAGCAGATGTTGGAACTCAATGCTACAACTTCAGGCCGGATTTACGGATCAGTATCTGGATCCTCCAGGTGGAAATCGATATCTTCTTCTGAGTTTGTAGAAGACTGGTTCATTAAAAACTTGGGTCTGTTGGAATTGTCCTTGAAGAACTCTTCATCCAAAATCTTGATGAACTCCTTGTCTTCGACTGAAGGAGCAATCTTGTTGTCATCACACGTAGTCTGGTACGCTATATCACCAAAGTCCTTTTGAGAAGTGAGCTTGCAGTTAATGCTTTGGAGTGCTTGATATGGAACTTCGTTCTTAAAATCAAGTCTTTCCTTCACATAATAGTGCGATGGACATTTCATCAATTGACAGGTAACATTAGTTTTGTAGGAAGCTACATCCAAGAGCTTGTGAGATTGGTCTAAACAGACTTCTCCTATTATCACCCATCCAAGATCAAGTTTCTGGGCCTGAGGAGCATCATCTGGACCATTACATAACTCTCTTATTTTATGAACTCTAGGAATGTCTCTCCCTAGTAGAATCAAAATCTTAACATCCTTGTTAAGTGGTGGAATGTAGTTAGCAATGTGACTCAAATGAGGGTGATAACGTGCAACCTCTGGTGTGGGGATTTCTTCTCTGTTGTTCGGTAGCTGATCACATTCGATTAGCGTTGGAAGAGGAAACTCTGTGTCCTCATATTCTGATGCAACTACGAAGCCATGGGCTCTTCTTCCAGAAGTATTGACCTTTCCTGCACATGTCTGCAAGGTATTAGACCACGTCTCTCCTTGAATGTTGAATAGGTCAAAGAATTCTGTACTGGCCAATGAGCGATTGCTCTGATCATCGAGTATGGCATACATTTTTATGGATTTTTGTGGACATCCTTCAGGAAAAACTCTTACAAGACATATCTTGCTACAAGACTTGCTATGAAGCCCTTCTCCACATACCTCTGTACACCTTGTGGTTACGGGGTCAGCATATTGCTCAGTTCTCTCCCCGCCATCATCTGATGTAGTCTTGGGGTTGCTGCCGGGTGAAGGTTTCCTTTTGAACAGGTCTGAATGAAGAGCGTCCACATGTTTGTCACTGTTGCAAAGAGAACATCTGATGGCGATCTTACAGTCTCTAGCTAAATGATCGGAGGATGCACAACACTTAAAACAGATATTATGCTCTTTGAGAAATGACTTGCGTTCTTCAATAGGCTTGTCCTTAAATGCACGACATTTGGAGAGAGAGTGTGGCGCATTATGAATAGGACACTGTTGATTAAGATTGCTTGCTTTGATGTCTGTAGCCAAGACGTTGGATGCTATTGCAGTCTTCCTCACGGCAATAGGATGCCTTAAATCCTTGAATTTACTGTTGGTGGCAATACCCCTTGAAGTACTTAAAGGAATGGTGGTTGTATCTGGATAGAAGAAGCTTGGGTCATTCTTGGATCTTGCAACCTTCCGCACGAACTCTGAAAAATAAGAAAAGGGAGGGAAGGAAACACGATGCTCATACATATACTTTGATCCTACACTAGTCCACTTTCCCTGAAGATGACTAGGCAACTTTTCTACAATAGGATTTACGCCCTGAGCAGGGTCTAAATAGCTAAGACCTGGTAAACTAGGATCTAACTTAGCAATTTCAAGTTCATGAAGGAGGTCACCTAACTCTCTAAGCTTATGATTGTCCTTAACAGAGATTTTAGGAAAGTCGTTTAGTCTCTGGAATAAGGCAGATTCAATGACTTCTGGGCTCCCATAGTCTTGTTCTAGACGTTCCCAGGCAGCATCAAGGCCTGCTTTAAAGTTATAAATGTAGACAGATTTAAGTCTCTTGACTTGTCCTGAAGATTGAAGCCCCAACCACTTTATTAGTAAGTCAAGTTCTGCTTGAGGATCAATGTCCAAGTTCTTGGTTACCGCCTTAAATGTAGATCTCCAACTCCTGTAGTTCTCTGGGCGGTCATCAAATCTAGACAGTCCAGTTGTAATCAACTCTCGTCGAATCATATACTTGCTGAACTCTGCAATGTCAGTGCTTTCAGTTTTTATAGCCACAGGGTCTACTGATGGTGCGCCGTCTTGGACCATGGTTGGTATCTGATGTTGGCTGGTAGGTAGAGAGAAAGGTGTTGCAGATGGGTTTAATTTAGGTAAGGGTCTGTCGACTGAAGGTCTCTGAGCATTTGAAGTCAAAGAGAGCTGTATCAAAAGGGGGTATAGAGTTCATTCTGTAGTCTTCTGCTGTGCCCTTGTAATCTCTATGCACATAGGGTTGTGGTGGCACATGAGCTGCGTAGGTTGATTCACTTGATTTTGTGACGTGCGGTAGTTGTGGAGGGTCTCTGTTAGTAGGTGCGTCTAGTTGACCAGCTTGCTTTGGCGACACATTGCCTTCTGATCCACTTGCTGGATGATTATGAGAAGAATCTCCAACTGTAGGTGGGACTGTATTGTTGTGGTTCTGAGTTAGGACAAACTGTAGGGTCCTTTCAACAGGGTCTTGACAAGCAGCTAAGCTGGTACAAGCTGCTCCTTCTTCTTCCAATAGGGCTTGTTCCAAGACAGATAACGCTGCTAAAGCTACTTCCTTTTCTCTATTCTTCTGAAGAATTTCTAGCTGAGCCTTGAAGGCTGCTTCTTTTTCAGAGCAGGCGGCTTGAACCTGGGCTACTGCAACCTTTTGGCGAGCTTTGAGTATTTGGCCACTCAGTATTGACCTTATAGAGCAGGACCGCAAAGACTTAGAAGAAGATTTATGATATGAGCGGGCAGACCTAGAAGATTTTCCTGAGTGTCTGGAAGAAGCAGAGTTACAGGATGTAGTCTCATGTAGCTGTGCCAATCTACCTTCTATCTGTGCCTTTGCTTCAAGATATGTACTATGCCTCTGCTGGTCATTAGAAGTAAAGTCCTTTAATTCCAATGCAGCTTCCTCTATGTTGGAATGTGACAATAGGGAATAGTACTTCTCAGAAAGTCTTTTATAATTCTCAAATGCCTTCTTAACCCTTGAGAGAGCAGTGTTCAATTGCTCAGAATTGTTGCTAGTTTCATTAGTGGCTGTTATACAACTTAAAGTCTTTTCCCATAATGCAGTCAGGTTACTAGATGTTTCTTCCTTACTTGCTTCATAAACCTCCCTTGCCTTCAAGGATGGATGAGGGGCTCTGACAGGACGAGCAGAATGAAGTAAGGAGTCTGCTTTATCTTGACTAAATGCAGGTAACTGCATTTGTGAGATCTCTGTCAGACATAATAAGTACTGTATTTCTGGTGTCTTGTTAGAAATCTGCCAGAGCTCAGCTCTGTAAGTAGTGACTTCTGTTATTAAGCAGGCTGGCTGAGGTGCTGGGTATTTGATACAATAGCTAGCTATTGCTGGAACTAGTTCAAACTGGATCACCTCAGAAGGCTGTAACGGTAATGAAGCATTCAGTAGGTGGCTGGTTTCATATGCAGAGTAATGCTTCTGGTGACTCACAGACAAGTGTGGTACTCACTGTTCTGAAGCTGCAGAGTCTTGGAAATTTACTTTCTGAAGCTGCAGAGATACCTGTGTGATGAAACCATTGGAAATTTACTTCTGTCTCAGCATCGATTGTTCCTGTGACCTCCTCGTAGACCCAGTCTGAAAGTGTGTGCAGCAGGTTGAATGATGGCTTTAACAGATAGTTTACTCAATGAATAAAGACTCCAGAGGTGTTCTCCAATGCTTCTTTATGCTTCAAGTTAGCAAAGGCATAAACATAGAGGCTTTTCCATAGATAAATTTCCAATGAAGTTACACAGCTTCCACACTCTGCAGTCTCCTCATAACAACTAAACAAAATGGGAGTTACAGCAGGAAAATGGAGGTGGGAGCAACCAACTAGCTAGAAACAGCAGGGGTTTAAGGAAGATACCAATAACATAGCATAACATAACATGTAATAACAACTGCTAGACAGTTAAAGCTGCGTGGCAACACAATAGGGTTTAGGTCCAGAGACATGCTTGGCCAGTCTATCACCTTTACCCTCAGCTTCTTTAGCAAAGCAGTGGTTGTCGGAGGTGTGTTTTTGGATCGTTACCATGTTGGAATACTGCACTGCAGCCCAGTCTCTGAAGGGAGGGGATCATGCTCTGCTTCAGTATGTCACAGTGCATGTTGGCATTCATGGTTCCCTCAATGAACTGTAGCTCCCCAGTGCCAGCAGCACTCATGCAACTGCAGACCAGGACACTCCCACCACCATGCTTGAATGTAGGTGTCAGGGATACCACATGCAGGCATCCAGCAAGGGTGATCAGATCAGTTGGCTGCACCAAGGAATCAGGACCCAGATGGATAAAGGTGTAAATAAGTTTATTAAGCAAAATGATACACTCCAATACCAACACTAGTAGACCATAAACAAGTAAACAAATTATAAATGCTAGCAGTACCAAACCCCAATAGAACCTAACAAACTATATACAAAGGATGGAGCAAATAATAACAGGACAGGACAGGGACTGATCGTGCCGTTCCTTCAGAGCCCCGTGCCGTGACCGTCGGCTCCCGCGCGCTTGCGCGGGAGTGACGTCACCGCGGCTCCGGCCAATCAGATGGCCGGATGCCGCGATCCCGGAAGACGGGCGACTGAACGTGTTGCTCGTCATACAGGTGAGTGAGCGGCACGGCGGGGGCTCGTTCTAAGGTAAGTATTTCATAATGAGCTAGTATGCGATGCATACTAGCTCATTATGCGTTTCTCTTGCAGGTTGTAAAAAAAAAAAAAAATTTTAAACGAGTGTACAACCTCTTTAAACTGCTTCTCCTCCAATTTAATTGTGTGGCTCATGTCCTCTTACACTCCCTGAGACTGAATAGTTTTTTCCTAGGTTGGAATCACCATTGAGGTATTTGTAAATCACTGTTATGTTCCCTCTCAAGCGTCTCTTCTCGAACGAGAACAAATTTAGTGCCTGTTGTCGTTCCTCATAATTGAGGTCATCCAGTCCCCTTATTCATTTTGTTGCCCTTCTCTGGACCCTCTTCAGCTCCAGCACATTCCTTCTTAGGACTGGTGACCAAAACTGGACAGAATACTCCAGATGTGGCCTAACCAGAGTTTTATAAAGTGGCTGGATTAAAGTTTTATTGCTGGAGTATATCCCCTTTTTTATGCATGCTAAAATTCTGCTTTGGTAGCTGCAGCATGACATTGCATGCTATTGCTCAGTCTGTTATCTACTAGGACCCCCAGATCTTTCTCCACCCTTGATTCCCCCAGATGTTCTCCACCTAGTGAGTAGTTTGTGTTTATGTTTTTAGTTCCCAAGTGCATGATCTTACATTTCTTCCCAATAATCCTCATTTGCCATGTAGTTGCCCACCCCATTATTTTTTTCAGTTCCTTCTGTAAAATTTCTATAACCTGATGTGAAGTTATTACCCTTTTTATCTTTGTGTCGTCCGCAAAAATGGAGATTGAATTATTTATCCCATCCCCTATATAATTTATGAATAAATTAAACAAAATTGGTCCTAAGACAGAGCCCTGGGGTACCCCACTTACCACTCCAGACCAGTCTGAGTACACATTATTTATCACCACCCTTTGGACACGCCCCTGTAACCGGTTTTGTATTCAAGAACAGCCCTTATGGTCCATGCCCACAGATCTCAACTTGAAGCTTATCTAGTCTTTTGCGTAAATCAAAAGAGAAAAAAAAACGCGCTAAAAGTGATATGCAGAACAAATAAAAAAATATAACCAGCAACTAATCTGTGTGATATTGTCACAGCTCAAATACAAAAATACTCATTTTCAGTTGTGTTAAATTCTAAATGAAAGTCCACAGCAAATATGTTTTTTCCTTGCTTGGAACATAAGGGCCGCAAATGAGATCCTCCACACCCTGAACAGTCATAACAGAAACAGCACGCATTGCCAAACATGCATTGAATTGCCAACATAACTCCCTGCGTTTTGTCGCCGGTTGTGAAGAGGCTGCTGCACCCCTAACCCCACCCTGAAAGGAAGGAACTGAACTTCGTGGAGACTACATTGGTTTCATCCAGAGACTGATATTCTTGTTGTCCCACCGTAAGAAAGGTTGGACTGCCTTGCGCTGAAGAAATTGCTCGTCATTGTGAAACCAAGCAACCCCACCATAGACTCATTGGGCTTCGCTGATTGGGTCCAGATATTAAAAAAAGGGGGGAGCAATTCTCAGGGGTCTGTTCCCCAGTGACACTAGCTAAAACTGCATACGCTTACAGCCAGTTTGAGAACATATGGGGAATCAACCGATACTGCCATTTTTCTTCTTCTTCCTTCTTACTTTCATCTAGTTTAAATTTAGTTAAATTTCTTCAATGGCAACAAAGAAATATTTCCACATACTCACCCTTCCATATATGCTAATTAACTTCCATTTTAGATGCGCACCCAAAGACTCTTTTAACCACTTAAGCCCCGGAGGATTTGGCTGCTCAAAGACCAGGCCCTATTTTGCGATTTGGCACTGAGTAACTTTAACAGACAATTGCGCGGTCGTGCGATGCTGTACCCAAATAAAAATTGACGTACTTTTTTCCCACAAACAGAACTTTCTTTTGGTGGTTTTTGATCATCTGTGAGATTTTTATTTTTTGCGCTATAAACAAAAAAAAGAGCAACAATTTTGAACAAATAACAATATTTTTTACATTTTTTTATATGAAATTCTCAAAAAAAATTTAAAAATCTAAATTTTTTAAAAGAAAAGGATAGGGGGGAAGTACCGCGCTTCAGGGAAAATATCTGGTGTGTATTAAATAAGTAAGTGAATATGATGATAGTCTGGATATATAGAATTGCAACAATCAATAATAAATAAATAAATATGCACAGTGATGGTGTTAAATAAAATTGTGTAGTATCTTCTCTATGAGTACAAGGATATGAAAATATATAACTACAATGTACCAAACATACAGAAATACTTACCCGTTTATATTTTTGTACTGAACACTTTATTGGCACATTTATTAATGAATATGTCTTTTAGACATTTGTTATTAACACAGAAAACACCATAAGCACCTTTATGTTGTTATTTAATTTTGCACTTTATATTTATAGATTTATTTCTGATAATTGAGCAGTTTTTAGATTCATTGGTACATTGTAGTTATATATTTATATATTCTTGTACTCATAGAGAAGATACTACACAAGATTTATTTAACACTATTAATGTGCATATTTTATTTATTTATTTATTTATTTATTATTGATTGTTGCAATTCTATATATACAGAGTATCATCATATTCACTTACTTATTTAATACACACCAGATATTTTCCCTGAAGCGCGGTACTTCCCCCCATTCCTTTCTGTCTTACAACTGTGTGGTTTAGAGTAATTGGTACACGCAGCATTAAGGGTATCTCCACTTATACCTCTTAGGACAGCGCGAGACTCACACCAATACACATACACATTTTTTCAACATTTTAGGCCAATTTGTTTTCTGCTACATATTTTGGGTAAAAAAATTGCAATAAGCGTATTTTGATTGGTTTGCGCAAACGTTATTGCATTTACTAACTACGGGAAAGATTTATGTCATTTTTGTTGTTTTTTTTTTAACTAGCAATGGCGGCGATCTGCGATTTTTTTTTTTTGCGGGACTGCGACATTGCGGCGGACAGATCAGATCCTTGACTGACATTTTTGACACTTTTGGGGGTACCAGTGACATTACTACAGTAATCAGTGCTATAAATATGCACTGTTACTGTAAAAATGACACTGGCAGGGAAGGGGTTAACTTTATTGGTGATCAGTGGGTTAAATGTATCCCTAGGGGCATGATTCTAACTGTGGGGGTGTGGCTTGTGATGTAACCACAGAGACATACGATCCTACATAGCAGGATCGTATAGTCTCTGCACTTACATCAGGGAGAATGACAAACGACTGTGTTTACATCAGCCGTCTGCCTTTCTCCCTCTCCTGTGGGAGATCGCGAGTGGCCGGCGGAAATCGGAGGTCACACGCGGGGGGATCCCTACAGGCTCCTGGGCGAGCGAAGTAGCCCTATGTTGGTTTGCCCAGGAGCGGCTGACGGCCGCAGTAAATAGTCGTGCGGTGGTCGGCAAGTGGTTAAAAACACACATAACCTTTACATTTTTTCAGCATTTTCCAGACATATCTCATCAATCCCGGAGACTCCTTCGTCAGCCGCTTTGTCGTCTGAAGCCTTACTGGCCGTAGTTACCACATACGCCACCAACCGTTGACCAGAGGAATTCAATGGTCCCACACCAAGAGGGCGAGCTGAGGCCTCAGATGGAACCCTGACTGCCTGACCACTGACACTAGAGGGGGCAGCTTGTGCTGTGGACCACGCAGCTACCAGAGAGGACCTCCCTCTGGCCTGCTAACAGGCTGTATACAACACCATCCGCACCAGGGGCCCCCACCAAAGAAGGGACTGAGGACCCAGCACTGCCCCCAAAACTCCAGCCACCCCCCCCATTGCTCCAATCCCTGCTGAGCTGTCAACCAAACCCCAGGAGCCCCCTTAAACAGAGATAGAATGAGAACAAGAAAGAGGACATGACACAGAAGCCTCACCTGGCTGCCTCTGTCACTCAGGACATCCAGCCACCGAACTGGATCCCTGAGCAGCGTGCAGGAGTTCACCATCTTCAGAGTTGCTGAGCACCCCTTCAGACTGGCTCTGTTCACCAAGCCGCGCCATCACTCTCCCCTCAGCAGGCTCCATGGTGCAGTTGCCGGCTCCAGAGCCTGGCACTCGCCCGTTGATGATGTCAGCAACCGTCACCACACCAGAACCCTGTGCGCTCCCTCTCCTACTCCCACGCTGGGCTCTGTGAGGGCTGGTGGAAGCCTCACCAGCTGGCACCCTGCTCCTTCCTCCTGCAGGGCCCGCTCTGCGATGCCAGAACACAGGGCAAAGCTGCCATCCATGTCTTCTGTCACTGGGGTCCCTGGCTGCTCCTGGAACCTGGCCGGCACCCGCCGGTCGGCCACTCTCGCACTGAGCCGCACTACACACAGGCAGGGAGCCTGTATAGCCAGCTGCACCATCCACACTGCAAGGTGAGAGGATGGCAGATTAAAAAACTCCCACCAAGGATTCGCGGTAGACGGGGATTCCTCCTGACTCGCACACCAGGGGAAGCAGGTGTGCACTTGGCCGGTGGGGTCGGAGGGTCCCCTGACGGGCTCCCAGAATGGCACTGAACCCGAGATGTCACTACAGAACTGAAGGCCTAGACCTCCTAGCATGTGGGCGACTAGAAGAAGGCCCAGGAGAGACCTGCCTGGGCTCCTGCAATAAGTGTGATAGTTTGTCTTGTAGCCACCCAGGGTCTCTGGCCACAGCCTCAGCTCTAAGCTGGGACAGCATGTTGTCCAAGTCACCCATCTTTTGTTTTTCCTACAGGTGAAGATCAGGAACGCAGAAGAAAACTGTCTGATGCTGTGATGAGCTTGGACTGAGCTCTGACACGATCCATCCTCCTCTCTACTCACTAAAGGACACAACCTCTGCCTTGAACTCTTCAATCTGGTAAACAGAATGCATCATTCTAAATCACCCAACTAATACTCCGCCTCTTCTGTAGGCCGCTAGTCATGCTGGCCCTCCTCCTAGCTTCACTCAGCTCCAGGCCATATACCTTCACAGCTCAAAATCTAACAAGCATGAATTTAGCTCTAATAATATTTAGGTATGCAAAGAGGAATCTTACATATCAGTTCAGTACCTGTCACAGTATTCTATGCTGATCATTTTTTTCTTTAAATATTTAAAATATAAAGCATAAAAAAATAAAAGGGAAGCTGTAAAGGGTTTGGGTTAATTTTAATCTTTTATTTTTTTTTTTTATTTATATTTCTTTATTAAATTTTCCAGGTAAAAAAATTATTTACAACACTCCAATCGCTGGAGAATTTTTTCATATACATTTTACACATATTACCTTTTATCCCTTTTTTTCCCCCCTCCCTTCCTTATCCCTCCCCCCCCCCCCATCTCTTCTTATCATTCGACTCCTATTATTTCTCTGTATTCCCTTGTGTCCTTAAACTCTTGCCACTCATCCCAAATCTCCTCTTCATTCCCCTGTTCCTCCTCCTCCCAGGTCCTCAGCTGCTCCAACTTTCTTATTTTCTCTACTTTTAACAGCCAATCTTTCCTGGAGGGGGCCTCTTCTTTTTGCCAATTAAAGGGAATCAAGCTCTTAGCTGAGTTTAATAAGTGAGGGAGTAATGTTTTTTTATATTGCTTCACTGACATATGGGTTCCATGAAACATGCATTTCCAAGGATCCAAGGGAATATCTATTTTAGTAATTTTACTTATTAATTCTATAACTTCACTCCAGAATACTTTAATTTTTGGGCACTCCCACCATATATGGGCTATAGTCCCTACCATCTGACATCCCCTCCAGCAAAGTCTTGAACTCTCCACCTGAATTCTTCCCATCTTATCAGGAGTGTTGTACCACCTTGTGATCAATTTATAGTTCATCTCCTCCGTGTTGGTGTCTATCGCGGATTTATGTACTAATTGAAGGCTCTTATCCCACTGTTTGTTGTTACTACACGGGCCGAGGTCTCTTTCCCATTTTTCTTTTAATGATATTCCTCTCTCTTTTGTTATTGTTAACAGTATTTTATACACATTCGAAATGTTATTTATTATCTTATCCTTAAGACATAATTGCTCAAAAGGGCGGAGGTCGTTTATATCTCTCAATGGCTGCGGTAGTGACAATGTGAAGTGCTTTAGTTGGATATACCTCCACTCATTTATCTTCCAGTTTTCTTTCCTTTGTTTCAGCTCCGCCAAGGTTATAATTTTCCCCTTCTCTACTATATCCCCTAATTGTGCTTCTCCTTCTTCTATCCATTTACCTAATTCCTTCTCTTCCCCTGGTGCAAAAAATTTTGTGCCCTGTAACGGGATCAGTGGTGAATTGTGTTTCCAATTTTCTTTTTTATGTATATTATCCCAAACCTTAATAGCATGTCTTGTGATTATATGCGTGTTAGTGTCCAGATTTCTAAACCTCTCAGGTATCCATATAACTTTTGCTAGGTGTGTACCACTGATCGTGCTTTCTATTACCACCCAATTTCTATCATTATTTTTTTTTGTCCATTCTATCACCCTTGTGAGTATTGCTGCAAAATAATAATTTTTAAAGTCGGGTAGGGCTAGTCCCCCTTGTCCCTTACCTTTACATAGTGTAGTGTACTTTACCCTTGGCTTTGTGTATTTCCAAAAAAAGCGGGATATTAATCTTTTAAGTGTTTTAAAAAATACTTGAGGTAATGAAATCAGAATCATCTGGAATTTATATATAATTTTGGGCAGGATTATCATTTTTATCGTATTTATTCTCCCTATCCAGGAAAAGATTCTCGGGGATAATCTATTTAATTCTGATCTTACTTCATTCAGAAGTTCTAGAAAATTTGTTTTGTAGAGTTTTTCTGGAGTTGGGGTTAATTTTATCCCTAAATATTTAATCTCATCTTTTCTCCAGTTGAACTGAAATTCTTTTATTAACATCTCCTCTTCTTGTTTAGGGATATTAATATTTAATATTTCTGATTTTTTTTGATTAATTTTTAAATTGGATAGTTCTCCATATTGTTTCATTATTTTAATTATGTTGGGCAAAGTGATCCTCGGATTACTTATGTAAAGCAGGATATCATCTGCAAAGGCAGATACCTTATGCTCCACTTGTCCCACCTTTATGCCCCCGATGTCCACACTATTTCTAATAGTTGCCAGTAGTGATTTCAAAGATAAGACAAATAACATCGGAGACAAGGGACATCCTTGTCTTGTTCCATTGAGCATTTTAAACGAGTCTGACAAAGTTCCATTGACCTTTACCTTTGCAGTTGGTTGATTATACAAAGTTTTGATCCAGGCCAACATTCTAGGTTTTATTCCCAACTCCACTAGGGTGTTTATCATGAACTCCCAGTCTACCCTGTCAAATGCTTTTTCCGCATCTATTGACAGGAGTAGACTGGGAGCTCTGCTTTTTACCATATGGTCTATCAACAGTATAGTTTTTATCCCATTGTCCTGTCCCTGTCTCCCCGGGATGAATCCTACTTGATCATTGTGTATCCACTCCCCCATTAGGTTCTTCATTCTAGTGGCCAAAATTTTTGTGAATAATTTAGTATCAACATTAAGTAGGGAGATGGGTCTAAAACTAGAACATAGTAACGGGTCTTTTCCCTCTTTCCGTATAACTGTGATTGATGCTGACAGGGCCTCTCTACTCATCTCGTACTGAGTCCCTATTCCGTTTATATATTCTTTAAATCTTGGGATTAAAATGTCCTTACATTTTTTATAATAACCTATGGTAAACCCATCCGGTCCTGGGCTTTTACCTGGGCTCGTTTCTTTAATGGCTCTCTCTATTTCTTGTTCTGAGATTGGTCTTTCTAAGAATGTTAACTTTTCCTCATCTATCTTTGTCAGTCCTGCGTCTACAAGGTATTTTTTGATTTTCTCCCTCCTTTCTGTTTCATTCCCCTGTATCTCACCTTTCTTTACTGCATAAAGATTAGCATAGTAGTTTTGGAATTCTTTGGCTATTCCTGTCGTTGTTTGAATTATTTCCCCATTTTTATTTTTAATTTTATCTACAAAATGTTTTCCTTTCTTCTTTTTCAGGATTTTTGCTAGGTTTTTCCCAACCTTATTACTTTCAATGTATTTTTCTTTTATGCATCTTTTCATTTCCTGCTTTATTTCCTGTTCTAGCAGATCTTTCAATTCTTCTCTCTTCAGCTCAAGTAAATTATTTATTAATATATCTTGTGTATTTTTATGTTTTTGCTCTAATTGATGTACTTCTGTCATTAGCCTAATCTTATCTTTTATTCTTTCTTTTTTCCTTTGGGTCCCCTTTGAGATAAATATGCCCCTCATATAAGCCTTATGAGCTTCCCATACTATGTCTTTTGGTGCATCTTTTGTATCGTTTATTTGAAAATAGAATTCCAACTCTTTCACTATTTCTTTTTCCCACTTTTTATCTCCAAAAATCTCCTCATTTATTTTCCAAGCATCCATCCTAGGTCGCTCTTTCGCCATTTTTATTTTTACCATAATGGGGGTATGGTCCGACCAAGTCTTGACCCCAATCTCTGCCTCGCTTACCCTTTCGATCCACCTATGTTCGATTAGTATATAATCCAATCTTGAGTATGTTCCATGTACACTTGAGTAACATGTATAATCTCTATCTTTCGGATGGAGAATTCTCCAAATATCTGCCAGTTGATTTGTAAATAATTTTTCCTTTATTTTCTTTGCCTGTACTTTATTTATCCGTAGGGTTTTTGATGTGGTATCTTCTTTAGGGTCAAGGCAGAGATTGAGGTCCCCTGCCAGTATGATGACTCCTTTTTTAAACTCCATTAATTTTCCCAGTACTTTACCTAGGAAGTCTACTTGTCTCTCATTAGGACTATATATATTTACTAGGGTCAAATCTTCATCTCCTATTTTTCCTCTTAAAAAGAGGTATCTTCCCTCTGGGTCTACCTTTCTCGACTCTAGAACAAATCCAAGGCCCCTAGAAATGCCAATGGCTACTCCCTTGGACTTCCTCCCGGGTGAGTCCGCGTAATACCAGGTAGGATGGCTCTTAGAATACAATCTGATATTAGAGATGCATGAGATAAATGAGTCTCCTGTAAGAATGTCAAATCTGCTTTCAAATAACTAATTTCTTTTAAAATTTTTTTCCTTTTTTCTGGAGAGTTTAAACCTCGGACATTGTAAGATAATATGTTAACTATAACCATTGTTTCTTAATCTTCATTACTGTCTTTCTCTATCATCTCTTCAACTCTAAAGTGGCCATAAAAACTGTTCAACCAACACCAGGGATCCCTAAGAGATGGCATTATTCCCTCTGATTTTTCTTGTCTTGTGAGTTCTCTTAATTCTTGTATTTTCTTATAGGAGACGTTTTGATCTATTGACTTCTTTTTCCCTCTTTCTTCCCCTTTCCTCTTCCCAATCCTACCCTCCCCTCCCCCAACTATTCCCGGTCCCTCCATCAGGGTTGTCGATTCTCCTTCCTCCCTTTCCAATCGACTTGTGGCCGAGGTCGAGCTCTGCTAGTGGTCACCGTTCCCTCCCATCTTCCCTACCGTAGGGTCTAATGGTGACGGCCCGCTGATCTCCATAGGGCCACCCGTTTTTTATTCTTACTTGCTCCTCCTCCCCTTCTCCCGCCAGCCCTCCCCCCTCCCCCAATCCCCCCGGTCCCCCCAGTCCTTTTTCATCCTTTTGTTTTCATCTTTTTCTTCTGTTTCCACTGATTCAATTCTCCTTCATCAACTTCTTCCTCTGGACACTCCTGGTCTGTCCAGCCTGGAATATCCATAAGTGGGATTTTTACTGCTTCACAAAAGTCTTTGGTTTCCTCTGGGTATCTAAGGAGTACTGTCCTCCCATCTCTTCTCACTCCTAGGCCTGCTGGGAAGTTCCAAAAGTATTGTATATCTTTTTTCTTTAATATTTCTACCATTGGTCTAAGAATGCGTTTTCTGTTAATTGTCTCTTTGGCCAGGTCTAGGAAAATCTGAATGTCCTCCCCGTCATATTTTAATTCCGGTCTACTTCTCATTTTCCCCCAGATCTGGGCCCTTGTCTCGTATTTATGGAATCTTACAATCACATCTCTTGTTTTCTCTTTTGGTAGATTGGTTGGTTTACGCAACCTATGAATTCTCTCAAACTCAATTTTATTTGTGGTCGCCTTTCCCAGCAGAGGGTTAAATAACTTCTCCAGGGTTTCTTCTAAATTTTCTGTTGGCCCTTTCTCTGGTAATCCTCTTATTCTCAGATTTTTTCTTCGATTTCTATTCTCTTGGTCTTCGATTTTATATAACATATTTCTCTGCTCCATTTTCATTTTTCTCATTTGTTCTTTTAGATTTTTTAGTTCTTTTCCTTGGGACTCCACCTTTTCTTCTGTTTCTTCTACTCTGCCCAGAATATGCCCAAAGTCGACGTGTAATGTAGCCATCTCGGCTTTGATGGATCTTTCAAGGCTGGCAAACATTTCCCGCATTTCTGATTTTGATGGTGGATAATCTTTTTCATTGAATTCATCTTCTCTATTCATGTCTCCATCCTCTATTGTTATACTGCTTTCTCTTGACACTTGTAGGCTTTCTTCTCCACTTACTCCTATATGCTTTTGATTCTTAGTTTTCTTGGTTCCCTCTGTATTTTGTTTGGGTCTAACAACCGGTTGATCCTCTGGCTGTGTGTTTTGACCTTTTCCCTCAGGTGTCATGTATTTTTTAATTCTTCCTGGGCTAGCTGTAGTTTTTGGAGGCTTCCCTGCCACTTCCTTTGCCGGTTTACCTCTCATTGTGGATTCAGCTCTGGGGAATAAGCCCTCAGTATAGCTTCCTCTTATGTCTCTATTTTCAGTATGAACTAAATATCATATACATTTATTCAGTGATTCAAGTAAGAGAGGTCCCACACTTTTTGCACGACAGTCTCACTAGTTCTTAAGCTATACACTCACGCATGATAATATAGCTGTGCTACCAGGGGAAGCTGTTGTTGAAGTCAAACGTATGAAAATTTTGGTGGTTTCCCCTCTCACTTAAGTACTCAGATTCCCGCACATTTCTCAATGCGCGTAAGTAAGATCTGGGGGGTTTCCGCCTTCACCCAAGTGAGTAGAGTCCCGCACTTTTTCCAGAACCGTTCAACTAGCTCTTAAGCATACACTTGTAAATAAATACTGTAGCAGTGTTTTCTAAGAAAGCTGGTATTTGAAATTGGTCATATAAGGATTCTGGGGGGTTTCCCCTCTCATTCAAACAGGCAGAGTCCCGAACCTTTTCAACACAAACCCACCTTCTCTTAGACCTTATACTCATAGATGACAATATGTCTTTGCTTTCAGAGAGGGCCGGTATATTATATGCAATAAAGGAGGATTCTGGGGGGTTTCCCCCCTCCCTAAGTAAGCAGAGTCCCACACATTTTTTCCAAACCGTCCTGACAATTCTTAAGCTATACACTCATGAAAGATAATCTAGCAGTACTTCCAAGGAGGACTGATATTGAAATCCTGTGCAATAAAGTCCTGGGGGGTTTCCCCTCTACCATTGGTAAGCAGTGTCCCGCACAATTTTCAGAACCATCCCTCTGACTCATTAAACTGTAAACTCATAAATGAAAATATACAGATGCTTTCACGAAGGGCTGGGAATGAGATCAAGTGTAGTGCAATTCTATAGGGGTTTCCCCTCATACTTTGGTAAACAGATTCCCGCACATTTTTTCTCAACAGTCTCGTTAACTATTAAGCTATATACTCCTGGGTGATAATTTAGCAGTGCTTCAAGAAAGGCTGATTTTAGGATCCAACGCAGGAGGGTTCTAGGGGATTTCCCCTCTCGCTTAAGTAAGCATAGTCCCGCACTTTCTTCAGATTAGTCCCTCTGTTCTATTAAGCTGCATACTCATAGATGATAATAAGACAGTGCTTTTTAAGAAGAGCTGATGTTGAGAAATAAACGTACAACCTCTCTGGGGGGTTTCCCTCGCACTCAAGCAAGCAGGGTCCCACACCACTTTTCCATCACAGTCACATTAGCTCTTAAGTTATATAAGTAAGCAGAGTCCCACACATTTTTTCCAAACAGTCCCGACAATTCTTAAGCTATACACACATGAAAGATAATTCAGCAGTACTTTCAAGGAGGGCTGATATTGAGATCATGTGAAATAAAATCCTGGGGGGTTTCCCCTCTACCATAAGTAAGCAGCGTCCCGCACAATTTTCAGAACCATCCCTCTGACTCATCAAACTATAAACTCATAGATGAAAATATACTGATACTTTCACGAAGGGCTAGGAATAAGATCAAATGTAGTGCGATTCTATAGGGGTTTCCCCTCATACTTTGGTAAGCAGAGTCCCGCACATTTTTTCTCAACAGTCTCATTGACTCTTAAGCTATATACTCCTGGGTGATAATTTAACAGTGCTTCAAGGAAGGCTGATTTTATGATCCAACGCAGGGGGGTTCTAGGGGATTTCCCCTCTCGCTTAAGTAAGCATAGTCCCGCACTTTTTTCAGATTAGTCCCTCCGTTCTATTAAGCTGCATACTTATAGATGATAATAAGAAAGTGCTTTTCAAGAAGATCTGATGTTGAGAAATAAACGTACAACCTCTCTGGGGGTTTCCCTCGCACTCAAGCAAGCAAGGTCCCACACCACTTTTCCATCACAGTCACATTAGCTCTTAAGTTATACACTCCAAAATGATGATAGTATTTTTAAGAAAGACTGTTTTGATATCGTTCATATGAAAATTCTGGGGGGTTTCCCCTCTCACCAGTCCCCTTCGGCTAATCTGTGGCGTTCCTTGTAGAGTGGTATGGTGGGGATGATTACGATGTCCAATGTTGCTGGGTCTCTCCAAGCTGGATCCCTCGGCGGTGTTCACTCCAATCAGACCTTCTCTCCTGATCCTGGACGCCGGCTCTCCCAGCGTCTCAGCATCCCCTGCGCTCGGCGGCCACCTCTCCAATACACAGCCGATTCCAGTCTCCAGGAGGGACCCAGGGTGCTCGTCCTCCCTCCTCCAAGCCTCAGGGAGGGTCGGCAACCAGGACCGGGTCGGGGCCTCCGGGTAGCGGGGAGGGGGGGTAGCGGGATCCAGCTAGGCAGGCATCGAGGCTAGGTGAGAGAGCATTCCCTCACATCTCTCTGGGCGGGGGCTCAGAGACTCAGCAGGCCGTCGGGATCAGCTCCATTAGCAGGCTCCTCCCTCCATCTCACCTACTCAGCTAATCTTTTATTTTTAAGTTTAAAAAAATGCAAACTGATATATAATTTTGTTTTTGTATTATTCAACTCAGCATAATGTAGAATGCAACCATGGCTTTGAAAAAGATACAGCACAGAGGTTGTTTGCTTCAATCTGTCTTTCTATCATTGAAAGTCCATACAAAGCCATACAGAGCAGAAAGGGTGAGGAGGTGAGTCAGATGAGTCTCTCCTCTTATACAGTTAGTCATGTGTTTTATGTGGGCCTCAAATATTCATCTCTGTGAACAGTTTTTTTTTTTTTCAGGAAAGTAGTAAAGGTTATACAGGTTATATGTGAAAAGTAGTCCAAAACACCACCTGTCGTCTAAGAATTGTAAATTAGAATTAATCCAATACAATACTTTATATTTACTTTACTAAGTACACTAAATTAAAAAAAAAAATAAATCGAATCATCTGTGTGTATGTCTGCGTATGTGTGTTTGTGTATACAGTTCTATCTAGGTACATTCCTGCATCTGGATCTTAATTCACCAGCATTAACGTCTGCTATTCACAGCAGTTATATAATTTGGCTGTGTTGGTTGCTGAAATATGCAGGAATTTATGAGAATGTTGCATTAAAAAATAAATTTGCAGGATTAAAAAAAAGCTATAGCTAATGTGTACTTCTGAGCAGGGTAGAGCATACTAGGTCTCCAAGAAGGAATTATTGATAGGAATAGTGAATGTAATAAGGTGATCTGGACTGGCAAATGTAACTTTGGCACTAATAAAAATAAAGCCAATGCTACTGAAAGCGGATATCCCATTGAAGAATAGGAAATCCAGAATTTGATTGAACAGAGTCAGAAGAAACTTGATTGGGCAAATGTAATGTAAATAAAAAATCAGTGTAGAGACAATCTGAGGTTTATTTTCAACATAGCCCCTATTTAGCTAAATGTATTTTTCCAGAAACTTTTCAGATCACTCCTAGAATTAGTCTTGCTTTTGTAAAATCCATGTAAGCTGCATTCTCATCAAGATTCAATTTACCGACGCACTGCTCTTTGTCTCCCGCAATGCAGTGTTTAGCCCCCTGGCAGTCATTCACCATTCAGACGTAAAACATCAAATAAATACAGATGGAGATGTGACAAAAAAACATTGGTAATAAAAAGATACAAGGGAATCTCCTACAACAATATAAAGTGGCTAAGTGCATACAGTTAATAATACAAATATACTCTGTAAACCAAGTAAAAATGCAAATAACAATTGGGGTACAAAGGAAAGGTGCTCTAGTGAATGAGCTCCAATCCAATAGAGCAAGCCTCAAGGGGGCGAGTGCAGATGGATACTAAGTGGTATCACAAATGGTAACCTAAATATAAAATTGCTATTAGTTAATAGTGCAAAGTAATGCGATTCCAAAGTCGCATAAAGGAACAGGAACAGAAGTGAATAAGCTAGTGCAAGTGGATCCTAATAATCAAATTAAGAAATTATGAAGTAAAGTGATGCGATTCCAAAAATCGCATAATACAAAAATGGATAAAAAAAGGGATAAATAATGAGTGTTGAGGGTGAAATATAGTTCTCCAGGAGTTAGTATAAATATAAATAGCCCCAATCGCACACTAGGTGCTCCAGTGCAGGGTTAAATCAGTGCAGCGTCTCTTCAAAGGTGACTAAAGTGCTTCCAGTGGTTCTTCAAGTGTGGTCGGTGTGATGGGCTAATGGTGCTCCCCTCACTCCCAGGACCGCACTTACCAGAAAGACGAACCCCATTAGCCCATCACACTGACCACACTTGAAGAACCACTGGAAGCACTTTAGTCATAACTAACTAACTAATAATAAGTTAGTTTAGTGCAGTCAGTGTAGTGTACAGGTTATACTCCACTTTTAAAATGTGTAGATATGTTATAGTCCTGGGTCCCCTCTCAAGTTTGGTGTCCCTGTCACTTATGGTTCAGGAGCAGTGCCATGTCAAGCTGACCAAGAATTCCCATAGATGCCAATGAGCACTGAGAGCTGAAAATTGGTCTGGGCAGGTAGGAGGTGACAATGCCCTGTGGTTAAGGGGAACAGTGGTTAAGGGGAACCCTGTGACAGAATAAAACAAAAAAAAAACATGGGGTCCCGCCATGGGTCTGGTATAGATTTTAAGGGGAACTTCATGCTAAAATTAAAAAAAAAAAAAATGCTGTGGGGTCCCCCCCAAAATCCATACCAGGCCCTTTGGGTCTGGTACAGATTTTAGGGGAACCACACGTCAAAATTAAAAAGAAAAATGGTGCAGGGTTCCCCCCAAAATCCATACCAGACCCTTATTCAAGCATGCAGAAATGGGGGACAAGCGAGCGCCCCCCCTCCTGAACCATACCAGGCCGCTTGCCCTCAACATGGGTAGCGTGCTTTGGGGTGCCCCGTAGAGCACCTTGTCCCCATGTCCCCACAACTCTGGGCTGTGGTTGTGGGGGTTGGCAGGTGAGGGGCTTTTTGGAATCTGGAAGGCCTCTTTAACAAGGGGTCCCCTAGATCCCGCCCCCCCATGTGAATGGGTATTGGGTACATCATACCCCTACCCATTCACTAAAAAAGTGTAAAAAATTAAAAACCACAGGAAACAGTTGTTGACAAGTCCTTTATTAAAAATAAAAAAATTGTGTCCCTCGATGTAAATCCATTAACAATCACAACGTCCGCCAGACCCAAAAACCAGAACATTTTTTAAAAATTTTTTCCTCTTAAGAGGCTACCCGCTGTATGCCCGATCTTCAGCTTTGACAGTTTCTTTATAGGCAAGGGGCGGGGCCACCCGGCTATGTCACCCTATGGCACCACCCCTTCTGACATCACATGACATCACGTCACTTCCCTCCTCCCCAGGAATTCCCTCCTCATTGGCTGATACAGCAGCGAGATTCCATTGGCTCCCACTGCTGTCAATTAAAGTCAGTCAGCCAATGAGGAGAGAAAGGGGGTGGGGCCGGGCGATGGCTCCATGTCTGAATGGACACAGGGAGCTGTGGCATAGCTGGGGTGCCCCCATAGCAAACTGCTTGCTGTGGGGCACTCAACAGGAGGGAGGGGCCAGGAGCACCGAAGAGGGACCCAAGAAGAGGAGGATCAGGGCTGCTCTGTGCAAAACCACTGCACAGGGCAGGTAAGTATAATATGTTTATTATTTTTAATTAAAAAAAATGTTGTATCACTCACTTTAAAATGTGGTATAAGGAGGGGGAGGAACTCTGCAAATAATTGCGGAGGCATCAGGAAGGAGAGGAAAGAAGAAGGAGAACATTTGGGGAAGGGTAAAGTGAGGAAATAGCATATAGGCGGAGCATTAGGAAAGGATAGCCTGGGAGCAAAAGAGAAGGAGAGGGGGATGAGGGCACTCCCACTAGGTTCAGCTAGGTCATAATATTGTAGAATCTCCAGGTATGGTTAAACTGAAAGTAATGTCCTGTCAACGTTCACTCGGGAGTTGTATGCAATCCAGGGATCCCAAACCTTAAGGAATTTAGTATGGAGTGTCCTCCCGAATGGAGGTGAGATTCTCATGCACCGTTGTGCCCATGAGCCTGTGTTGCACTTCTGTAAAATTGAGGAATGCTTGTTTTCATGCTATAGCCAGAGTTTGTCAAGCAGCCAGAACCACAAAACCCACCAGCTTTCAGCTTTCGCAGTTAGTGATGGAATCGGTTCATACAATAGGGCTTCTCAAGGAGTGTGGGCTAAAGTGATGTAAAGGACTGATCTGATCATGGTATAGACCTATGTCCAAAACTGAATGGCCAAGGACAGGACCACCAAATGTAAAATAGGGTGCCTTGCTCTCTGCAGCCTTGGAAGCACATGGGGGACACCTGCGGGATGAACTTATATCTGCAATCAGGGGTCCTGCGGATTGTTTTGAGTCAGAAAGATACCATCCTGTCTGTAAAGACTGGTCTCAAACAAAATATATTTGGCATACAGTAACATTTGTGAATAAACATCAGACCTGCCCCTCGAAGACTGGTGATCTAATAACTGGTGGAGCTTATGATCAAAAAGCAGCAGGTCGGCCAACATCCGTAAAGTCTTAGCTGTACTATCCCAACAACAAAGCCAGCCACAATCCGATATTGCCATACTCACGTTGGACGCCGAAAAGGCTTTCGACAATGTTAGTTTCCATTGGCTCCATCTTGCCCTTCAAAAATTCGGTTTTACGGGTCCCTTTCTACACCTTATCACCGCCATGTACAAATCCCCCACTGCGAAGGTAGTCACTAGGGATGATCGAACTTTTGAAAAGTTCGGTTCGACCAGAACACCCGAATTTCAGGAAAGTTTGGTTCGGATTCCAGAACCCCATTGAAATCAATGGGACCCGAACTTCTGGAATCAAAAAACACCATTTTGAAGCCCTAAAACCCAATAAATGCCCCTAAAAAGTGCCTAGGGTTCTGGGTCATGCCCCATTAACTATTAATCACACAAAAAAAAGTTCTTAAAAATTGTAATTTTTGATAAAAAAGCCAATTATTGAAAAAAAAAAAAAGAGAGATTTTTTGATTTTGACTTTGGGGTCTAAAAAGTGTACATGTGAAGTTTCAGCTCTGTAGCATGTCCAGAACCATGAAAAAAAAAAAGATAATTTTTCAGTAGAACAGGGATGTGGGACCCTCCTTTAACACCTATATGATCTTTTTTTCTGGTTCTGGACATGCTACAGAGCTGAAACTTCACAGGTACACCTTTTAGACCCCCAGACACAAAATCACACAAAAAAAGTTCTTAAAAATTGTAATTTTTGATAAAAAAAAAGCCAATTATTGAAAAATTAAAAAAAAAAAGAGATTTTTTTATTTTTACTTTGGATTTAGTATCTGGGGGGTCTAAAAGGTGTACATGTGAAGTTTCAGCTCTGTAGCATGTCCAGAACCATAAAAAAAAAGATTGTTTGTATTAGAAAACTTTCAGCACAGGAGTATGGCTTCGCTGCTGTAACACCTTGCCGGTTTAATAGCAGGCATTTTTTTGGGTTCTTTGCAGTCAGGAAAAACATTTGAACTTGTGTATAGTGGTACTGTGCACAAGTTCTGATGTTTTGCCTACCTCCAAAAACCCCCCAAAAATGCCAGCAAAAACACACCTGGGCATTTTTTTTTTGACGCTAGCGTTTTTTTTGGCATTTTTTTGGGTTCTTTTGAGGCAGGCAAAACATCTGAACTTGTGTATAGTGGTGTATATACACACATACATA